>NC_058064.1:23249072-23592822 GCF_020085105.1 Siniperca chuatsi | reverse complement strand
CAGGCTATTTATACTCTGATGGAAGCAGAGGACGAGCAGAGGAGCTCTGTGGTGATGCAAAGGTCTGCTGAACGATAGATATGACAGGAGAAACCAAAACATCTCTATGTCTGTCTCTGTCTCTGGGTCCCCCTTCCCACTGTGCGTTTGTGTGTGTGTGTGTGTGTGTGTGTGTGTGTGTAATGAGTTGGCCCTCTTCCCTGGGATTCGGGCCCAGATGTGACCTGCTCCTCTATCAATAACCTGATCAAATGGGGAGCCGTTAAACCCTCTGTTCTCGCATGTTGTCCGGGGCTGGACCTTGACTTTAGAGCTCTCTCTCACTGTCACACAAAGACAGTTTATGATTTATCTGACACAAGGGCGTCCAGGGATTTGATTGATTTTAAAAAAGCAAATTCAGTCGCATCAAAGCTGAATGAGGCAACTTTGCATGCACCTTGGTAGCTGTGAATGGCACTGACAGTATTTCATTTCACTGCAGGAGGAAAAATATGTTTAGGCTAGAGGTTCCTAACCTTTTTGGCTTCTGATCCTTAACCTTGAAGGGGTACACTAATTTTGTATAACACTCCCATTAAGATGGGGGACAGCAAGAGACAGATTAACTTAAATAATGGTCAAAATTGCAGCAGCAGAGTCCGCGATGCCCTCACTTATAGTCCCTAGTATAAGTCAAGTTCCAAAAAAACTGGATACTACATTTCCCACAATGCAACTTAATAGTGGCTTTCATTAGACCCTCCTTGCCTAGTAAAGGAGTCAGTATGCTTCAACAAAATGCTTGTGCGGTGGCTGAACACCACCTCTCTCTAGAAGGCTTCCAAAGCATAGCCATTAGTTTTACACATAACCCAGCCTTAATTGCCCACATCTTTCAGACTCCACACCTCCATGCAGGCTTTCGTTTAAAATTTGAAGCTTACAAGGCCAAACTGAAATATCAAGGGTTATTTTCTCAGACTTGACCAAGCTCTTCCAGAAGATAGTATAAAGCAGTTTTCACAGGCTGAGTTGTACTGCTTGTGACGAGTAAACTGACTTTCATGTGTAAAATCGGTAAAGCACCCTTTTAAAACAAAGCAGAGTCTACTGACCCATTGTCACCAGTTCCATACATCAGCTGGTTATGACCAGGTCCAGAGTGATATTTTTAACGAGATTTTTTTAGGGGCTGAAGAGGTAAAAGTAAATCTAGTAAAGAAAAAGCGATTAGAGGAGTGTTTGATACATAACATTTTAATTTAGTGTGCCCCCCTGGTAATCTTGTGACCTGTCAGATTTATCTAGTGACACCTTGGGGGGTCCATACCCCTAGGTTAGGAACGACTTGTGTAGGCTCATTATGCCTTCATCAGTGTCACTGTGTATGTCGATGGAATGTACATCCATCATTTTGTCCTATTGTAGGTGTAAAACAGGCTAAACTACATAAAAATAGTAAATATGGTGTCCAGACCTGATATCGTCTAAGTGCTATTTGGTTGGCACCCAGTGTTCTGTGATTTGAACTGCTATACAAACAATTCTTGTGATGTGACATCGGATAAACACAAACTGTAATCTGTGATCTCTTAAAAGGACACTAAAAGGACAAGAGGGAACAGATGTAACACTGATGAGTCTAGCTTTCTTTGGACAGGGTGCTGGGTCACTGCAGTTAGGAAACAGCTCCATCCTAGGGATGCGCCAATCCAACTTTTTCTCTCCTGTTACCAATTCTGATACCTCAACTCAGGGTATGTGCTGTTAAGTGCCAATCCAATACCAGTGCTATATTTTTTCCAAATTTAAAAGATGTGTATCTCACTGCGTAGAGCTCACTGGAATCATTTTTATGTAAGGTAACATGAGACCAGGGATTGCTGTGGCACCAAAAATGGAGTGGCATAAGGTCAGTATCTGATCCGGCTATTCAGAATAGTGCATCCCTAGTCATACCAAACATCAGGGCTTGTTAAATCCACTGGGACTCAGGTCTAATTGGGTATTGATTCTTGATGTTTATGCAGATGCAGACGAATGCACAGAGGGTTCAGACGACTGCCACATCGACGCCATCTGCCAGAACACGCCCAAGTCCTACAACTGCATCTGCAAGCCGGGCTACAAGGGAGATGGCAAGCAGTGCGAGGGTGAGTGGCCTTTCTACTTCATCACACTTCTTTGCCACTCACTTCCCTTTGTCTTTGCTTTCTGGCCTTATTAACTCTTAGTACCTAAAGTCTTGGCTTATCCAAGTACAGGTGAAAGCACATTCAGGACTGGCTGCGATTTAATCATTAAACCACATTTGTGCTTATAAATGCAGATGCAAAGCTCAACTACATCGCAAGTTCAGTTTTTGCTGCGAGACTGAAGTTGAGAACACTTCCAAACAATAGACTAAAGAGTCTAACAGGTTGGTGTTGGACCAGTCAGTGAACTGTGGGTTGAGATGAGTGTTGAGACAATGATGTAACTACAAGGTCTCAGTATGCCTAAAAAAAGGGCTTGTCAGATTGACTAACAGCACCAGATTCAGGATTTAGGGGTGCTGCATTTAAAATGTAACTGAAACAGACAATCTGACAATCACACCAACATTGTGCAGTGGTTGGAGATGTGTGCGGAAGTTTCAATGTAAGGCAGGATTTTAACTTGCACTCAGAGAGAGAGCAACAGTTGTTGTACAAAAGACTGTACAAAAGTGTGAGCCATTATTCCCATTAGTACATTTCATTGCACTGAAATAACAAAGATACCCAAAACATATAGAGTTCTTGGATAAGGGATTGGTGAGGAGATGCAGCCAGCAGGAGGCTATGGTGGCAGGCTTGCCGTGTGGCCATTCAGAACATCTTGCCCTTAGACGTGGTTGGATAACATGTTATGTGCGTTTATAAAAAGCAAACTGAGGCCTTCACAAACCTCCTGAACAACAATTTAAACCAGATGATCTAGGCATAAGATGGATGATGATACAGAAGCTACCTGATTCTGCAGTTGCACAATTTTATGTCCAGTACCATTGCAGAAAGTAATTTATATAGAGAGGCAGAAAATAAGGCTGTGGTGAATGGTTGAGACTGGATTATCCCGTCACAGATGAGTACTATAGTACTAATTTTGGAGTTGTACTGTAAACTGTATCCATGGTTTATTTAACCTTAACCAAGCATTTTACTACTACTCTAACCTACTCCTGGTTAATGTCCGGTTGCAGGAAAATGGAATGGACGAAATGGGCTAACACAGCAACGGGAAATCAGAGACTGTTGTGCCCACATCTAATTGCACTTGACGGGTGGACCATGTTCCGCGCTCTCTCTCTCTTTCTCGACACTAACAATCGCACAATCTAAATTTGGTAGTCTGCGGCGCGAACACACAGCATCTGTACACTTTTCGTGGTACAGCCAATCATAATATGTTACTGTGTTACGTCATCTGTAAATGCAGGACCCTGAACAGATCTGGTACATACACTGGGGCACACCTGGCAGAGATCTGTACTCTACTGAGTGCACTATTCTAGTTGAATCTGTTATCTCTCCTCTCTCTTTCTTATTAGCAAAGAGCAGTGTATAAAACATTCAGGTAGCAGCTTCTTACTAAACAAGTGCACACCATCGTTTTCGCTGGTTAAAAGGATGAACATAGCAGGTCATATCTGCTATTGCTAATTAACGTTAATTCCATGAGTAACTAGATGACAGACCAAAATTGAACTTGGCTGCTGTTTGTGTGGTTTCTGTGCTCCATGCTGTAACACCACTGTACAACACGAGTGTTTCTATAGTTCCAACAACAACAATACTGTGAGACAGCTTCTCTATAGCTGATCACGTCACATCAATTTCAGGAGTCGCATTCTCCCAGTTAAAGTAAAATATATACTATACTTCAAACTTTTAAACGTAATAGTTTTGAAACACGACCTTCACTATTTGGATCAAATTTGGTAGGCTACAGCTGCTATTTTAATGTGTCAGATACATATTTCATCAACATTTTGGTAAATATCAGTGTTGGATCTGGGTACAAGAACTGGGCCTCTGATGTAACGGCCACTTAGACAGCTGTTTCACACGTGAGCCCCCACACACACACAGAGACACACATAAAACACAAATTCTCCCCTAATTAATAGGGAGGAAGTGGACCAAGTGAGGGTGTTAGGGTGAGACGGGGGCAGCACCTGGCTGTGCGTTCACACCTCCACTCACTTCTGCCTCAAAGCACACCACAGCTGGAGCTCCTTCGACTGCACAGATATTCCCTCCATCGCTCTCTCTCTCTGTTGTGCTAAGTCCCAGCTCACTCACACATTTATTTACACACACACACACACACACACACACACACACACACACACACACACACACACACACACACACAGTGTAATCCTCTAATCTTTTCCCATGTACCCTACGCTCCACTGCTCATAACAAGACAGATTGCCTTTATATAGTAAATGATGCTACAGTCCTTTTGCATTTTTTAAACTTCTGCTTCCTCAGAACGTTGTAAATATTAGAATATGGTAACATAAGCATTACATGTCTTTTTACATATAATGAGCCACTATACACACATTTGTTTCTACAGCTATTTATTTATCTGCAGAAATATATATGTACAAAATACAGCGTTTGTGTGCTTCAGCAGGAGGCATCGGACGAGGGCTGCTGGTGGTCGCAGGAGTAAACACACTAGTCTCTGCACCCTGCAGTTCAGTGTGCCTTCATCTGAAAAACATGTTGAAAAACATTGTCTCACTGTGACGACATTAACAAGATATCATTTTGTAATAATTTAGCCAACCCTTGCCTTAAAGAACACCACGATTCTACACCATGAGTGGTTAGCATTAGTGGTTTGCTTTAGCATATAGCTAACATTAGCTTTTGGCTAGGGTAGCAATAGCATGACAACAGTTAATGTTATAGCATTTAACAAGCATCATACCTTCAACCGACTGATCATCAGTTTCCATATCTTCCACCACGGCTTCCAACAGCGCAGTAGCTGAGCCGCTGCACCAGAGAAGGCTGGCCTGTGACCCAGCAACTCATCAATCCACTTGCTGCTCCGCCGCTTGGAGCTCAACTCAATCAGACATGTTCAGTGCAACAAGCCCCACCCCGAAAGTTCCTGTACTTTTGGAAAGTACTACCCCCAACCAGGGACCTTTATGGGGGGTAAAAAATGTCCCCGGAACCTAATTTAGTCCCTGGTCCCTGCAGTGGAAATGTGCTGAGTTCCTCCAAAGGTTCCTAGTCCCTGGGGAAAGTTCCTGTGATGGAAAGATTAAGACTTTTTTAAAACAAGTTTTAACATCTTCTGGATGCAGTCTGATGAGGTATATGATATGAGTATATATGGTGATGACTTATATTTACATCACATCTATAAGCATATAGACATGGAGGCAGACATATACACTGTATGTAGTTTACATATTTTGTCATATATCAGATATATGTATGGGATTGATACCTATGGAGAAATAGTCAATAACATTAATTAATAACATTAATAATATTTAATCAATAACATTCTGAATTAAATAAATTATTTTTCCTGGAGCTGATGATGGAAGTAGCTAACGAGCGAGCCATCTCACTTCCCTCTCATTTCTGTTGCGAGTTGCACAGTACAGATACACTTCAAAACGAGAGCTCTGTCATGCTTGCATTTTTATTGGTCACACGACACATGTTGATTGCATTACTGTTACAATCAAGTACATGTACATGTCTGTTGCCAGGGCGGACTTGACAGGAATGGACAGAGAGGCAGAGCAGGGAAAGACAAAAGAAATCAAGCAGAGTACGGGGTACTAAGGCCACAGTGGTTGATGGGCATAGGATTTTTAGGAGGGCATCAAGGCCAGACAGGCAATGACAGCTCTGCACTCAACATTATTACTGATGTCCTTTCTTCAATACACCTTACCTACAAATACCCTTACCCGACTTAACTCCTATATCAGCCTACACAAGTCTCATGTTTTACCTGAAAGACCCACGTTTTAATGCCTTTGTTAATCATCTGTGGTGTGAAAATATCAGATATCCACACAGTCAAAGAAATAAAAAGTGTGTGTCCTGGTCATAGTTCAGTCATAAAATCCATCTCTGCTGCCGGGCTGCTGACAGCGCTGTCAGCCATAGAGTCACTCACACTGGCAGCAGTAGAGGAGGTTGTACCAACCAACTTCTGGTTCAGAAGTAGTTTAGCCGACTTGTAGTTTTTTGTATGCTAACAAATAACTAACTTTGTTAAAATCATGAAGGTTTTAGCTTCTACTAGCAAGTGATGTAGTGGATGCCAGTAGGGCTGAAACAATTCCTCGAGTAACTCGATTACTAAAAATCATCGATTCAAATTATTTGCATCGAAGCTTCGTTTAATCCATATAATTACATACTGCGCACGGATGTTTATTACTGTCGCGCTTACTCTGTGTGTGATCAGAGACGGTTCAGATGGTGTGATTTGACAGCGCGGATTACAAAGAGGAGGAAGAGAGAGAAAAGAGTGAGGGGTACAGAGAAGAGACAGGCCAGAGAAAGCAACAGAAAGTGTCCATGGAAACTCTGCACAGTGTGTCTGTTGTAAAACTGAATTAGCCTACCAAAAGAGCACGACATCTATGCTTCAGCATCTCAGCAGAAAGCGTAACGTTACAGTCTCTGCATCCAGTCCACAGAGCGGACCTATATGTAATGGCTAGTTAACAATGTAAATCAATGTGTTGGATAGTTATCATGTCCCTAAGTTAGCTAGGTTTTGTTTAAGATATTAACCACAGAAAATATAATGCTGCAGTCAATTTGTGAAAGCCTGAGCTTCTTTCATGTTATTTATTAGTATGATTGTCGCAGTTCCTGTCCACTTGTTTTTGCCTCCTACAGATGTCACAAAGAAATTAGCTCTTTAATAAAGCAAAAGTATTTCTTGATTAATTAATGGATTAATTAATCGATGGAATAATCGGTAAAATACTCGATTACTAAAATAATCGATAGCTGCAGCCCTATATGCCAATTTGTCTTAGAGTATGGAAAGTAAACCCCAGGAACACACTTTTTGAAAGAAATGCGGAATGACATGAACAGAGGTTAGCCCAGATGTGATGTAATCATCTCGGCTCTCTATAGAACATTTTCCAGCCATTAAAGTTGGTTTATAGCACAAAAACAACTTCTCATGTTGATCTCTCCATAAGCTCGAAGTCTTTTTTTTTTCTCTACCATTTGCATGTTCTGGTATCTCGAGATGACTCCATTTTTGGTTGATGTGACCCTTTAGATCTGCATGATTATTGATTCAGAATCAGAATTAGAAATACTTTATTGATCCCCGAGGGGAAACTCTTTTGTTACAGCAGCTCACCTTTATGTCAGTGCACACAGGAATAGAAGCACTAGCAAAAAATATAATACACTATAATACAGGTCAGAAAATAAATTAAGTACCAAGTGGGTATAAGTATAAAATAAAATAAGTGTGAAGTACCAAGTGGGTTTACTGGTTGATGATAATAATACGGTATAAGGTAATAGTGCATGAACTGTCAAGTTAAGTGTAGCTTATTAAAGAAATTATGTGAAAAAATTATGCAGCTCTGTTGTCTTTTCCGTTTGCCATATGTGTGATTTATTACACTGGACAGACAGACATACACACACACAGTCTAAACGAGGAGTCCTGAACAACAACAGCTCCCCTGTCCTCTGAGAGGACACAGCAGAAGGTTTGTGCGTTTTAGGAATATGATCTTCCGCCCATAAAGCTGCTGTCTGAGCAGACCTGTCCTGCCAGCCACTTTTTATTACATCACTTCACCCAGGCCAGCATTTGAATCAGTGTGTGTGTGTTTCTATGTAAGTGTGTGTTATGTCTGAGTGTGTGTGGGAACTGTACTCTGCTTTGATGGAGCTTGAATGTCAACTACGTTTTATTACATCACCGTTCTACATCCAGCATTTGAATGCTTCTGTGTGTATGTACATGTATGTGTGCGTGTGTGTGTGTGTGTGTGTGTGTGTGAGAGAGAGAGTGTGTGTGCTTCACAACACACTCTCAGTGTTTCCCACAGAATTAGATTATGTTTGTGGTGGTAGTTGACGGGGCGTTAGTAAATAAGTGTAAATCACTGAACAATATATGTAGCTCCATTGCTTCACGTTGTGTCAAACAAATAAAATATATACAGTGAGGAATAGAAATGAGAAATCGGCTTTTCTGACCTGCTTCTGTATCTCTCTGTGTTTGCTGTCAGTCTCACCTGTTGCTTCTGCCTCATGTTGGCTGCTGTCCTCCTCTCCTACATCTCTCTCTTCATTAGCTACAGCCAGAGGTGGATGGAGTAGCCAAAAACTGCACTCAAGTCAAAGTAGTTACTTTGCAAAAACAAAAAGTAGCCATCAAAATAACTTCTTGAGTTAGAGCACAAAAGTATTTACTGAAAAAATTACTTGAGTAGCGAGTGACTTAAGAAAAAAAACACCAGCACACTACTGCCTTTTATTATATGTGTATATGACTAGAATTGAGAATGACTTCCGGATGACTTCCGGATGGGAGCCGAAACGTCCAGATGACTACGACTGAAACATTTTCTACGATATGACTAGAATTATTTCAACCACAGATGGTCTTCCTCCGGTAAAGAAGTGAACACCTGTATATATTTGCTAGTACTTTCCTGTGTGCACTGACGTCTTGATCGCCCCCTGGTGGCTGGCTGTAGTATAGATCATAAACCCCGCCCCCTCCATGTTAGTGGATGGGACATGGGCCAAATTAAAAAATCCAAGTACAGTCAAATACATTTTGCCCAAAAATGGTTTCTGTCATTTTAGGTAGCTGATGTATGTTCAAGTGTTCGTTTTTCTGATAAGTTTGGTTTTAATTAGTTATTTGATGCTATTAAAAAGGGGGTTACACGTCATGATTGACAGCTGAGGCCGGCTCGCGATTGAGTCGGCCAGGTGTATGGGCGGGACCTCGATAAAGCAGCTCCAACCCCGATCATTACCCGTATCCCGTATCCGGGATATTGGCTTCATTTTTGTACAGTGGGAGGAAGCGGAGATGCTTCGTCCATCTTTATATATAGTTTATGGGCAACACCAATGCGCATGACTAGTTAAATGCACACCGCTCGCACACCGTTGCTTGAATATTTACATTACGACAGAAAGCAGGAGTAGTAGTACTTCTGAAGCATGATATACTGTGTGTATATATTAAACTTATTAGCACTGTCAGCTTAGTGTCAGCACAGTTCTCTGATGTACTGACCTCAGACCACTCAGAGCCCTCAGAGCCCGCTGCACTTGGGCTGCATATGTCTGTAAATATTAGCTGCTAGCGCTATTTGAAAGCCATCCTCTTGCTGTAGCTTCAGCCATTATGCTGCTCTGAACAGAGTCATGTGGAGGCGCCAGCAGACCTGGGAACAGCTGACCACCTGCCTCTTAACGGAATGTGCATAAATGCATAAAATAATAAATAATAAAAGTAGCACGATGAATGTATCCAAATGTACAGAGTAAATGTAATGATTTTTCTCTAAAAATCTTCTCAAGTAGGAGACATTAAAACTATGACAAGACCAATTTACTCAAAAAAGTTACTTGAGTACATGTAACGGATTAAATGTAACTTGTTACTACCCACCTGCGGACACAGCTATCCCTTCCTGATCATTCAGCAAGAGAGGGTCAGGAAGGGATAGCTGTGTCCACAGATTTGACCCGTAGTAAACAAAATAGAAAATCAATATGTGGCGGTCAATGCTGATATTGTGACAGGCCGGGACAAATAAATCAATGTATGGGAAACACTGCACTTTTCTCCCTTTGCCTCCTGACTGTACGCTGAGGTCTATCAAACTCCCCCCAGTGATGAGGCAACAGCTCATGACAGGGACATCAAATGAAGACAGATGGTAGATGGGAGTTGACCCCTGACCCTGGTGATTGGATATGAGCGCTGTAATTGGCTGGCTGTGTTTTCCATCAACAGGCATTATGGGCCACTTTGCCGACCAATGTCATTAGCGACCTTGCTATTCCTGGAAGCACCTGGAAGCAGCAGAGCGCCTGTGCTCACTCTCTCCATCCCTCAGGTCTTCTCTGCTTCTTTGTTATCAGCATCATTCCATATCAAGACAGTCTGGTAAAACATGATGTGGATTATGAGAAATTGGACTTTACTCACTTCATAGACTTTACTCCTCAATCCTCATGAGTGCTTTGGCTCAGAAATATATGAGCTGTCCACACTGTTATCTCTCATTAGTCATCTTATCAGACTTTTCTGTACAGAGCACCTGCATTTATTCAGAGATCTCCAGATGCACTCTTCATACTCGATATCCTTGGATGCAATGTACTATTTTGGATAGTGACGCTAGAATGTTACATGTAGGCCTCTCTGTGTGGTAACAAAACTGAAAAGGTGGAGCTAATTAAAACTAATGAGCTGGGTGTGTTGTCCCTCTACCAACCTGATAACACAAACCTTATTGTTTAAATTTTCAGTTCACCACTGAGATCCATCAGCCTCCAGACAGAATTCTGAGTGGAACACTCCTTAACAATAAGGAAATGTCTCTCGCACCCATCATATTAGTATTTTAAGGTCCAGTCTGGAACAGGCAGAAATGGAATATAATATTCATTAGTATGTTTTCATTAGTGTATAATCACCTGAAAATAAGAATTGTTGTGTTTTCATTACCTTAGAATAAGCCCTGTATATCTACAGAGGCAGCGGGTTCCCTTCCACAGAGGCCGCCGTGTTGCATCGCCATGTTTCTACAGTAGCCCAGAACGGACAAACCAAACACTGGCTCTAGATAGGGTCTTTTCGCATTTTTTGTGAGTTTCATGGCCACTGTAGTTTCTCCTACACGCTTGGAAGGGGAGGGTGAGGTGAGCGGGATTCAAATGGATGCAAACTGCAATTAAGTCGCTAGATGCAACTAAATCCTACACACTGTACCTTTAAGTGGCTTATTTAATCAATTTCTTTTCAGTATGTATACAAAATAACAATTAGCCTAAACAACTACATAAAAAATGTAAGCAGTATGTTGGGGATGTACTTCAAGGTTTCTATGTGGGTGTCTCTGTATGTACTCTATGGATGTATTTATATTCCTAAATCATAGACAACGCGCTGTGGAACCAAACATCCCCTTTGGGCATCTACTCAGCAGTATTATATTATAGGGACTGTACGTCTGTACGGGGCAAGAAGAATATTAATAACACACCCACATCAGAATCACCACACCCAATGCACCCCATGTTAAGACTGGAGTGAACACACAATGCCACAGCATTATTGGCTCTCAGCACCATGAACTAAAGTCCTCAATCTTACAGTCAGAATCTTCAACACTTTCATACAAGTCTCTTTTGCTTCTGTCACTGATTTAATATAACATAATTACGGACATCCTGAGTTGGTCCACAAGATCAAGGCCAATTAAAACATTTTTGCATTTCATGATTTTTCAATATCCATTGGAAATAGAACTTCATATATATCAATCAATCATATTGTGTGTTCCATTTTCAATCCACTGTTCATTTTTGTCTGTTTTGCTCCAGTTATGGCATCTATAAAGTAGAGCCCATTTCATTCTGTAACATTTTACCAAACTCATAACGGTGCAAGCACCTGAACCACTGTATGGCACAAATAAATGGCATCAAGCAGTTTCAGGTATTGATATTCATCTAAAGTCAAGAAGGTCATTTTCCTTTTCTGTAGTGCTGCTGTTGGTTAAAAACTGTATGTGAACTAGTGAGACTTATAGGCTGTATTTTCAATGTATTCTCAATACAGAGCAACATATTTGAAGATGCTGATATTTGAGTGGGTGTTCAGAAAATGGTAATACGTTAAAAAACACAGGGAGGTATGATGGTGTGGGTGTGTTGTTTCAGGTGCAATATTAAATAACTGAATGTCTGATAAAGGCTAATCAGACGTCAAAATACTGTGAGAAAAGGTTTTACAATTCTGGAAAGTTATCATGCCATCAATCATTTTCTTTTCTTTGTTGCTGACACAGTACGTTGAGCCAAGTTAGACTTTTTGGCCAGACAATCATACATTTCTGTTCGCAGGAGCCCTCTGCATCCGAACTCCCACTGAATCAATACAGTGGTCTCATTGAAATGAATGAGGAAACTGCGTTTTTTTGTCTAATGTCTGTCTGAATAAGGCTTTAATGTAAGCCTACTTTACTGTGCAGCTGTATCCATCTGCACTGGCAAATACTCGGACTCAGACTTGGAACACTTGATTGGGACATATTAGAGAGTGACCTTATGTCCAGTTCTTGTAATCTTTGATATTTCCTAATTAAAACACTCAGTGTTTTCCCAAATATTTCCCAGGAAAATCTTGTAGTTCAGAGTAAGTAATGCAGATTTATGTTTGCAGTTAGTTTTGACTCTGAGAAGTACAGTGCAGAAACACTGCAGCAATGAGAGCTGAGCACTAAAGAAGATGCCAAAGAAAGCAACGATGTAAAGTGGTTCGACTTTTCACATACAAAACAATAGCTACAGTAAATGTGCTCATGCTGGCTCAGGCCAAAAACTAGATGTACCTTTGTCAAGATTGAAATCAATCAAAATATCAGTAGAATCTTGTGACTTTACTTTCCTTTTTCTATAGAAAGCAACCCGAAAATGGATTGTATTGATGAGCACATTATTAACATGCAGTGTACAGGTTCCAGAGGGATGTGGCCTATGTGGCTCCACACTGAGAAAACTCTGGCTCACTCTTGTGCTTTTGTAACGGCTGGGATTCGAGCCCCGGTGACCAAGGGAGACGACCTGTGCTCTCTGCTACACTTCGGCACTACAAATTAGCAGCTCGCAGGCGGCCGCATTGTTCTGCCGGCTGTCCGGTAGTTCAGCAGGACTCAGCAGGATCACATCCCAGCCACAGCGAGTTTCACCCAGACTGGTGACCATGGGTGTTTTCCTTTTTATGTCCTAGCTTCTGAGTGCTCCCATCAGGACTGTGTCCTCAGAGGAGTCATTTTCTCTTGTGAATGTGCTTCTCTGAAAGTTACTCGCCACTGAAATCGGATCTGACATTTATGAACGCTGCCCTCTTTGTAGACTTTTCCACGAGCTGATACTGCCAGCTCTTTATGGAAAAATGTGAACTTTTATCCCTATGCTGTCAAATGAAGAGTATGTGGGAGGAGCTGTGTATCAGTCAAGCCTGCTTTACCGAACATGCTTGTTTGTGTGTGTGTGTGTGTGCAGAACACTGCCAGAGTTGTCTCCCTGTTTATAGAGAGATCTGTAGCAAACTGTAACCGGCTGTTGATAGAGTATTGTGCACTTGTTTACCAAGCTGAGGGTTAAGAGTTATGATAAGATGAATCACTGAGAATCAAAGAGACTTTGCTGTGTTTTCAGAGTTCAGGGCAGATAAACTCCCATGAGCTTTGGGAGATTAGTGATGGCATTCCTGCTGCAAAAATCCATCTGAACAACAATATGCAATGTTTAAATAAATAAATGTCTAACCAAAATGCAGTTTGACTTATTATTTTCTTTATTTTGCCTTCAATTTCAACATGGCTTGTGTGCTAGGATTACTTTTAGAGGTAGGAGGATATTCTTTTTAAAAACTGATCATCAAAGTAGATAACATTTCGAGATTGTTTTGTTTAATGTGATTTTGAGACTCAGTTACAGGTTCAGTGGCCTGTAAACAAGGACATTTTTTACAGTGTATGGTGGCCCAGAGGGATGAGTGATCTGGCTGGTTGCCACAGAGCTATCAGAGGCCTGCAAAAGCACCCTTGTGTTTACTCAGCATTTGTCACTTACGGACTAATTGATTGGTTTTCATCAGCGCTGCCCATTGCACAGAATAGAAGCCTCTTCTCCCTCTCATGTGCCTCACAAGCCTCTGCCATCTCCATTCTCACAAACACATTTGTGTGTGCATCTGTGTCTCAGTTGAAGTCCAAGATTTTATCTCTGCGCCAGAGCAACTAATTGAATATGAGGCGGGTGGCGGAAAATCTCACTTTGAACACTGTAATACTGTTAATTATAATACACAGGGTTTGGCTGTGTAGTTTGCCTTTCTGGATCAATTTATCAGTTGTGTTTATTGTATTGATATGGATAACAAACCAAACATAGTCAATGTGATGTCACATGCAGATGTTTCACAACTACGAGTTTAATAGGAGAAGCTTTTTCACAGGAAACTGTGCAGGATGGTAACTGTATGTTCAGACATAATGCAAAGCAAATTTTAGAGGCAGCGCGATTGCATACAAAGTCGATGGAAAGACCCGATTAAATGCGAATTCAGTCAGGGGCGGCGTGAATTGACACAAAAAATATGCGCATATCTGAATATGAAGATGAGGGGGGAAAGAAGAGAAACTGGAGGGAAATAACAAAAATAACTGCACTTTCTGGTGAGTTCTGAGTTCAGTCAAAAGGCTGAGCTGAACACACACTGGCAGGCACACCCCCACACACACAGTCAGTGTGTCCATTGCTAACTCTCTTACAACTAATGTATGTGGTACATTGGCTGTTTGTACAAACACAAACGGTCTAGCATTCAAATTTGTACGAATGATGTGAGGCTAAAATTTGCTTCACTTCCTGTCTGAACACACCTTAACAATGATGCTCTACACAAGAACGGGCACATTAAGTTTAAAGAGGAAACTTCAAGTTAAGCTGGACTTCAGCAGGCATTCAGACAGAAAACAGCATGCAAGTCTAGTTTGAGTAATACATCCATGACTTTGAAGCCTCATCAGATGCCAGAATTCTGCCTGGAATGTGTGCTTGCATTGATTGGCCAATGCAGTGCATTGTCAGATGATGTCACATTGTGGTAGACATTGTGCCAGTGCAGTGGTCGGTGCGTATTTTGATGCAGTGCTATTGTCAGTCTGAACATGGCCTTAGAGGAAACAACAAGAACAACAATGATGCCTAATATTATATATTATATATATTATTATTTTTACCTTCTTCTGAATGTTACTTTTGTACAGACTGTGAAAACAAATTTCAGACCGAAAATAAAATAAGAAAATGCAAGGGGCTACATTCACTGTCTTACCACTTGCTAGAGGCACCAGTAAGCAATACAATCCAGGAACTCCAGTCAGAGTAACAGATCCATGAGTTTGAAGGCTTAGTAGACGCTAAAACACTGCGTCTGAACACTTTTGTAATTTTCCAAAACCAACAAGGTGTATTAAGGTGAGAAAGTAGACAGGGTTTGAACCTCTACTTCGGTCGCTTTTTGTATGTACAAGTCAGTGCACCACCATGAGTGCCTTAGACTCCTCATTTGACAGCTATCGCTTCTGGCCCATCTGTATGAATGCAGGATTTTTACCTCTCTTTCAATTGTGGCCATTCAGAACAGATATAAATACTTTTGCATTTAGATGTGGTTGGACAAAAACTGCAGCATTGCTCTTATAGCCCGTTTACTATTTGTGATCAATATTTATTCATTATTGACATCGGAACGATGACATCACATCCTTTTTCTGAGTTGAATGCGGGGCCCTATGATATCTTTCATGCATTTTTTGTTTGTAAGATTGGAACATATTATGAAAGATACCATGACAGCTTCAGACTGGATTCTACTCGCAGCTCCTCCCTTACTCTGCACCACAATGACGAACACCTGACCTGCTTTACAGAGACAGAGAGAGAGGGAGAAAGGGCATCTCATGGGAAGAATGGATGGCGAGGGAGGAGGCACAGGTGGGAGAGCGAGAGGGAAAAGTGTCAGACAATTACTAGGCCATTGTCTGCCTGGCGTCTGCACCTCCGTCATCAGTCAGCTTCTCTCCTCACTGGCTAGCCACAGACACACACACACACACACACACACACACACACACACACACACACACACAAATGCAACCCACCCAACACAGATTCTGTCCGTGCACCTCCCTCCCTCTCTTGTCTCTATGTCTGCTTCTTCCATGCTCAGACAGCGGAACTCAGGCTTTATATATAGATACAGTGACCTCATGCCAGCATCTCCAAGCTGCTTCCTTTTTCAATCTCCACAGCTGAGATTTTAGTGTGTGTTGGATGTGCAGACAGACTTGCATAAAGATTAACTTTATTTTATTAACATACATACACACTCTGTCTGACTCCATACGTGAGAGATTAAAAACTGAAATAAAAAAATCCATCAAAATGAGTGACCTCTGTGGCATATTCTTGACAAAGCAGCCAGCCACACTCTTAGCCTGGATAATGGAATGTGACATTTAGTAGTATACTTAAAAAAATAAAATAAAATAAATAAAAATATTTAGATAGATTAGTTTTTCCTTGTTATCCAATCTCATGAATAAGCACACATGTTGTTTTAATGTGGCTGTTATTCAGATGTCAGCCACATTCATCTGCCATATAATACAGTGACTAGTTGGGATGCTTGGAAGATGTTTGGGAAGTCACACTTGCTTACTTACTACATGCTTGCCAGGCTATGGCTGCACTTTGGGTCCATCACGAGGAGGCTGAAGGCCTGAAGGTTTTGCTTACTTTTAAAGCTACATTCATTGGTGTTTGGCCACAAGTGGAAAGTAGAACTTTGACATACTGTCGTGGAAATCAGAAAACCCCATAACACATACACACAGCCATATAGGTCGCTTTTTTCTGAAGCGACTTACAATAAGTTCAATTCAATTCAGTTCAATTTTTTTATATAGCGCCAATTCATAACAGAAGTTATCTCATTGCACTTTTCCTATAGAGCAGGTCTAGACCGTACTCTTTATAATATTATTTACAGAGACCAACAAATCCCACCATGAGCAAGCATTTGGCGACAGTGGCAAGGAATAATTTCCTTTTAAGAGGCAGAAACTAGACTCAATGGTGGTCATTCGCAGCACAGTATCTTAAATTGGATTCGAGCAGCCACCGGTAACCAATGCAGGGTGTCGAGGAGCGGTGTAGTGTGGGATAACTTGGGTAGGTTGAAGACCAGCTGAGCTGCTGCATTCTGGATGAGCTGCAGAGGTCGGATGGCACATGCGGGCACATCAGCCAGGAGCGATGACAAGAGCCTGGACCAGAACCTGTGCAGTCCGAGTCGGGGACACCACAGTTATTGTAATGTTTTATTGACTAATAAAATTATGGCAAATGATCGCCAAAACTGTCAGTTACAACAGACATGAAGCAACATCTACTTTGATTTAGTGTTGTGTTTCTGGCTTGTAGAAAACTAGCATTTAAGTTTTTTTCTTTGGTGTTCTGGTGACAGACACAGTGATCTGCCAGCTTATCACTTTGCAAAGTTGTTAAGTTAATAGCTATTGCTAATATGTTAGCAATAGCCTATATTTAGCGTTAGCGTTAATGCAATGTGTTATGAAACAATTATTTACATATCAATCAGACATGGATCAACATTAGCATTCATTTGGAGTTTTGCTTGTGGCCACCTGATGAATGTAAGTCTAATAGTAACTCCTTTTCCTGTTTCAGGTTCATTATGTTAGCTTGCTATATGCTAACTTTGTTTTTGTGTCATTTGGTGCCTGGTAGGTAGTGCACGGTGTGTTTATTAGTTCATTAGTTATGTTGTTTGCTATCCTGGAAGAATCTCAAAATAAGATCACGGACACACAGCCAAACCCCTACACATGTAGGTCATTTGCATAGCATACACTTTGACAAGTAACAGGAAAAACACTGTGCTTTTCCTCCCATATGTCAAAATGTCTGCTGTAAAAAGACCCAATATCACCTAATAATGTGTCAGCAAACAAATGCACGTAACATTAGACACAGAGCAACATTGAATATGGGCTAAGTCAAACATTTACTCTCCTTTTAGCTCTGGTTTGGTCTCTACCAAGTTTATGTAAGCTTGCTACAATAGATATTTAACTGTCTTTAGCTAGTCACTAACTTTGCTATTTGCTAGAACAACACTGAATATAAGTCAAATATTTACTCTCCTTTTAGCTCTGGTTTTGTCTCTACCAAGTTTATGTAAGCTAAGCATGCTAGATGTTTAATGTCTTCACTAGCTAGTCACTAACTATGCTGCTAACGTTTTCTACCATTTGCTGCTGGGCTCCACAACCTCAACAGTCTAGCAGCCTTTAGAGTTGAGAGATTTGATTTACAAAATGGAAAGTTAACATGCTAGAAAGAATTTCTTGTAGTTCGTAAAGCTTCATCAATTAATAGAGGCACGAGGAACCTAAAGCAAACTGATAGACACAGACCTGACACAGACCTTTTATCACCTTGTAAAGTTTTTATAGCTAATATGTTAACAAACAGTTGCCTATTTACACATCAGCAGATACGGAGCAACGTTAGTAACTTGGTGTTGTGTTTACAGCAATGTGACGAATGTAAGTCTGATATTCATTCTCCTTTTAGCTTTGTTTTGTTCTCGATCAACTCCTGAGAAAAATGTGTGGCTCTTTAGCTGCTAAATGTTCAACTTTCTTCACCAGCTAGTTGCTATTATTGTGTGTCATTTGGTGCTGGACATGAAAAATTATCTTTTAAATTGACAAACATATGTGTAATTCATGGCACAATTCAAATGGGATCTAAAAATTATTTGCCTCTTGCCATTGACTACAGTACATATTTTTTCCGAAATAAGGTCCCATGGTGGTCCATTGGAAGGGGAGGGACTTCGCCTCTCTATACTTGCTGATTGTCCTGCCCCTGTCCTCCTGCCCCGCTCTGCTTCACACTTGTTTACTGTTGTTTGATCCATGGTCATTTGCATGATGCTTCCCTTATTAATGTGCAGACGTTTTACACCATTTACTGGAAACGAATCGGGTGTCATTTTAAAGTATGCAGGAAAAATGTGCAGGCGAACACATAATATATCTTCGGGCAGGGGTCTCCTTGTCTGTTCCTGAGTCCAGGATGGAAACTAAGGGGGACAGAGCTTTTGCCATCAGGGCCCCGAGGCTCTGGAACAACTTGCCTGAAGAAATGAGGTTGTCTGAGTCAGTGTCTTCGTTTAAGTCTCTTCTCAAAACACATTTTTATCGGAAAGCAGATCCTGATTTTACCTGAGCTGTCTGTTTATTTTATTGTTTTTATGTATTTTATGTATTTTATTTATTTTATATTTTATCATTCACTGTGGTATTTTATTTCTATTGTTGTGAAGCACTTTGTACTTTGTTTTTATAAGTGCTCTATAAATAAAGTTTTTTTTTTATTATTATTATTATTATAATGGATGCAGAGATTTAAAAAAACAAACACTCCACCCACCTTGTAAATGAAAAGTGGCAACAAGTTGGGCTTGAATGTTAATTTCTGCTCAACATTAGCAAATATAACTGTACAGTCTTCCAGATATTGTTAATGGCAGGTTCCTTCCCTTCTATTTCCCCGATCTGCTTCACCACGTATCATCATCACCACGTTTTCATCAATTCATGAAAATAGTGTTAATAGTAATTCTACATAGCATTGAAAGTATTAAATTTAGCTCACAGAAACACCCTGCTTTAGATAAAAGCAGCATCCCCTCCTCTCCCTTTCTCCTTTACTCCCTCTGTCCTTCAGTATGACTGTTCAGTTAGGGGGCGCGTGGCCGTCAGTGAAGGCACCTAATTCACTTGATGAGACGTGGAGCATAAACGTTTCCCCAGCAATTAGAAAACGTGCGCATGTGAGCGGAAGCAGCAGCCAGTCTGCAGCTGTCAGGGCGCTGCTGTCAGGTGTCAACAACAGCTCAGGGGCAGGAAGTGGCACTGTTTGGGGCCATATAGACCCTACGAGGCACCTTCCTCCTCCCTCCACCTTCTCTCACCTCCCAATAATCTCTCTGTCACACATGCACACACAATTAAACAGCCCCGTTTGAACGATCGTCACGTCTCTCTCCTCTTTATGGTAGGCTTTTCACCCCATCTTTAAGAACAGCTTAACACTTTTCACACATCATATAAACTAGTTTGTTTTGACCATATCCTGGCCATAAGACCATATTGTGTAATGCACTGCACTGAAACACAAAATAATGGAGCACAGTGACTCAGAAGTGACAGGAAGTTACAGGGGCTTCAGCTTTGTTAGCAATACTGAGAATCAGTCAGGTGTAAATTAAGTGGAAGTCTGTTGGCCACAATTGCAAAGAATGTATTATAGGATATCTCAGCCTTTGCTGCTTTGATTTTGACAAATATTTTTAAAATCTATCTCTCACAAGTGCAATACTAAAAATCACACATCATACTAAAGGAGTGTCTTTGATATGATTGAGTCTTTACATCCCAGAGCAGGTGTGACTCACCCCAGCCTTCAGCTCCGCTCTGCCCCAAACAACGTCTACACTGAGGTGGATATATCTAAATCTTACATGTCCAAATGACTTACATCCATACTATGTTTTCAGGTGTGTTTTTGTAAAGTCTTGTTCCTCCTGTCTTCAGCAAACACAATTCTGCTTTACAGTTATTTTATCCACTCTGGAGACTGATTTGTAAATGCTCTGGTTTTGCAAAAAACTCCAGCTTAGTGTGAAAGGAAGGCCAAAACAGAGAACAAGACGTGTTTTCAAATTTAGCCAGCTTAGTGTGATTGTAGTCTCAGTCTGTCTGGTTGAAGTGATTCAGGCACCAATTAATCCCCTACTGCTTTTCATTCACCCTCAGTGGTGAGGCTCTCTCCCCCCTCATGCTCCTGTAGTTCTAGTCTTTACCTTCTCCCTTCATCTCTGACAGTTGAAAAGCAGAGCACATAGGAAGTGCCACATTGTGCTGAACCATGCCATCTGAGCTGGCAGCACAGCAAAGTGTCCAAACAACCTTTCTCCAAACAGTCCCCCATTCCATCTCCCCCTAATTAGTTGCAAATGCCTTTTAGGATGAGCCAATGATGGATGCAAGCAATTTGTATACACAAGGCTCATGCTCTTTTATTCCACCATGATTGATTTTTCTTTTTTGGTCATTTGTTATGTTTTCCATACCTTTAAGATGAATTCTGGCTGTTCATAACACATGTAGTGCAATTAAAGCTGTTTTAGGTCAGTTTTATGAACCTTTTGAAGGAGGCTGTGGTCACAGTTTCATATTACAGTATTTAATGCACAGATCTTCTCATCTAACACGTGTGAGTATGTGTGGATGTGAGTATTGCTTTAAACCTCATTCATGCTGCAGTGGTCCCCACAGAGAGAGGGTTCCTTTTCACAGAGATCAGACAAACAGAATTAAAATGTGCTAATGTGTGTTGGCCTGTGTAGTTGGCTTCCGCTTAACATATCTGTGGCGTTTCATGGTGCAGCATGTTGCATTGATTTGGCTTTTGCCATGGCTTCTAACCAAGTGACACCTCTCAGATGAGGATATTTACATGTGTATGTCCACCTGCTTTTGAACTATTCAAAGAGATCATACTTGAGCCAAAATCATGATATGAATCATGGGGTTAGGCATAGTGTTTTGTGGATAGTAGGTCTGTGTGAATAGTGTGGTAAATGAGTGTTTGATGGTGTTGTTTTTTATGTTGAGTCAGTATACACACTGTATTGTGTTGTATGTATATGTATATGCTCAGTGTCATTATGTCCACATGCAGAATGTGGAGGCTGATAGCCATGCCTGTGTGTTTGTGTGTGTTGCCCATGCCCATCGCTCCTGTCTGCCCGTGTCTCATTCCTGCTTAGAGCCAATGGTCTCCACCCATCGATCAAACCTGGCAACTTGAATCACTGACAGTTTTCCAACACTTCCTGAGAAACTCCGGCAACCCAAACAAACAAAGCCTGGACTCTGGATAAAAAAAAAATTCACTGCTGATCTGTTGGATCTAAATTTTCATCTAAAGACCTGCTTTAGTCACACCAGTGTCTAAGTGCCACACACTGTCACACCAACCATGTGTCCTAGAAATTATGTTTATACAGTAGTAATTTGTTTTGTCAAATGCATTCAGACGAAACCGTAATTGCTGCCTGGAGTATGTTCATTGGCAATGTTTTTTTTTCCAGTAAAAGAAGTTCTACGGTCTTGTATACCACAGAAGTTGTAGTAAGGCGGTCAGGGTTGTTGGTAGGCATAAAAAGCGCAGGACTTTGCATCCAGTTTTTCCTGTGGTTAGATGTAGGCTACTAAAACACTTTGGTTAAGGTGAGGGAGAAATAGTAGTTTTGTTTAAATATTAAAAAGTAAACACATCCTGTGTTTTGCTTCATTTCAGTGTTGAATCTTTCAATATCTAATTTGCCTAAAAATAACTATTAAAACATTAATCATGCTTTAGTTGCTATGAGATGATATTCTTGTAAAATAAATGAAATCCATTGTCAGTCAACATTTTGCGGATACATTCAGTATGGACAGTGTGGTACTTTATGTGGATAAAAAAGGGTAAATCGGGTGGCATTATATTTTTCTCAAAGTGTATTTGCTGTTGCAAATTAGTGGTATACGGTGTGTCTGTCTGTTGGCGGTTGGTTGATCGGTTCACCATTTTGGTCGAGACTGAAATATCTATAGCTAACTATTTTGATGGATTGTCATGAAATGTGGTTCAGTCATTCATGGTACCCAGAGACTGACTCTCACAGATTTTTGTGATCCCCAGACTTCTCCCATTTTTGGCATTTATTAAAATATCTAGTCAAGTATTAAATGGATTGCTGTGAAATTTGGTCATCATCTGGTCAAAATTTGAAAACCTGCAAAACTAATGACAAACGGCCGAGGTGTTGGTCGTTTTAGCCGGATTCTTAGCCCCCACTTATGGCTACAGTCTACCTACTCAGTGCACAGCACAGTTTTTCTTGACAATTTTAACCTCTTCTGGAATCGTCCATCTTTTTATCTGAGGGATGGTACCCATCCTAGCAGACTAGGATCACATACTCTAACGCACAAAATATTTTATACAGTTTTTAACGCTCCTGCAGTTTAACTCTAGATCTAGTTATTTCCAGAGGAGTCACGATCTAGTGGTGTCTGATATCAATGTGTCTGATCATTATTGTGTATCCTTTAATGTTTCACTGAATGCCAAGAAGAGAAATAATTCTGAAACCATAATTAAAAGAAGCCATGTAGATACCACTGCAGAACTACGATTTGCTAAGCTCACTAATATAAAAAAAACTACAAACAAACAAAGGACTAACAGGAGACAGGGGTTCATGTCCCGTGTGAAACCAAAAGTCAATGTTGACTTATTTAAAGTTTTAAGTTACATAACATTAGTTACATGACTTATGTGACTTATGTAACGTATTTATGTTAGTTGCGTAATTTATGTAATATACTTATTTTAACCCAAACCATGATCTTTTCCTAGGCCTAACCAAGTAGATTTTTTTGCCTTAACCTAACCATTTCACAACGTTATCCACGTGATTAACATCACGGGACTTATGTCACATGACTTACGTAATGTTTGCTTGCAGCCTGTCCTCACCTTACAGCCCCCGTCCTTGAGGTGGCTGTGGTTAAGTGGCAGAGCAGGTCGGCCACCAATCGGCGGTTTGAGCCCAGCTTCCCCCAGCTTCCCCCAGCTTCCCCCAGAACCCCAAATTGCTCTGGAGGGCTGTGGCTTCAGTGTGTGAGTGTGTGTGAATGCTTAATTTCTTTGAACTGATGAGCAGTTGGCACCTGCCAGTGTATGAATGGGGTGAATGTGATATGTAGTGTGTGAAGCGCTTTGAGTAGTCGGAAGAAGGTGCTATACAAGTACAGTCCATTTACCATTATTGCCACTGGTAGGAGTGCTAATTTATTGGGAGGATATGCTCCTGTGGGTGGGTTAGAGGGTAAGAGCAAACCTCCTACGTGGAGGACTTGTTGATTAAAGCGGTCTTGTAGGAAAGCTACAAGAATATGGAGAAAAACTAAGCTAGAGGTAAACCGTAGTATTCTGAAAGAAAAAGTTGCCATGTATAATAAAACTGTTAGTACTGAGAGACGGAGCCACTTTTCAAAGATTAGAACTGAGAATACTGGAAACTCTAGAGTCTTATTCTCAATCATTGATAGGCTGCTACATCAGGTTCCATCTGGCTCCGAGCAGATTTCTGCTCAATGAGGAGTTTGCTACCTTTTTTAAATACAGAGGTGTCTTGTTTAGGTCAGGCATTAGTAGTACAGCTAATAAGCTTGGTGACGCACGCCATAGCAGTCCTCCAACTTTTAAATGTTTTACTGGCATTTTGCATTATTAGCTCAAACATCCTCCTCTACTTGCGCTCTCAATCCAGTCCCTAGCTATTTCCTTAAGAATGTATATGACAGCTTGTCTCCCTCCATTCTAAACATAATCAATACTTCACTAGAAACAGGTATCTTTCCTACTGCCTTTAAGACTCTCTAGATGAAAACATCCTTAGTAATTACAGGCCTATATCCAACCTACCCTTTATGAACAAAGTTCTTGAGAAAGCGTTATTTTAAACTTAATACCTTTCCCAATGATCTGGTTTTAGATCCAACTACAGTACGGAAACTGCCCTAGTCAAGATAGTAAATGATCTCAGACGTGCTACCGATTTTAATCCAGTGTCAATTCTCATTCCATTAAGTTACATCATCATCAAGTTCAACACAAATTTCCATAGCTACGCAGATGACTTATTATATGATGACCAATTATATATTTCTGGTTCCTCAAGGAACTTCATCTTATTTGGGGATTTAAGGCCTATTATTGTTACTGCTGCAACTATTACTACTACTACTAAACCAAAAGATTACAACACCAAATCAAATTTAAGTCAAGGATAATTTATTCAATGTTTTTTTCTGTAATACTGTACCTTAAGAATTTAAAGAAAAATACAATAATAAGGTGTCAAATTAATAATTAACATTAACATTTACAAAAAACATTACATAAATAAATAATTAACAAATTACACAAAATAAATAATCAATAAATAAACAAATCAATAAACAAGACAAGAATTTGCAAAAGTAGACCTGAAATTACTTTCAAAGTTCAAAAGCATTTGATGACTTTTACTGGCACACTGTCACCACCAGATGAATCATTTCACAGCCATCACAGAAATCCACACTTATAATTTTGATAGTGGAGTATTCATTTAAGTTCTTTATCAAGTAAAAATACACTTGATTGTTACAGATTCCAGTGGGGTTGGGGGGTTGGGATGGGAGAAACAGGATCGACTGCAGGACCAGTTTTCTTCTTGTGTGTGAACTAGAAAGAAGACAAAGAATACTTATTTTCATTAAAATCATTCCTCATGGTAATTGCATGAATTATTATTTAAATGTATGTTCAGTCATATGACTGTAAACATGTACAAAACAAATATTTTAACAGAATTTACCTATTGTTGTGGAGCACAACCGACACACACATAAGTAAAAGTTCACACATAACCAACAATCTTGACAGAATACGGATATCAGCTTACAAATGTTACTTACAAACACTGCCCAGTATATAACTGATTAAATTTATAGCAGAAAGACAGTTTTATTTACCTTACCTGGCTTAATGCTGGCCAACAGCTAAAACACACACTACACTAGTGAAACAGACGGACACAAGGATATGAAGATTAATGTTAGCTGGCATCTAGCTGATAATGTTAACTGCTGGTTTGCTTTTTACATTTCCCAGCTTTACAATGATGTAAGGGTAACTGAGTGAGAGAGTGAACAAAACTACATACTGTATCTTATGTAGTGGTAGTATAGCAATGCTGCATACAGGCTGTATTTCCTGTAATGTGTAAACTCCATATCGGTTATCACGCCAATTTAATGTCAATTTAAACCACTTAACCGGTGTTTTACTGTTAAAGAGTTAACAGTAGGGAGAGACATATGGCTAACGTTACCTACCTCAAAATAATTGCTGTTGGATGTTGAGTGAATTTGACCGAGGCGCATTCAGGGACACTGGGAGTTAAATACAGAAAACTTGAAAAATGAGACTAATGTGATTTTTTATATATTGTATTATAAATATTATATAGCCTCATGATTAGCATCATTTGTATAACATCCAAGTTTAGTTTATGGCAAACAGTTTGATGGCTACAGTTGTAGCTTAGAATGCTGTGTGTATGAATATGAATGCACAAACCCATAGTTTTGTGTGTGTGTGTGTGTGTGTACGCACCTGCTAAGACACACATGTATCCATAAAGGCATTTCTCCTAAAGTGTATTAAAAAATTTTAAGGATTTAAAGGTCCATGATCATTTGAGAACCGGGATTTCGTACTATAGGTGAATGCATCAGAATCACATCAGGTCATTACTCAAAGGGTGTAATTCCTATTGCAAATAAATATATTCATTACAATGTTGTATGAAAGAAATACAAAAAAAAAACACTTCAAAGAAAGTTGAATATTTAAAAATGTTTTAATGGGATTTAATAGTTGAATAACACCCAAAATGTATAAAAGATGTGGAACATTTTAAGATTTGAATGGAGTTTCTAGCTGAAAGAATGAATGAGTAGATAAGACTTGAAAAAGTATGAAAATGTCTAAGCCCTATATGTGTGCATGTGTGTGTGCATGCCTGCTTGGACACCCATGTATGAATACATGACAGAGAGCAAGAAGCTTCCCCCATACTGAGATATAAAAAATCACTATTCATTTAGTTTATTATTTTATTTTTGTTGCAATTTCCCTTCCAATCCAAGGAAACACTGCAGTAAACCAATGCAGTCATGAATACTGGTAACAGAAACCTCACTTCTTCCAGGAGATTTCTTGGGTAAAAGGGTTATTGGGTAAAAAGCTGCTCCTCTGACCCAATTGAATGGCTCCCTCCTGTAGGGGTGGGTTCTGTTCCAGAGGGGGCCTGACCTGCTACGGGCCTGCAACCTCCTACAGGTCTGGGGGAGGCCCAAAGAAGTAGAGCACAAAGACAGCAAGGACAAAGTAGGAAGGAAAAGAAAAAAAAAAAACAAACAAACAAAAAACCCCCAAAACAAATCAAAATAGGGGGGGATCTGACCTTCAATCGGTATGCAACCTCCTTTGGGTCTGGGGGCAGCCTAACGCAAAAGAACTCTGGCCTTGAATTTGACTCATTTTCTCTCAGTCTTCTCCTCTATCATTCCCACTATAATATTGCTCACTGCTGTAACCTGGATTGCGCATAACCTCATCATATGTAAAGGGTTTCTTGAAGCACCTAAGATATATTTATAAGTTCTAAAAAAACAAGTTCATAAGTATAAGGAATTTAGTTGTATGTAGTATGTTTGTATCTCTTCCCATTAAGACGGTGTAGTCCCTCATTTGTCCAGGAGTGTTCTATCGTAGAAAAGGTTTCAGTCGTAGTCATCTGGACACTGTTTTCAGAATCAAGACGTTTCGCCTCCCATCCGGAAGTCGTTCTCAATTGTGAAAAATGGGCCGGGAACTCAGAAATTTAAGCTACTCTGTGTTACATAAGCCCTGTGGTTTACCACAGTGAATTAGCACCCTGGTCACGCCAATCATATGCTAATCAGGTACTTAACAGTGACGAGGGAAGTGCAGCCAGAAAACAATAGGCCTGATTACTGATTACTGGGCCATCATGGAAACAGTTAGGTCAGTTTCAGGTGAAAGTAATCGACAGATACTCAGGTAGACTCCTCCCTGAGGGCAGGGCTTATGTAACAC
Organism: Siniperca chuatsi; assembly: GCF_020085105.1. Taxonomy (NCBI): domain Eukaryota; kingdom Metazoa; phylum Chordata; class Actinopteri; order Centrarchiformes; family Sinipercidae; genus Siniperca; species Siniperca chuatsi. The sequence goes on along the minus strand of NC_058064.1, from coordinate 23,565,127 downwards.
AGAGTAGCTTAAATTTCGGAGTTCCCGGTCCATTTTTCACAATTGAGAACGACTTCCGGATGGGAGCCGAAACGTCTTGATTCTGAAAAGAAGTGTCCAGATGACTATGACTGAAACCTTTTCTACCACCTCTTCCCATTGTCATTTTTACTACTTTTATCTCTCTGCCTTTTTACTGGATCTATTAGGTTTTGTTTTTAATGCTATACTGTAAAGTATTTTTATTTTATTTTTTATCTAATGTATTTTGTTTTTAATGACATACTGTAAATCCCTTTGAGCTGATGAAAGGTGCTATACAAATAAAGTTATTATTATTATTATTATTATTATTATTATTATTCCCATCAGCCTCAGCTGTACTTTGCATTTAGTGGTAATTAGCAAATGTTAGCATGCTGACACGCATGGTAAACATTATACCTGCTAAAAATCGTCCTGCTAGCATTATCATTGTGTGCATGCTAGCATGCTGATGTTACCATTTAGCACAAGTACAGCCTCACATAGTCACTAACATGGCTGTAGTCTTGTTTTGGGGTCTTTTCACATCAGTACTTCTTTCGCAGCTTTTCTACTATCTGCCAAAGAAATACTCCTTATAAAAACATCAGAGTCTGACTTGCCACGTAAGATATATTCAGTTTTATTTGAGAGTTTTATGGTAATCATCACATCACAGTCACAGAGGCTATTCCACACTGAGAGGCAGGAACATGCTAAAATGTCATTTCTACCAGCCATTGTTAAAACTGGAACACCTTGTAATGTTTAGTGTGTATAGTTGATTTAGTCTTTGAGGCCATATTTTGTGGTTTACCATTGGATTACATCTTGTAATATATAAAGTGCTTCTGTTATCACACCTGCAAGGCGAGGGGAGGGGGCTCCTATCGGTGACATCAGTCTCAAAATATCTTCATTGATTTGTCAAACTGAAGGACAGGTAGACAGACAGTCAGAAAGACAGACAGGCAGGCGAGCAGGCAGATAAGCTAGCTGGTATGTAAGTGAAATATTAACAGACAGCAGTCATGGTATAAAAGGCAGAGGAGGCAGAAAGGGAGAGAGTTTGGGAGACAGCAAGAGAGAGAAGGATGGGATGTTAAACAGGGTGGACAGACTCTTAGAATTAAATGCCACAAGTGACTTTGCATTCATCAAACTGACATCCTATTTGGCATGAGGAAGAGAAGGAGCTGTCCATACCTGCACTGTGTCATCCTCAGTATAGAGGGAGGAGGATGTGGATCTCCTGCTGTTCACACGGAGGGGGAGGACTGTGTGTTTAAGTGGCAGCTCCTGTGAAAGCCTCCGCTGGCTCAGCATGGAGGTGGGGGCTGGTGGGGGTGAGGAAGGAGAGGGGATGCACCCCCATCCAACTGCCCCTCCTTACCTCTTCCTGAGTATCCCCCATTACTGCATTGTAAGGCAGCTAGGGGTACTCTTGTAGGACAGCATAGATACCCAGGAACAGTGATGTTAATAAATTAATTGGCATCCCAACTTGAAACCGGTATCATTATTATCATCATTTTGCACATCCCTGCACAAAACTGTCCTTCTTTATATTTTCTACTTACTATGTTTATTGTTTTACACAAATATACCAAAGCAAATTCTTTGTATGTGTAAACTTACTTGACAATTAACCTGATTCTGATTCTGATCATCATCATCACCTGTTTGGATGCAGTTACCTGCTGCCTCATATCTTTTTGTCTTCTCTCTCCCCTACTACTAACATGCTGTAATAATACTCTCATCAGCCACTTTATTTATGGTAAATGGTAAATGAACTGTACTTGTATAGTGCCTTTCTAGTCTTGCGACCACTCAAAGCGCTTCACACTACATATCACATTCACCCCATTCACACACTGATGGCAGATGCTAACTGCTCATCAGTTCAAGGAAACTAAGCATTCACACACCGAAGGCACAGCCCTCCAGAGCACTTTGGGGTTCCCAAGGACACTTCAAAATGTGGGCTGGGGGAAGCCGGGATCTAACGATTGGTGGCTGACCTGCTTTATACCACTAAGCCACAGCCACCCGCAGCTGCTCTGACTGCCAGACATGAGTAATGTCTGCAATCTTGAAAGTTTCAAGGGCGCTCTTCTGGACGCATACTCCCAACAAGGGTGGAAAGCAATTTGGGAACTAATGACTCAAAATGCAAATAAAAAATTGTTAAATGTATTAATTTCATTTTCTGTTTAAAACTGTATTGATTAAGTGTTGAATTGTAGTTAAGGGATTCATTTTTTAGCATAAATTTGGCATCACTGTTTAAAACAAAAACTTTACACGTTACAACTCTGAATTCCACCAAAGATGCCTTAAATATATATATATATATATATATATATATATATATATATATATATAAAAAAAAACATACATCCAGTGACAAAGGGACTGTGTAACATTATGCACCACTGACAACAAAACATTCAATAAATCCCAAACTTTGACCAAACCAATTGCAGTTTTATATTCGCAATGATGGATGATCTCACTCGGGAAGCACAAGAACTGCTCAATAATGAATACCAGCAAATGGCTTCAGAAAGAGGAAAACAAGCCACTATAACCACAATAAAATAGCAGCATAACTTAAAATGATAATGATGAACTAAACTACAGAAACAGACTAAAAAATACAAGTTTCAGTAACACATCCACCTTTCTCTTTCAGACATGGATGAGTGTGAGAACGACTACAATGGGGGCTGTGTCCATGAATGCATCAACATACCTGGCAACTACAGGTGCACCTGCTATGATGGATTCATGCTGGCCCACGACGGACACAATTGTATGGGTAAGTTTGTTTAAATACATTCCTCCTCTGTGTGAGTGTTTCTGTTAACAGGGTTGATGAAATTGATGGAGTTGATGATTGATGGATAGATGGACTAAATGACTATAGGGACTATGTACAAAATAGACAGACATTTTATATTCGCCTTAATGTGGCATAATGGGATTTTTGTCTGGATATTTTGATGCTCAGTGGGACTGAAGTATAAAGAACTGAGACATACTGACACATTTGTCAAAAATTAAGACTAGAGAATTTTAAGGCCTATGGGAAGTCTATTTGTGAATGGTTAAACTATCCTTGGTGTGTATCTGTGTGTCTGAGTGTTTTTGGGTGTGGGTGTCTATGCATCCATCTGATTCAGTATATGATTGTGAATCGAAATGTCTGTCTGTCTGTGCTTAAGAGAGTATGCTTAAGGGTACGTGGATGTTCCTGTGTTTGTGTGTGTGTGTGTGTGTCCCTGTATCTCGTAAGCCCGTCTGGCTCAACTTGCCTCTAACCAGAGAGTCCCTCTGTCATCATTTGGAGGGTTTCCATGATTTGTGTTGTTTTGTGCTTGTTTCTCTGTACTGTTGGGAGGGCAGTCGGGGTTGAAGAGTTCTCCTACAGATATCTGGCTGTGCTTTATTACTGACAGCTCCAGCCTAGTTAGCCCCAGTGCTGCGTTACTGACTTAGTGTCAGCCAGACTAATGCTTTTCTTCCACATAGTTCTGCATGGATGGGCTCAAACACATTTCATCCTGTCAGCGCACTGCTGACTCGTGAGAGCAACATAAAATTTAAAAACATAAAAAACATCTTTGGTGGGATATGTTTTGGCATTTATAAGTGTAGCTCATTCTTCAAGCCTTCGGAGAGATTGAGTGAGAGATTGAGTGCTAATAGCAGCAGCCAGCAGTGCAGAGTAGCTGCTGAGTTGTGATTCACCTCATAGGAATAACTTTCAGACAGCTGATAGAGTTAAAGAGCAGAGTTAAAGATGCCCTGCCATCAGAATTCAAAGCACAAACATGGCCAAAAATGTTAAATGAAACCACTGTTAAAAACTGATGCCCATGCTGAGGTTCCAACTTGCTTTTGTGGTTTCTATTGGATGAGTCAAAGTTTTAAACATTGGCTGCACTAATAAAGTTATGTTTTACAGAAGTTAATTCCCATTGCCAAACACGGCAAATATTAAGCAACTAATACATTTCTGTTTTAGCTTTCAGATTTCATTTGGCACATCAGTATTCATTTTGTGAAATTAAAAGAGATATCAGTCACTGAGAATGTAACAGTTTTATTTTATGACACAGCTTTATAACTGACTGACTGACTGATGCATATCCATCATCATAGCATTTTGCTGACTGGCTCATTTTTGGAAAGCAGACATGGGAGTCACTGAAGGAAACAGCCTTACAGCAGCAGAAACTACATGTCTTACACAGGTTAAAACAGGGTTTAACTCAATTTAAATATTTTATTGAACGTGAAAGCAAATGTGAAATGTGAAAGCTCCTCCTTGAACCGCCACCTTAACGTGGTGGAGGGGTTTGAGTACCCGAATGACCCTGGGAGCTATGTTGTCTGGGGCTTTATGCCCCTGGTAGGGTCACCCATGGCAAACAGGTCCAGGGTGACGGGTCAGACTAAGAGCGGTTCAGAAGCCCCCTATGAATTGTCAATCAAGGCCAGTTACGCCGCCCGGATTGGCGCTACCGGGGCCCCACCCTGGAGCCAGGCCTGGGGTGGGTGCTCGACGGCGAGCGCCTGGTGGCCGGCACAGCCCGAAGGAGCGACGCGGGGCCGTCCTCCCGTGGACCCACCACCCGCAGGAGGATCCGTAAGGGGCCGGTGCAGAGAGATCTGGGCGGCAGTCGAAGGCAGGAGCTTCGGCGACCAGATCTCCGGACACAGAAACTGGCTCTAGGGACATGGAATGTCACTTCGCTGGGGGGGAAGGAGCCTGAGCTTGTGCGGGAGGTTGAGCGTTACCGGCTAGATATAGTCGGCCTCGCCTCCACGCACAGCCTGGGCTCTGGAACCCGTCTCCTCGAGAGGGCTGGACGCTCCATTTCTCTGGCGTTGCCTGCGGGGAGAGGCGGCGGGCTGGTGTGGGCCTGCTCATAGCCCCACAGCTCAGCCGTCACGTGTTGGAGTTTACCCCGGTGAACGAGAGGGTCGCGTCCCTCCGCCTCCGGGTGGGGGACAGGTCTCTCACTGTTGTGGCGGCCTATGGGCGAACGGCAGTGCAGAGTACCAGGCCTTCTTGGGGTCCCTGGGAGGGGTACTAGATAGTGCACCGCCCGGGGACTCCGTTGTTCTACTGGGGGACTTCAACGCCCACGTGGGCAACGACAGTGACACCTGGAGAGGGGTAATCGGAAGGAACGGCCCCCCTGATCTGAACCCAAGCGGTGTTCAGTTGTTGGACTTCTGTGCTAGTTGCAGTTTGTCCATAACTAACACCATGTTCAAGCACAAGGGTGTCCATCAGTGCACGTGGCACCAGGACACCTAGGCGGAGGTCGATGATCGACTTTGTTGTCGTATCATCTGACCTCGGCCGCGCGTCTTGGACACTCGGGTGAAGAGAGGGGCGGAGCTGTCAACCGATCACCACCTGGTGGTGAGTTGGATCTGCTGGCAGGGAGGAAGCCGGACAGACTTGGCAGGCCCAAGCGTGTTGTGAGGGTCTGCTGGGAACGTCTGGCGGAGCCCTCTGTCAGCAGGGTCTACAACTCACACCTCCGGGAGAGCTTCTCCCAGATCCCGGGAGGCTGGGGACATTGAGTCCGAGTGGACCATGTTTTCCACCTCCATTGTCGATGCGGCGGCTCGTAGCTGTGGTCGCAAGGTTTCTGGTGCCTGTCACGGCAATCCCCGAACCCGGTGGTGGACGCCGGAAGTAAGGGATGCCGTCAGGCTGAAGAAGGAGTCCTATCGGGCCTTGTTGGCTCGTGGGACTCCCGAGGCAGCTGACAGGTACCGGCAGGCTAAGCGTGCTGCAGCCCGTGCGGTCACAGAGGCAAAAACTCAGGATTGGGAGAGGTTCGGAGAGGCCATGGAGGAGGACTATCGGTCGGCCTCAAAGAAATTCTGGCAAACCGTCCGACGGCTCAGGAGGGGGAAGCAGTGCTTCACCAACACCGTGTACGGTGCGGGGTGGAGAGCTGTTGACCTCGACTGGGGATGTTGTCGGACGGTGGAAGGAATACTTTGAGGATCTCCTCAATCCCGCTGTCACGCCTTCTGAAGAGGAAGCGGAGGCTGGGGACCCGGAGGCGGACTCATCCATCACCCTGGCCGAAGTCACTGAGGTTGTTGGCAAGCTCCTTGGTGGCAAGGCTTCAGGGGTGGATGAGATCCGCCCTGAGTATCTTAAGTCTCTGGATGTTGTGGGACTGTCTTGGCTGACACGTCTCTGCAACATCGCGTGTGGCGGTCTGGGACAGTGCCTCTGGACTGGCAGACCGGGGTGGTGGTCCCTCTGTATAAGAAGGGGGACCGGAGGGTGTGTTCAATCATAGAGGGATCACACTTCTCAGCCTCCCGGTAAGGTCTACTCCAGGGTACTGGAGAGGAGAATTCGTCCGATAGTCGAACCTCGGATTCAGGAGGAGCAGAGTGGTTTTCGTCCCGGTCGTGGAACACTGGACCAGCTCTATACTCTCCATCGGGTGCTCGAGGGTTCATGGGAGTTTGCCCAACCAGTCCACATGTGCTTTGTGGATCTGGAGAAGGCATTCGACCGTGTGCCCGGGCGCTTTGTGGGGAGTGCTCTGGGAGTATGGGGTCCGGGGCCCTTTGCTAAGGGCTGTCCGGTCCCTGTATAACCGGAGCAGGAGCTGTGTTCGCATTGCCGGCAGTAAGTCAGACCTGTTCCCGGTGCATGTTGGACTCCGCCAGGGCTGCCCTTTGTCACCGGTTCTGTTCATAATTTATATGGACAGAATTTCTAGGCGCAGTCAGGGGCCGGAGGGAGTCCGGTTTGGGAACCACAGGATCTCATCTCTGCTGTTTGCAGATGATGTCGTTCTGATGGCTTCTTCAAACCAGGACCTGCAGCATGCACTGGGACGGTTTGCAGCCGAGTGTGAAGCAGCTGGGATGAGAATCAGCTCTTCCAAATCTGAGGCCATGGTTCTTGACCGGAAAAAGGTGGTTTGCTCTCTTCGGGTAGGTGGGGAGTCCTTGCCTCAAGTGGAGGAGTTCAAGTATCTCGGGGTCTTGTTCACGAGTGAGGGACGGATGGAGCGTGAGATTGACAGGCGGATCGGTACAGCGTCTGCAGTGATGCGGGCGCTGTATCGGACCGTTGTGGTGAAGAAGGAGCTGAGTCGAAGGACAAAGCTCTCGATTTACCGGTCAATCTACGCTCCTGCCCTCACCTATGGTCATGAGCTCTGGGTAGTGACCGAAAGGACAAGATCGCGGATACAAGCGGCCGAAATGGGCTTCCTCCGCCGAGTGGCTGGGCGCTCCCTTAGAGATAGGGTGAGGAGCTCAGTCACACGGGGAGCTCGAGTAGAGCCGCTGCTCCTCCACGTCGAGAGGAGCCAGCTGAGGTGGCTAGGGCATCTGATAGGGATGCCTCCTGGACGCCTCCCTCGGGAGGTGTTCTGGGCATGTTCCACCGGGAGGCGGCCCCGGGGAAGACCCAGGACACGCTGGAGGGACTATGTCTCTCGGCTGGCCTGGGAACGCCTCGGGATCCCCCCGGAGGAGCTGGAGGAAGTGTCTGGAGCGAAGGAAGTCTGGGAGTCCCTGCTTAGACTGCTGCCCCCGCGACCCGGCCCCGGATAAGCGGAAGAAAATGGATGGATGGATGGATGGATGGTGAAAGCAAAGGTTACACAATGTAAGTTTAATCCTATAGGTTCAGAGTGACTTTGGTTCAATTTGCAGAATGGATCTATTCACCTAATTTTTGGTTATTTTTAAATACAGTAAATAGAGTGTGTCGTGAAAGTTAAACCAGGGAGCAGTTCAGCAATGCAACTGATAATAAACATTTTTGATAAAAATGATCATATAACTTTCATATTAGTTTTTACTGGCTAATCTACATGTCAGTAATGTAACCATGCCACTATTATAGAAAAGGTTTCAGTCGTAGTCATCTGGACGGACGACTACGACTGAAACCTTTTCTACGATGGAACACTCCTGGACGAATGAGGGACTACACCGTCTCATGCCACTATTATGTCAAATATGGATGGAATTACAATCCAACAAATGTATGTAATGATAACTAAGCAGACTTAATTCTAATTTATATCCATATTTGACAAAATGTTATTATCATCAATTTTACATCATCTGCATAAATCTTTTAAAAAGGCATTTGTTCTTTAACCCCAGTAGATGCCATTGTCATGCTACTGTATGCCTTTTATGTGAACTGTAGAAAATATGAATTTACTGTAGCATCACAGCTAGCTATGGTGGTTGCCTTAGTATCCAGAATCTCATACAATGAAGCTTGTGTGTAAAATCTGATCATACTGAGAGACATGATGGCAACAACTATAAAAATGAAACCCTGGTTGTTAGAGAAACAGATATTTCCTTGAGAAAATGTCAGTTTTCATGTTGGAGCAGTGGGCTGGAAGGAAGGTGTCACTATAACTGTGTCTGATATTGTTTTGTGTTGTTTATTTCCTGCTGGCTTGTCTGTAAATGGACCCTGACTGTCTACAGCCGTTAGCTCACTGGTTAGCTCCTGTGTCGTTATATGTGTTGTGGTTAACTAAAAGCGGCGTGAGGTTAGTAGGGTTGGGCGATGTCTCCCAAATTGGCATATGACGAACACTCATGATGTTATGATGGTAGAGAGCTCAGTGGATGATGGACGATGGCATCGTTCATTGGCCTAACCCTAGAGGTTAGTGGGATTTCACCACACGTGTTTGTGTGCTAAATCAAAGGATGCCAACTGAGTCACGTGAGAACTGTCATCACCTGCTCTTTATGACCTGGCGAGAGGAAGCCAGCCCACGTCTGACTTTAACCAAGAGACTTGCTTTATTGGATTTTGACTGGATGCAGCCTTAATGAATGGCTGCTAATTAAAACTGGGTTACTGAGTTCAAACGAGGCAGTAAAGCGTAAAATCAGATGCAAGATCTGTGTGATCACAATCAAAGCCAGTACAGGCTGTGTGACCTTCCTTTCTCTCTTTTCTCTTTGTTCTTTCTTTTTCTCATTTGGTGGTGCTCATTCCCTCCCCTCTTGCCATTGTTTATTTCCTTCCTCCTTAGTTTTAATCACTGCTTTTTTTCTCTCCCCTGTTCTTTCTTAGTTGCTTCTTTTCTTCCCTCACCCTTTTATCCATTCATTCTTTTCTTTCCTCTATTGCTTCTCTTTTCCACTCCTCCTTTTCCTTCTATTGTGCTTTTCCTCCTCTTCTTTATTTTCTATCTTCTTCACTTATTTTTCCAACAATTTTTTCTTTCTTTTTCCTTCTGCCCTCCTGTCTTCTTCCTTCCTTCCTTTCTATTTTCTTTAATTAATTCCCTCCGTTCGCCCTTTGCTTCTATCCTTCCTGCCTTATGTCCTTCTTCCTTTGTTCTCTCCTAGTATTTCCTTCCTTCTATTATTCTTGTTTCCTCTCCTCTCCTCCAATCTGTAGTTTCCTCTTTTCTCCTCTCCTCTCCTCTCCCCTCCTTTCCATTTCCGGGGGGTGTGAGTGAGTGGCAGTGGTGGACATGTGAGTGGCGCAGAGTTTTGAATTGTTTTCTGTCCCTGATTTTCCTGTATTCTTCATCTGTCCTATGGGCACGATCAGGTAAGCTTTTGTTAATACTTTTGAGTGTTGGCTGAGTGATCAGTGATTTTGTCAGGTGGTTTTTGAGTGGAATGGCGTCCTCCGAGACACCACCTCCATCTATCCAGCAGGGAGTAAGGATAGTCCTGCTGGATAGTAACGTTACTGTGGAGGAGGTTCTTTTGGCTGTCGCTGGTAGGTCACGATAAACTTTCTTTTGCATCAAAAATGAACAAAGCAGAATCAGAAATACAGAATCAGAATCAGAAATACTTTATTGATCCCCGTAGGGAAACTCTTTCTTACAGTAGCTCGTCTTTACGTCAGTGCACACAGGAGAAAACGATATTATACACTATAAACAGGTCAGAAATAAATTAAGTAACATGTTGGTATAAGTATAAGATAAACTAAGTGTCGAGTACCAAGTGGGTTTACTGGTAGATGGTGAAGTACAGTATAAATACAATGTCACTAATTATGTAATAAATAATAGTAAAAGCGGAGGTGCATGTACTGTCGAGAGTAATTGAGGTATATCCGTAACAGTAAATAAGAAAAACTAACAAGGGAAAACTAATATTGCACTTGAGTAGTAAACAGAATATTGCACAATTATTATTAATTATGGCGGAGATGTAATGCTCAATGTCCAGTTTAGTGACCTAGGGTCAAACAGACTAATCCTTAGAGGGAGGAGTTAAATAGTTTGATGGCCACAGGCAGGAATGACTTCCTGTGGCGCTCTGTGGTGCTCTTTGGTGGGATGAGTCTTCCGCTGAAGGTGCTCCTTTGTTTAGCCAGCACGTCATGGAGCGGGTGGGAGACACTGTCCAAGATGGCGTGTAGTTTGGCCAGCATCCTCCTCTCTGACACCACCGCCACAGTGGTTGTGTTCTTAAAGGTGAGTCTCATGTTCATCATCTGATAGAGAGTGGCGTGTTTATCAGGGATGTATTTGTGCAGGTTTACCCGCTGTCAATTTTGAAACATTCAAAAAGTCTGTTAGAGTGACAAGTTCATCAGATCTGTTGGTGTACTGAAAAGGCTGGTCGGGTTTGATCTCTTGGATGAAAAGAAATGTTTCTGCCTAAAAAAACCATATCACAACTCTGAGAAAAGGAAAAAAGGTACAACTGCTAAAAAGACTAGAAAGTAACATGATCATGTATCACACGGTGTTTTCCTCTTTTTACTATTCTCTGCTTGTTTCATCGTGTCTTTTTCTCTTCTCTGACCTGCGGAGCCTCAAAATAGGGTCTTTGAATATTAATGGTGGGAGAGATAGGCACAAAAGAGATTTAATCTCAGAAGTCTCTATTCAGAAAAGGACTGATGTGTTGTTTTTGCAAGAGACATATACTAATCCAACAGATGAAACAGACTGGGGCTTATGGTGGGAGGGTTTGTGTGCTTTTAGCCATGGCACTAACCTTAGTGCAGGGGTAGCTGTTCTGTTTAGAGCAAATGCAACTGTTTTATCTTCTACTGAAGTGGTGAAGGGTCGGCTGTTGATTGTCAGGGCAGAAACAGAGAGCTCTGTGTTCTGTTTTGTTAACATATATGCCCCAAATCAAGGAACAGAAAGAGTAGGTTTTTTCACCCTGCTAAAAGAGCTAAGGACTTACCATCAGGATCAACTCGTCATTGGGGGGATTTCAACTGTAGTCTAGATTTTCCTGTGGACAGGACAAGTGAGGAACCGCATCCACAGTCATCTTAGAGCCTTAACAGTGTCATCACACACCTGGATGTGTTAGACACATGGGTCAAGCATACACATGGGTGAGGGTCAGCAATAATAGGGTGAGTGCAGCTAGACTGGATAGGATCTACATTTCTAAAAGTCTCAGCTCTAGATTAGTTCACAGTAACATAAGTCCAGTTGGCTTCACAAACCACCACTTTGTCAGTACAGACTTGATTCATTTCGCCAGGTGAAAGGGTTAAGTCCTACTGGCCTTTTAACAACAAACCCCCGGCAAGAAAACACTTTCTTCCAGAGCTTTGAGTGCTTTTGGCAGCATTGGAAAATGAAAAAGATGATTTTATTTTTTTAAAGCTGGTGTGGGAGGTTGGTAAAATACGTGTTTTTTCCAGCTGTACACCTCTCATTCCACAGCTAAGATAAAGGTAGCAGTTCACTAACTTGAAGCCAACATTAGAAATATTGAACAGGGGTTAAACAGAGACTCGGATCCCACTATGGGTTATCTGCCAGAGAAGAGGTTGGAGTTGAGCTCCTTCCTGCAGGAGAGAGTGAAGGGAGCTCTGGAGGAGTTGACAGTTGCTGTCAACCAGATGACATCAGGACGGGCACCAAGGATTGATGGTCTCACCATTGACCTTTTTAAGCGGTTCTGGAATATCCTTGGGCCGGATTTACATGGTGTTTTGTTGGAATGTTTCAACTCTTCCTGTCTCCTGTCAGCGAGCAGTGCTTTCCCTGTTGCTGAAGAAAGGAGACCTAGCCTTACTTAAGAACTGGAGGCCAGTTGCCCTTGTCTGTAAAGACTATAAGGTGCTTTCCAGAGCTCTTTCAAACAGACTTAAGGATATCCTGGAAATAATTGTACATACGGACCAAGCCTATTGTGTACTTGACAGGACAATCATGGACAACATTTTTCTCTTTCGGGATGTTATTGATGTGTGTAAATATTATAATGTTGATTTTGGCATTGTCTCTTTGGACCAGGAGAAAGCTTTTGACGGGGTGGATCACTCTTACTTGTTTTCTGCACTTAGGGCTTTTGGTATGGGTGAAAATGTTTCTGCATTGGGTTGGTCAATTGTATAGTGGTGCTCAATGTATGGTGAAGATGGGGGCAGGGCTGAGTCGGCCAATCCCTGTACATTGAGGGATAAGACAGGGTTGTCCCATCTCATATCCCATCACTATATAGCTTAGCTATTGAGCTCTTGCTGTGCAGGTATAGAGGTCAGCTCAGTGGTCTCCCACTGCTTGGGTCCTCGAATCTTGATCGTCCTCCTACTGTTTCAGCTTATGGTAAATGGTAAATGGACTGTACTTGAATAGCGCCTTCCTAATCTTCTGACCACTCAAAACGCTTCACTTATGCAGATGATGTCAATGTTTTTGTCTCCAGCCAGGGGGATGTTCAATGCAAGATGCCCTGTCACTGACTGAAAAGGCCTCATCTGCACAGGTGAACTGGGCAAAGAGTGAGGCTTTGTTGGTGGGACAGTGGAGGGACCAGGCAGTGCCTAGTTTGCTGGGAGGTCTTGAGTGGGTGAAGGACGGGCTGAAAGTGCTGGGAGTATTTTTGGGCACTGAACACTTTGAAATAAAGGACTGGGAGGGAGTTAAGGAGAAAGTGTGTGCTCGGTTGTCTAAATGGAAATGGTTGCTACCCCAGCTGTTATATAGGGGAAGAGTGCTGGTTGCCAATAACTTGTTCACCTCAGCTCTTTGGCACAGACTCATTGCTCTGATGCCACCAAGAGGCCTGATAGAGGACATTCAGATAGCCATCCTGGACTTTTTCTGGGCCGGGCAGGAGCCCTCTACCTGCCTGTGGCTGAAGGGGGGCATGGACTAATCAACATCCAGTCTAAAATCGCCTCTTTTAGACTCCAGACTGCACAAAGACTGCTGTACAGCTGTGGCCCAAGCTGGTTCGATACAGCTCGACTGCTGCTGAGGAGAGCTGGGCGATTGAGCTACGATAAACAGCTCTTCCTCTTACAACCCGAGGATGTGGACTTTACTGGACTGACACCTTTTTACAGCTCTGTATTGCAGGCATGGCAGATTTTTAAGTTCACACGTGCCACAAATGAGATTCCGGGCATGTGGTTGTTTGAGGAATCGTTGTTTTTTAACAACCTCATAAAAACTCAAACACTGCTGTCTGTCAGCCTGCGAGCCAATCTCAAAGAGGCTGGCTGCAACAAACTGGGTCATCTGATGAAGATGACAGCAACATCTGTGGACATCCTGAGAGAGAATAGCAACATCACCTTTATTAGGCTGATCAACAGAGTGGTGGAGGAAGTCTGAGGAGTTTCTGTCTTCTGTCTTAAGACACATACACCGTAGGAGTTTTGGGTGGGTAACTGCTCTGGAAGCGCAGAGAAGCGTGTAGGACTGCAACTCTGCAGTATGAACTCTGAGTTGTCATGGTTTTAGTCCACTAATGAACTTGGCCAGATTTCTGGATATGAGAGCTGCTCCATCCAAAGTGGGATGAATGCCGTCTCTCCTAATCAGGCCAGGTCTTCCCCAAAAAGTCAATTATCTACAAAGCCCACAACGTTTGTTGGACACCACCTCGACAGCCAGCGGTGGAATGAAGACATGCGGCTAAACATGTCATCACTGGTCAGGTTTGGCAGGGGCCCAGAGAAAACTACAGAGTCCGACATTGTCTTTGAAAATGTACACACCAACTCAACATTAACTTCAGTGACCTCTGATTGGTGTAATCGGGAGTCGTTACGTCGTGAATAACAATCTTACTGTATTTATGTTTATCCTTAGCCAGCAGTTTTAAATAGGATTCATCGTCGCCCGCTCTGGCCCCAGGACTATGGTCACTGGTGTCGCTAACTTCACGTTTTTCAAAATGGAGCTGCCAATAATCAGAGTTGGTTTCTCAGCAGGTGTGTCGCTGAGTGGGGAGAACTTGTTAGAAACATGAACAGGTTGGTGGTGAACCGTGGGCTTCTGCTTAGGGCTATGCTTCCTTCAGACAGTCAGGGAGCCTGGGTGCCATGAGCTGCCGGGAGACGGCTAACAGGAGCAACCTCTGATTGGTCCGCACCGGCTACTGGGGGCTGGCTAACTACAGCAGCTAATGATTGAGTTCCCATGGTGCGGAACCGCGTTTCCAATTCACTAAGCCTCGCCTCCAACGCTACAAATAAACTACGTTTATTACATGTACCATTATTACTAAAGGAGGCAGAGGAATAGCTAAACATTTGACACACCAAGCAAGAGAGAGCAGGAGAGTGAGAGGGAGAGTGAGAGGGAGAGAGAGAAGCCATTGCTAGCTGCTAAGCTAAAGAACGGTGGCTAGCAAAACTGAATAGCGTGTAAACTGTGGGATTAGCGAGAAAGTCATTAAAAGAAGGAGAGACCTATGAATGCTTGAGCAGAACTAGTGTAAGTTTATAGCAGATAGTTAATCACTATAATGAACAATCAAACAAAATTAACTGTGATGAGCTAAAGCAGCAGAAATACGCTACTAGTGAAACACCGGTGACCGGAAATGACACAATACACTTACTACAGCACGTCAGCATGTATTTGTATGTAGAATTTTAATTAAATGTAATTAAATAAAAGTAGTGCAGTAAAAACTACAATATTTCCATCTGAAATGTAGTGGAGTACAAGTATAACTTTTTAGTAACTTTTCACCGCTGTTTAGTAGTATGGCTAGTATATGGACAGACAGACAGTTAATTGTTTTTAAGTAGCCCCACCGTTTCAGTCTTTTAGCACCAGATTTGACCAATACTGCAACTATGTGTAACCAATTTACAGTATGCCAATAATATGTCATGGTACTATCAGCAACTGGAGGCCTTAGAATTACTGAAGCTGTAAAAAACAACAACAAATTGTCTTCTCTGCACAGTGGCAACAAAAGAGGAAAAATCATCCTGCTCTGCCTCTAGTAGCACTATGCTGTTTGTACAGCAGCATCTTGGTACATGAATTTTGCAAGAATATCAGGCAGCATCCAGGCCTCAGAGGAGAAAACTTGATGGATAGTTTTTGGATGTTGGATCTGAATGTGGACGGAGTGATGGGTCTGGCCTGTGTCTTAAAACTCTGACAGGCAAAGCAGCTTTTCTCCTAAATCTGTCACACACACACACACACACACACACACACACACACACACACACACACACACACACTTGTATGTGACTGGTTTGACCTTGCCAACACTTCCAAAAGTGATGCAAGATACATGGTCAGCCAAACTGAGAACACCTAAGCCTTTCTTTTAGGGCAATGCAAATATCTGCAAAATCTGTCTTCTAGATATTAAATAATGCTTTGATCTCATAAGAGCAAAGGGAGATCAGGATTAATCTGAAACAAATAAGGACATTAGGCCATACATTGAGGAACAGAGATCCTCAATTAAGTGTGGTGCTTCCTTGTGTGTTTATAGTGTGTATATGTGTGTAGTGTATATTTTCACCCCTGCTACAATATGATCATGTGTCTTCCATGTATGTACAGACACCATCTTATCACTTTTCATAGTGAGTTTTAGATACTTTTACTATTAATAGTCATTTTCCTATTCCATGAGCAAACCAAGTGTTTTTAAAAGGTGGAATTTAATTGCATTATTTTTGATTATTGATATTTGTTTTACTCAGTTCATGCTTGCTTAGTTGTTTTTGTACCCAGTGAAAGCTTAGTTTTTGCATGGTCTCACTCTACTGTGTTTATTTAAGAAAAGCTTGCTTCCTGAAGTGCACAGATCTGAACAGATAAAACCAGCCTATTTGTAAGCAAAGGTGTTGAGATGACTCATAGGAAATGACTCATTTTAATAGGAGCCTGTATTATGTGGCTTACTCTGATACATCTGTTTTTGCAAATATGGGATATCAAATTTTGGAACAAAATACTGTAATTTCACATTTCAAACCACATAAACCCCCCCAAAAAGAGAAAAAATAGAAATGCTGGCATAGGAAGGCGGTGTCTAGTGACTGGTTAGGGTTGTACTTCAGGTATGATGCGTTTTACGTAGGATCAGTCTGTATTTAGCCCACTTTGAGAAGATAGACGACACTGCAGACTGGCTAATGCGTTCATGTGTATTGGTTACCATATCGTCACCGGCCTCTCTGATACTTTGTTTACTGTCATCACTTACTGTAGAGGTAAATAATGCCCTGTGATGCACAATAACCATATAAACAGAACTTTGAGAGACTGACGTATAGGCCTATTGTCAAACCGCAGTTTGAGCCCAGCTCCAACCTTTGCCTTCACGCTGCCCGCCAACAAGGACCTCAGTGTTTGATATAATGTCTCACTCTCAAGTGTCTCATTCAGCAGGAGATTTACTGTATGAATGAGGGCATACTCTGTGCCACACGATGAAACACGCTCCCTCCATCACCCTATCATACATGCATACATGCAATCAAAACTGGCAGTCTGTGAACATCCTGAGGCTGATCATGTCTCGCCTCTCGTATGATGAGCTGTCATAACATCGTACGTCAGCACTGTGGCTTGAATCGGCTGTTATGAGTTCAAAGATGCTGTAAATTAAAATCATATGTCTTCCATGACTGATAGAAGGGCGACTGTGGCTTAGTGGTAGAGCGGGTGGTCCACCAATTGGAAGGTCGATCCCGGCTTCCCCCAGCCCGAAGTCGAAGTGTCCTTGGGCAAGACTCTGAACCCGAGGGCCGTGCCTTCGGTGTGTGAATGGTGTGAATGTGATATGTAGTTGAAGTGCTTTGAGTAGTCAGAAGGCTCTATATAAGTACACAGGAACACATTAGCCAAATACAGACTGATCCTACGTAACACGTATCATACCTGAAGTACAACCTAATTCTCTACAGTCCATTTACCAAGACCTGCTAACTGTAACCCTTCTGCTTTCTGACTCATCAATCATAGCTGGGCCCCTATCCTCAGAAGACATTTGTTGCAGTAAGCTTTTGGTTTCAGGTTCCTTAATTTGACAGAAAGATGCAAATACTAAACATTGAAGCTCAGTGCAGTTGGGGAGGAAATTAGCTTTGGTGTAACCCTTCAGAGTAAGCTGCAGCGTAAAGTCACTGTCAAAGTGCAACAGCTCCATTTAAAAACAATATTTTTGTCCAACTTGTTTGTTTCTCTGTCAGAGTTCACACTCAATTTATTTTATATTTTCTCATACGCTCTGGCCCTGCCTGTGAAAAACAATAAAGACTTTGTGGCTTTTAATAGACCCAAAGCATACTATTCAGAAACCTCAGAACCTTCTGGTGTTCTGAATGAGACTTGGATGAAAAACTACACTTTGGAAATTTGTTGAAAAAAAAAGAAAAAAAAAAGTTTGCGTGATCTGAAGGAAGTCGCTCCATCATCTTCCAGATGCACTGTGTCAACAAGTTAGGGCACTAATTGATTTAAGATTGCCTAATTGTACTCTGATTAAAGAGCGGTCCTGTTCGGATCCTTTCTTCCTTTTGATTTTGACTTTATTTATTTGGTTTTGGTGTGGACACAGCTGGGCTCAATGTGTCGATCGTTCGGTGCCCTCTGTGAATGTCTGGTGCGCTCGCGTGAGTTTATTTTCCTTCCGACGCGTCCTTTTCATTCCACTGCGAGATCTAAGAGGTGACTGCACAGCGGGGAGTCATCGACCACAGCATGTCACAGAGAGGTCCAACATGTAACAGACAAGAGGTGGGAGACAAGACAGAGGGGGAGGGAAGGGGCAGATAAACTGAAGCGACATTTGACAAGCTCCCATGGAGCTATCAAGTCCAAATTAATGAAAGCCACTTGATTTGTTTTAAAATAAGGGACCAAAAATGTGTTCCTGTAATTACAAATGCTTGATTACAAAGAAAGACAGAGACACAAAGGCAATATGTAAAATGTCAACATTTTATTTTAAAACTGGATCATTGGCGCACACCTCCACCAACAATATGAAGAATACTATGAACTGAAGCCTCATATTAGTTGAACTTAAGAATGCATTTTTGCACAGAAGGACTGTGATTTTGTCCCCATCTTTTACATTAGAATCACATTAGGAAGGGATCACTTTACAGCCAGTGTGGACAGGAAGAACAGTTACAGCCACCAAAAACTATTTCAATGTACATATGGACAAGTGAAAAACGTATTAAAATGTGAACATAGCCTTTAAGTAAAGGAATCATCAAAGCTGAGGTTAAATGATTAAAACATGTCTCTCAACTCTAAAATAAGCCGTAGTGTTCTTGGAAAGGAGTGTATGATGAGGAACAAGAGAAAGAGATGTTCAATTAAATTCAATTTTATTTATATAGCGCCAATTCATAACAGAAGTTATCTCATTGCACTTTTCCTATAGAGCAGGTCTAGAACGTACTGTTTATAATATTAATTACAGAGACCCAACAAATCCCAACAAATCCCACCATGAGCACGCATTTGGTGACAGTGGCAAGTAAAAACTTCCTTTAAGAGGCAGAAACCTTGGACAGAACCAGACTCAATGGTGGGCGGCCATCCACCGCTGCCGTGTTAGTTCATGTTTCTCACCTTTTGTGCTTTCATGGTAGCACATTTGTGCTGTTACTTGTGGTTTTCCTCACTGTTCCCTGCCTCATGATCAAACTTTCTAGAAAGGTTCATGCAAATCTTTTCATAAATGTTTGAAATATACCTGTATCGTTTTGGATAATAAATCTCCTGTGTTGGAGCTGTTCAAAGTTGAATTAAAAAAATCAAAATGCATATTCAGCATTTTTGACTGACTTAATTTGTTTGAATCCTCACTTACAAGAGTTTTGTTTCCCCTTCAAGCCCCCACCATCCCCCTTCACCCTCATCTCTCTCCCTTCCCTTCTTCCCCCCCCCCCCCGATGTGTCAAGCACATCCTTGTTGTGTCTAAACAAACTTTTATGCAAGTTTAGACAAGCACAATCAAACAAAACAGATGGGCTCCGGTTGAAACATGCAAAATGGCCCTGTGGCCTGTGTTTATGCAGAAATGTTGGCAGAGATCAATTGGACTTGGAGATGGCTGCATTTCTTCTTTCTCTCTCTATATGTCTCTCTCTCCCCCTCCAGCATGAAAATGAAGTGCATCAGTCATATTAATGACATCCCTTAAACCATGAGATTTGCCTGAAACGGTGTTAGGAAGTGAAATGAAAACAAAGCCCAGAGTTCAGCGAGGACACAATGACTTCTGCGGCACTAATACACCAGTATATTTACACATGAATGGGAGGTTTATGGATGTATGACAGAATTAAGTCAGCATTAAGTTTAATTGCACTCCCATGCACATTCAGTGAAAATGATGGCCATACAGCTGAGTTGATCTGCCACTTTGAATGGATTTGTGGATAGCTCAAACATGTCTGCATATTCGGAAAGTGTATTGAATTATAATTTGGCAATTCCCAGGTTTTGGTAAGGTTGGAATCTTGGATATTGGTTAGTTAGGCGGGGCATGAGTGTAAATCACACTGACCATAATCCTCAAATCAAATCACAAAATGGTCTGGGAAAACTGGAATTTTGGAATTTTGCTTCATGCTAGTTTATTTAAATAGCTTAAAAATTCACAAGGCGACCCCCAAATTACTATAGTTTTCCATCTAGAAGCAGGACTGCAAGCAATGGTGCAAAACGGTGGTAACAGGTGGTACAGAGGCAGACCTCAGTGAATAAAAAGATACAGTAGATTCAGCAGTTGGCAAGTGTTTTGCAGAGGCTCTAACAGCTGTATACAGTAACTCTTACCAACACAGCTGTGTTGTCTATGGTGCTACAGCAGTATCTCTTCATCTCTGCACTGTGCACAACCACTCTTTCTATCCTGTTATTTTTTGGCCTCCCTTCCTCTTAATGAACTCAGGCTCTGTAACTGGAGGAGCATCAGTGCTGGTGCCTATTTTGTGCCTCGTTTTCTAAGGTCCCCTTGGAGCTGATCACTTTCTCCTTAAATCCATGTAGGGGCCTCTTCAATAAACAGAACTGAGGAGAAGGAGAAAGTGGAGGAGAAAAGATGAGTATAGGAAGAACATCTTGATAAGTGTATTTTTTTTTTGGCTTGCTCTCTGGTGGATAGTTGATGTTTTACTAGTTCTCCAAGCAGAAGAAGGTGGAGCATTAAAGAAGAGGCTCTGTGTTTAACATCGGAAACCTTTTCCTCCACTCCTGCCCTCCTCCTTTTCTCTCGCGTCAGGGTTAACATGATTGTAAAGTATTCCTTCTCTCTCCACACACTGTTAACAAGGCTCTTAAAGGCTCCGTCCACTCTGCAGGGTTTAACAAGCCCACCGCCACCTTCTAAAAGTAGAGAAATGAGTTTCCAGGGAAAACCACAAATGAAAACCCCACAGTAAGTGTCAGGAGCTGCGAGGACCCAGGCAGATAGAGAGGTAAAAACAGACAGGGTAAGAGAGTGTCAGATGAAGATTTACTTGTGTATCTAATCATGGGCCAAATGTATCTGACTTTTTTGCCACTGTCTGTTTCCTGATTCCAGTCAACAATCAACAGGAAATCAACAATCAACAGGAGCCTTTCATATTGATGATAGTGAAATAAAAGGCTTGATGGACACAGATATGGATAGGGGAATAGAAGGAGACAAATGGAGACCGAAACAGAGACAGACTGGGTTCTCACAGAAGATAGTTACAGATAGATGCATGTCTTTGTGTCTTCAGGCAGCTCATAATGATAATGATTGCTAATGACAGGCTATTGAATTGAAGTTTGCTGGATAAGCTAATGATAAGTATATGTGGGGATTTTCTTCCTCTGACACTTGAGGTTTTCCCCAATTGTCTGGTTGTTTGATTTTTTCCTTTCCTACTTAACGTTTGTTCTTAATTGTTTGGCATCAATACTTCATCTGTGTATGATTGTTTGGACTGCGAGATGAGAATAGTCCACTGATAATGATGACATGGAACTACAAATTATCTTATGCTCTTTTTCCTCTGTACTCATTCAGAGCAGATTATACTGATGTATGTTTGTGCTGCTGTGAGTCCATCTGCAGATGCTTGAAGCAAACCTACAGAAAGACAAGTGATTGTCTTGAGTGTTTCTTTATTCCGAAGAAATTGCCACTACATCACTTAACACAGTAATCCTGGATTTAGTATGAGGAACCCTGTAGCTTCTGGCCCTTAATGGTTTGGTTTTCAGTGGCGAGCTGGTGTTATCACCTGTTGAATTCTGTACAGCCTCACCATTAGGACTGTCCTGAATGCCACTGAAAGGGCTTAAACCCCTACTGCTCACTGCGTCTAAAATACGAACTGTGTCAGGCAGAGACAGGCTGGCAGGCAATAGATGATGGTGACAATGACTAAGAAAATAATATTTACAATTGTTTATTCTTGTACAAACTTTTTATGCTTCTTTTTATTTGTTGCTTCGTTATTTTGGTGAACTGAAATCCTTATCTCATCTAATGTTCTGTCATACCATATTATGCTACATTACGGTACGTGCAAATCATATTAGGTCACGTCACGATCTGCCTTGACATGTTATGTCATGATATAACATGGCATTACACGTCACATGACACATCAGATCTGTTGCTGTGAGCCATTTGGGTCAGTTTGTGGTGTCTGTATGTGTTTTTGTATGTTTGTGTGAGTGAATGACCAACTGCAGTAGTAACAAACACCCAAAACACAGACTGTTGAATGTAAACCCAGGATCAGGATGACATTGTGCTTGAAAGCTCTGCTCTTTGGTGGTACTGTAGAAGAACTCTTTACATATAAAACAGGAACAGGAGCAAAACCCAATTTTGAATTGTAGTGCCCATCTTACTCCATGCTACAAATTTCAGGTGTTTCTGAGGTGACTGTCAGGAGTCAGAAATCAGGGTGTGGATAGTAAGGTGCAGTGAGGTTCTGTGGGTGGATGGGAGAGAAAGACAGAACCTGGAGGCCTTTGTCAAACCAGGGAGAAGTGACATCTACTCCTTCCTACTGGAGGAAATTGCTACTGGGGTTCTCTGTTCCTTCACTCAGTGGTAGCTGTGAATAGAATTGAGTAATAATTACTGACAGCTGTCATTGCTTTTACTGTTAGCTTTTAGCGAATGACTTTGAGGATTGTTAGGGGTAAAGTATGCTTCAAATGAAATGCTTGTCATAAAATCGAACAGTGTCTGAATCCCCCTTCCCCCAATCCTTTCTGACATCGGACGTGGGGCAGCTGCGCCCAACAATTTTTGTAACATCCCGAAACGAACAATCCAGCAAACATGACCACGTCACACAGTGATTGGCCAGGTGTGCAGAGGTGAATGATTATCATGCCCCCCCCCCCCTGCAATGGCAGCTTTTTCACCTCATCTTTGAGTATGGCCATTCAGAACAAGTGTTCTTTTAACATGGTCTGACGACATGTTAAATGCCTCTTTCAAGCTTAGCTTTGAAATGGAGCTCTGTATTTTAGTCTCTTAATGTCACATATTGCTTATGTCCTGGCTTGATGTGTAACCATTAGATAAAAACACATATAAGCTCAGGTAGAACAAGGTTGTATATTATTTTTTAGAGCAGTTTGTGTGTTTTTGTCTTTGTGTCTGTCTTTTTTCTCCACAGTATGTCTATGTTTGTGTAACCTGTCTGCGCCATCTGCTAGGTCAACCTCAGAACCTCAGCTCAGACTAAACACAATGCAAAATTATCCTGGTCAGTCACTGAGTACGCACACACACACATGGGCAGCCTTGTTTGATCCCTGTTAAAGTCAGTCGAGGGTGTTACATGTTTGCAGTTCACTTCAGCCCCATCAAAATGCCCCATTGAGAATTTACTGGCCTTTCAGCGGCCCAGTGGGGTCCTATAAACACACTCGTGCACCAGTATGTGCACATAACACACACTGTAGATGCTCACATTGTCAGACCCGTTACCACCTAGTGCCAGGGGTTTGATTCAGCCACCTACGGTGCCAGGATCAGACACCTGTTGGGACACCCAGTCTGCCCTCTGTATGTGTGTGTGTGTGTGTGCGTGTGTGTTCATGCATGCATGGCCCTCACATTCCTGATTCTGGTGTCATCCGCCTCATCAGACATTTCCCGGCACATAAACTTTCACTGACGCGTTTGTTTATGAAGCCTAGTTGGCTGCTCTTCCACCATGCTGCCATGGCTGACTTTATGTCTCTCACTCTCGTTTATCTCTCTGTCTGTGTCTCACCATTGTAACAGATGTGGACGAGTGTCTGGACAACAACGGTGGATGCCAGCAAGTGTGTGTCAACACCATGGGGAGCTACGAGTGTCAGTGCACAGAGGGCTTCTTCCTCAGTGACAACCAGCATACCTGCATCCACCGCTCTGATGGTAAGACTGGAACACAGAAAGAGTGTGCTGTGAGAGAGTGTGAGCTGTTTTCTTCCAGTTTCTGAAAATGAATATCTTGGGAGAGCAAAGAGAACACGTAGAGCTTTATTTCAGGGTTATAGAAAGCTACTTGATGCTCATTACTCAATATTTAACAAAACACAGGGATTACATTGTCTAAAATGTTTTTGGTTTTGGGGTAAATGGATCAGTTTGCTAGAATGACTTGAGCATGTGACAAAGCATTCATTCATTATAGTTGAAGTGAATTCATGCAAAGTCATTGGAAAGAAATTGACAGATGGGTGCTGCTTTGCTCCAGTTGGTACAGTTGGTATTAAAGAAAGAGATGTTTTTCCCCACTCTCTGTGGTTTAGTCTTATTGTATTGAAAGGATTGATATTGAACATGCTTTTTCAGACATATTATTTCTGTAAATATGATCCGATAGGCATGGACAGATTATGAGTCAATGGGCTCCTGGGCACAGACATGTAAAAGGCCCCCCTTCCCTCCTACATATTAGACTGAAAGGTTTTCAGAAGCTACATCATTCGTAGTCATTTTGTGGTTGTTTTGCATCTCTTTTTGTGTCTTTTTGTAGTCTCCAACAAGAAATTTTACCAGTCACCTCAAAGAGTGGCTCTGGACCAGGGGCCCCATGATCCCTCGGGCTCATGTGCCTGTGGCCACTAGGCCCATTCAGCAATCCGTTCATGTCTACTGGAACCTTAAAGGGGTACAGAGGTTCTTTCTTGTATTCCAGATAACTACTGGTGTCTTTGAGTGGAAACAGGTTCTTTTTGGTTTTATTTGTGGGTATCATGAAGACTGTACAGTGGAAATAACTTGCCTATTTTTTCTGATTATGATAAACATTTGAGCAAAAAAATTTGTAGTCAAAGGGGGGACTACATTTACAGTATCAGGCATGTTGTTGGGTAAGCTACTGTGTAGATTGAGAAATTCCTTTCATATGGCCAATCAAAGACAGGGCTCTAGGGATGGCAAGATCTGCTGGTCCACCACTTTGGTCCAAACTGAAATATCTCAACAACTGGATGGACTGCTATGATATTAAGTACAGATATCCATGGATGAATGAATCCAAATGGCTTTGGTGATCCCCTGACTTTTCCTCTAGCACCATCATGAAATTGACATTGATGATAAACTAACATGATGAACATGGTTAGCATTATACTTGCTAAGCATATTAGCATTGTCGTTGTGAGCATGTTAGCATGCTAAAGCGTTTAGCTCAAGCACTGCTGTGTGTAAGTACAGTCTCACAGAGCTACTAGCATGGCTGTAGACAGACTACTGTTCTATCAGATTTGTCCGAGGCTCCAACCCCTTTCCTCAAATTCAGATTTAGTTTAAAACATTCCCTTCTGTAACCTTAATGTCCCAAACACTACATTCATGTCTTTCCTCAGTCTATAAGTGATGTAAGAGTCTATTTGAGTGAATTTCAGCAAGATACTATCCAGGGGACTGTAAAATGGTTTGGTTACTTACATGTTGCAGTTCCACTTGCAGGGCAATTGATCTCATGTAAGTAAATTTACATGAAATTTGATCCTTTTGAACATGAGGCTACTTTAGTCTCATTTTGAAACAATTTCCCCTTATTTACATCCCTGCTCTTTGCTGTTGACTCAGTGCCTCCTAAAAAGTAAAATCTCCCTTGTGCATGACCCTGTGACGGGCTTTCTGGATCACAAGGAGACGTGGGATTTGAGGGCACTGACATCATGCCTCTGGCTTGCTGAGTCACCCTCCACACCCACAGTGGCAGTGACAGACACTGGATGTGATATTTGGCTGGTGACATGCATGTTTGGCATCCATTTCATGCCGGTTAGATGTCTTAAAATTGTTTGACCCCACTACTGTGTCATCCCCGACCCATTACCCCGTCACCTTTATTTTATGGGCTCAATCTGCAGCAGCGAGGGGTGCTGAAGGAGCTGTGATCCAGAGGTGAGGAGGGGTTGCCTTCTCCTTCCCTCCACACTCACACACACATTATCTAAGCACAATACTCACATGCATGATACTGTGAATGGGTACAGTGTGGCAGTCAAATTCAAAGACGGATGAGAGGACAGTCACCTATCATCTTTGCAACTGCACAAAAAGGAGACGCTGGAGGAAAGTAGTCAGGGGTTAAGCCTGAGGGGGAGGAGAGAGAGATCAAGTAGAGGAATAGGCAGCAACAGAGTAACCTCTCCTTTATGCTCTCCCTCCTTAAGGCATGTTAGGAGCCAGTGGCAGGATGTTAGAGGATTCTCTGTGAAGACTTTCAAAGAAAGAGGTGAAAGAGATGCAGAAATAGAAGTGTGTTTGCTCACTGAAAACCCCATAAACCAGCATGTGAATATATCTCTCTTTCACTCTCTCTCCTTTCCTTCAAAACTATTTCTGAAATTTTCAGGATAGCTCACAAGGGGGGAAACAATTTCAGGTGACAGCCATTGAGAGTTCTTCTTACTTTGTATGGTGGATTAGCAAAGTTTTACCACTGAATAAGACCACAAATTACTACATATATGGACAAGTAAATGGGAAGTCAAATGGACCAAATCCACAGACTAATTTCCCTTTTAAAACATATCGTAGAAAAGGTTTCAGTCGTAGTCATCTGGACACTGTTTTCAGAATCAAGACGTTTCGGCTCCCATCCGGAAGTCATTCTCAATTGTGAAAAAATTGGACGGGAACTCAGAAATTTAAGCTACTCTGAGTTACATAAGCCCTGCCCTCAGGAGGGAATCTGCCTGAGTATCTGTTAATAGCTAGTTTCACCTGAAACAACTAATAGTTTCAAGATGGCCCAGTAATCAGTAATCAGGCCTATTGTTCTCTGGCTGCATCTACTTCATCACTGTTAAGTGCCTGATTAGCATGTGATAAGCGTCCAATTTTTTCACAATTGAGAATGACTTCCGGATGGGAGCCGAAACGTCTTGATTCTGAAAACAGTGTCCAGATGACTACGACTGAAACCTTTTCTACGATAGAACACTCCTGGACGAATGAGGGACTACACCGTCTTACTTTTAAAACATAAATATACATATAAATATTTTCTAGATCAAAGCAGTTACTGTGTTAACGTGTAATTCCTGCTCCTGTCACAGGGATGTTCATGGTAAACAAGCAGTGAAGATGCTTGTGGTATACTCCTGTTGCCCTGCTCTGGCAGGCTGTTCTGAGCCTTTAACCACCACCACACAGCCCTCCACCCTGTTCAGAGATCCTCAATCGGACACTTGTCTCCTCTCCCTCTCCTGCACAGGAATAGCATCAGCATCCCGGTGTCCCACAGGAATCTCGTTGCACATTTTTTACTATGGCCTACTGCTCACGCATCTTCATCTTGTCTCTTTTTATTCACTCTTTTTATTTCATCTGCTCAAAACTCTTTCTTCCTCTTTCTACTCTCTCTTGGGTTTTCTGCATCCATTGTCTAAGGACCTCTGATACTCCCACACAGCTGTTTAAAGACAGTGGATCAATCTGACAACATACAACATTTTTAAGTGGATTGGAGATTCAGTGTCACTTTTAATGTCACCAAAACCCCTGGATGTACACACACACACACACACACACACACACACACACACACACACACACACACACACACGTTTTTTCACTATCCCTGTGGGGGACAGTCATTGACATAATGCTTTCCTTAGCCCCTTACCCTATCCTTAACCATCACAACTAAATGCCTAACCTTAACCCTTACCCTAACCCTAGCCTTAACCTAAGTGTAACCTGTACCCTAAAACCAAGTCTTAACCCTCAAAAAAGCAAATATATATATGGTGGAAAGTAACTAACTCAACTTATACTTATCTTATAATTTACTTGAGTATGCCTAGTTTATTTTACTTTATTCTATTACTTTATACTTCTACTCCTACTACCACTTACTACATTTCAGAGGGAAGTATTGTAATTTTTACTCCATTATATTTATTTGAAAGCTATGGTTACTAGTTACTTTTCAAATTAAGATTTTACATAAAAGAACATGTGATAAGCATATAAAATCCAACATATTGTTAAAAATTAAACCAGTGGCTCCCAACATTTTTGTCGTGTGATCTCTTATAAAAAGCAATGTCTAGTTGGGGCTCCTTGTCACTTTTCAAATGTCTATTAGTTGTCAGTAGTTCCATCAAAGAGATATTTCACCTCTAAACCTCCACATGGTTTCATTTAAATAACTAAATAATACATTTACATTTTACATTTTACTTAGTTTTTTCTTCTTTCCTCTCCCATCAATCATCAAATGACCACTCAGATTTAATCTTGTGACCCTTAGAGGGGGGCTGACCCCTATGTTGGGAACTGCTGGACAAAACTCCCTAACTGTATCTAAAACTATCTCCACCATCGACCAAAAAAAGATGGTACCGGGGATGGTTGCCATGTCTCGAGCTCTTTCTCAACTTTTATTCTTCTTATTTTGTTATTTTTATTTTGTCTTGTTCACAATATGTCCCGTGTCATACAATATGATAGGGAACAACTTTTGAGACACGGGAGGCGATGAAGGAACCGAGGGTCACGTGCCGGAGTCCTGGTCAGGCTGAGTAAATGTGCAAAACAGCCTCCTCTACCGAGTATTATTCTAGCAAATGTCCAGTCACTGGATAATAAACTGGACAAACTCAGGAGCATGATGGCCATTCAACGTGACACTAAGAACTGTAATGTTATGGTTTTGACTTGACTCGACCCTTCAATCCCGGACTCAAGGGGAGAGGTGTCTGCTTCATGATCAACAACCAGTGGTGCTCAGATGTGGAGATAATTTCTACGGGCTGTTCTCCACATTCCACCACACACTGACTCCAACCAAGCCCTGGACAAGCTGTATGGAGTTATCAACATGTCCGAGACCTTTTGACCTGAGTTTGCTTTTATTGTGGCCTGAGATTTTAACAACGCTTACCTGAGGAAAGTCCTGCCGATACTACCAACACATCAGCTGTCCTACATGCAGTGGTAACACGCTCTACCATGTTTTCACTCCCATTCTGGGAAGGATATAAGGCCCTCCCTTGTCCCCCCTTCAGCAAATCAGATCACATCTCAGTTCTACTTCTGTCTGTCTATAGGTAGAAACTCAAGCAAAATTGGTCGATGACGTGGACCATTCAGCGCTGGTCCGACCAATCAGACTCAGCCGTACGCCACTGCTTTAGAACTAGAGAGTGGTATGTGTTCCGGGACAACAACATTAACAGAAGCTGTCCTGGTACATGGTCAGCAGATTTTGGATTTATAGTCATTTTTATCATATAGCCATTTATTTTCATGCAAATAGCTAATCATTTCCTGTGAGGACAGGTTATACACACGTGGCAGTGTGGTCACTGTCCAGCTAATAGAGGGCATAGGTATAGTCTAATCTTTAGTGCATGTGAGAGTGTGTATGAGAGAGCGAGGTGTATGTGTACAGTGTGTGTACATCCATGTACATTGCAGGCCTTCTTCAGTAGGCAAAACTTGCCGCCACATTCTTGTCACATCTTTTCCCGTTGTGAGTTGACCTCATCACGTTCATCTCCAACAACCTAAATACAATACATTTTTTAATTGGCTTGTATGTGATGATGTGTATCCTGTCAAGTGACAGCCATTCTGCTGAATCATCTACTGTTGATCTCACCTTGACGTGCCATAGTCACCATAACTGAAACAGTAGGGAGTTCTAGGCTACAACCAGCTTCTCAAATTATAGTCTAATAGATACAAATTATTACACACACAAGTTTTGTATGTTTGTGTATGTGTGAAGCAGTGTGTGCGTGTGAGAAGGAGAGACAGTTTGTGTTAGATTGTTGCTTTGCATATGGTAAGTGTCAGCTTGCGGCTCATTTCTTTCTCCCTGACACTCGCCTGGGGGATAATAAAGCCTAGCAACAATTGTTTGTTCCATTATGGTGTATTTCCACTCTGTTGTGCTTCACAGCTCTGACTGAAGCACACCCAGGCGAGAAGACTTTGGCCCCCAACCTCGAGTTGGGAACCAGCTCTCCCAGCAAATGTTCTTGATCTGTCATGATGTGGTAGAACTATGACCACATGAGTCAGGTATGGCTCACAGGCCCATTAGTGACATGCATGTAGAATGAAGAAGCTCATTTCCTTTTTTGGCGAAATTTAGGGATCTCTAAAAAGGAGGATCTGGTTGTCAACGAAAGTTTTGGTTCACCTGCTACCCCTGAAAAAGGATACAAATTTGTGCTGAGTTTGTGCCATCAATAATTTTAGTGTCGGTGTCATTTAAAAAAAAAAAACGGTGAATGTCTCATTTAATGAAACTCCAGTTGGTCAATGTTTTGCAGTTGTGTGTGATTTGCAGCAGCAGTGCAGAGGTTGATTAGTTGCAGTGTAGTATTAGATATCAAATTGATGCCTCCAAGTTGACCGGGGCTGTCTCTATGTCTGATTTATTAATTATGCCTTTTGGACAATGTAGCCCCCGCCAAAACAGAGTGAAAACAATACGCTTGTAAAATCTTCTCTGAGCTCAACACCAAAATTTCTGGCAAAGTTGGAGTTGGCAGTAAGTTGGGAATTTTAAACTCCATCTCACGCGGATGCTGTGCTTGGTGTTCCAAGAGAATGTTTGGTCGCAGGAATCTTTGTGAACGGTGCACATGATGACTAGATGCCCTCTTGTTCAAGTTTTTCGCAACAGAATCCCTTGTTTTATAAACAGTCCAGAACCTGAAGATATTCAGTTTACAGTCAAATATGACAAAGAAAAGCAGCAAATCTTCACATTTGAGAAGATGGAACAAAAGCAGTTTCGTTTGAAAAACAACAAGAAGGACCTTTTTGTGTCATTATGGTCAACTGGAAAAAAGTTGAAACTATTTTTTGTTTGATTTTGATGAATGATTCTCTATCATAAATCGTATCTTGTAATCACATTCTTATTGTAATCACAAATGAGCAGCACGAGAAACAGTCCCTACCCAACAATATCCTCATTGGGTAACACTTTAGTTCAAGTCCCCATATTTAGCATTCATAAGCAGTATATAAACATTTAATATATGGTTTATAACACACTATAATGTAGTTGTAAGCAGATATAAGGACATTTGAAGTGTGTGTACAGTATTTGTAAAGAATTATAACCTCTTCTATGAAGACATATTTTATATTATTACATTTGTGTCTTACTGTATTGTCATTATTGTCGTACTGCTTACAACTGCATTATAGTGTGTCATAAACCATTTATTACATTTTTATATACTGTTAATGAATGCAAAATGTGGGGACAAAAAGTGTTGCCATTATTTGAAAAAAATATATAGTTCACACATAATATGTACAGTATATACATTGTGCTATGTGTTGAGAGAGAGGAAGACAAAGGGAGCAATGGACTGTGGGAGCAGGGGATGGGGGAGTTGTGCATGTTGGGGGAGAGAAAGAGAAAAATAAACACAGAGAGACAAACATAGTGGAGTGGACCAATGGAAGTTGCATGCGTTTATTTGGAGTTGTGTGAGGAGAGGAAGCAGACTGAGGCTGAGGCTGCTGCCGCACTCACACACACACACACACACACGCACACACACACACACACACACCTACAGACACAGATGCATAGACATGTATTCATGCACAAAAACTCACACACATGTCGACATACACATACTCATCATGAAGCAGGAATTCTCACTTTAAACAAACCAAAGCAGGACATTTGAGGTACAGGGAGCTTTTAAATGACAGCCCAGGGGCATGTGGGAACTCTAAGTACAGGGCTTTCTGTCCTCCTGGCTGTTATCATCAGCAATTACAAACATCATCAAAAGCTAGAAACACTTCACCTGTCATACACCTGAACACTTAGAGTTCTATGTGTCTGTCAAATACTGTAAATGCTGTAGATGCCTCTGCATCTGATGAAGAGTCAACCTGTTGCAAGTCCTTATGAAACAGATAATACTGTAAATTCTCACCAGTTCTAATTTAAAAAATCCTGATGTGTGTAGAAGCATGTTATTAGGTGAAATGCTCAGTTTTAATCTGTGATATATAATATCTAACCCTGTCAATCTAAAGGCACTAGAGGTAATAGTTTTGACTAACAAATGGAGATATAAGTTAAGTGTTTGACTTAATGAAAAAGAAGCATCAAAATTAACTTCAATTTAGTTGTCTAGTCTAGTGTTATTCCAAATGAATGAAAGAAAGATTTAATCAATTTAATCATGTAATTTTAATTTTGGTGGTGAGGAGACATTTCCTTACATTCAGGTCACTGGCTTACTTTTAAGACAGTTGAATAGAAATGGCAAGTTGCAAGTGATTTTAGACATGGTGAAATATAAATCCTGTAGGTGTAATGTACACAACGTGGAGTCCAAATGTGTTTGTCTGCCAGCTAACATATGACTATGAAGTCTTACAAACAGTAGAACATTTTGCACATGCCTGCTTTTGGACAAGCTCTGGTTTGGTACCACCAGTCTTCTGATGTAGCCACTAGCCACATGCACTTGTTATTTCTCATCTAGAAACTCTGGCACCATCATTCTGGCAAGTGACAGGAATAGAGCAGATTACATACTGCTCTTTAGGGTGGGTCTAGGCAGTGGTTCTCAACTTGTGGATCAGTGCCAAAAACACAAGGTCAAAATGAACACACAACCTCAGGTAAAAAAAAAAAGAAAAAAAAAAAGAAAAAATTTCAAAATTTCCCATTTTTACCGTGAGTTCAGTTTTGGATTCTTTGTCTCCCGTGGGCCTTGGTTGGATTCTGGATTTTGTACTTTGCCTGCTCCCTATTGGACTGGTTAGCCATCTTGGACTCACTTCCCTGCTTCCACCACTGCCAGCCGGTAACCTATCTGCCTTTTGATTGTTTGTTTACCCATCTGCCTACCGTTCTGGCTGTACCTGCCTGTACCTGCCTGTGAACCACATCACCCTCAATAAACACTGTAGCCATCCGGCTACTTCACCTCATTACGCTTCCTGGTCATCTGCATTTGGGTCCACATATCACTACACACATCATACGACAGAATGACCCAACCAATCATGGGCCCAGCAGAGTTGTCCGAGGAAGCGGACCAGATGGTCCGAGATCTGGTGTGCCTAAGGGACATCTGGGGGGGAATACGTGATGAGTCCCACAGAGAGGCAATCAAAGGTCGGGTCGAAACCAGACTATTGACATCGCCTGGGCTGAGGGAGGCCATCCCTGGGTGGCTCACGGACTTCCTTCACACCCAGACACCCCAGCCTGCAACTCCTCAACCGGTCCCAGTCCCGAACCCATACCTAAGCACCCGCCTGGCTCTTGGTGGTCCTCGCAGCCTTTGGACTGCACCCCAGCCTGCCAGCCATCTACCTGCACCCCAGCCTGCTGGCCCCCAGTTCATATCCCTACATACTTACCTCCTACGTGCTAGTCTCCAGTCAGCATCTCAGCCTGCAAGCCAGGGGGCACCTCAGTCTGTTGCTTTCTTGGCGCCTTCCGGGAAACGCTCAAGGAGGAAGCGTGGCTCCCACAGCTGCTCGCCTGCACCACGGCCCAGCTGCCCAGCTTCTCGCCTGCCCAGCTGCTCGCCTGCCCCACTGCCCAGCTGCTCGCCTGCCCCGCTGCCGCCTCCAGTCCCAGTGCAGCGGCGGCGGCCATCACTCCCTGCTGGATCGCAGTCACCAGCAGCACCAATCCCTTGCCGCCGCTGGATCGCAGTCGCCCCCTTTCCCGGCTGGATCGCAGCAGCACCAATCCCTCGCCGCCGCTGGATCGCAGCAGCACCAATCCCTCGTCGCCGCTGGATCGCAGCCGCCTCCTGCCCTGGTTGGACCTCAGCATGCCGCAGAACCATCTGCTGGGTCACAGCACGCCACTGAATTCTCTGCTGGATCGCAGCAGTATCCTCCTTTTCTGCCGGAGTGGCAGGCTCCGGGTTCCCGGACATCACTGGTTCTGGTTTTTCCTTGCCACTGTCGCCAAATGCTTGCTCATGGTGGGATTTGTTGGGTCTCTGTAAATAATATTATAAAGAGTACGGTCTAGACCTGCTCTGTAGGAAAAGCGCAATGAGACAACTGTAGTAGCAGTTGTCGCGCATATTGTCATTCATTATCTGTTTACAGCAGCCTCCACTTCTGGATGTGCACAGGAGGAGTTACAGTTGTTATCAAATACATGAATAAACACTTATATCTGTTTATAACTACATTACAGTGTGTCAAAAACCATTTATTATATCTTTATATATTGCTTATGAATTTCCCCCTCTCTTTTCCAAAGGTCCTGGTGTGTGGAGGTGAAATCCTGGTGTTTGTGTGTGTCTTTGGATGCTGTGAGTTTAGCATCACTGTGGGGGTCTTTGCATTCTGCTGCTTTTACATTTTTATTTGTTGTGCGTGAGTGTGTTAAACCCTGCCAAGCATCTGTCTGGACTCTGTTTGAACGCTGTGAAGCTGCAAGTGTTTACCTCTGCGCTGCCTGCTTTTGTATGGCTGAGGCCTCGGCATGAACTTTACTTGAAACGACAGTCCGTTATAGGCGAATCACACACACATATTCATACAGACTAGGTCATCAGAGCATGGTGGGGGTGCGGAAAGTGACTAATGCTTTCCTTCCCAAGCACTCGTTCTGCCTTCATTTTATAAATACTTTGTTTAAATATTATTCCAGCATGTGATTTTAACTTTGAAACCAAGCTCTAATAATTTCGCAATCTCTCTTTTTCTCTCTCTCTTTGAGGTAAATATGAGTTATTTACTTGTCAGCGGAAGGTGGAATCCACATGTTTTTCTCCATTCTGCCCCCCCCCGTCCAAAAAAAAAAAAAAAAAGCTGCCTCCGCAATATTTTTAGGCCAGAGTTTGTCTTTGGTCAGTGGAAATGTTTAATACGAGGGTGTGGAGCTGACCTGGTGTGTAGCTGCTGCTCAGTAGCAAACACAGGAAACATGGGGACTGGACTTCATAGAAATGAAAACACATACACGCTTTGCAGCCATATTATTTCTGTTAACAAGGGCTGTGTGAATCAAATAGTTCCCCAAAAGTTTTTCCTCTCTTTAACATTTGCAACTGAACTGTGTTAACATAACACACTGAACTCTGGTTCGCCTACTCTCTGGCCTCCATGTAAATGTTGCTGCTTTGACGCCATAGCTGTTGCTCAGAGGACACAATTACCTACACTACTTGTGTATTTGCCTTTGGTATCAGTTCATTTCAGTACACTGTGAAAATCAACTTGCAGGGACTTGAAACTTGCTTTAGATCCATCACAGTGAACATCTGGTTGCCTTTAACCTTTTGTCAAAGTTATGTTATTTTGTAGTGGTGACATTGCAAGCAGGCACTGTAAGTAAGTAAGTAAAGTTTATTTAGTATGGCACCTTTAGTAAGGTCACAAAGTGCTTCACAACAGTAAAATTATTAAAAATACAACCATAAAAACAGTAAAACAAATAACAATAAAACATAGGCAACAAAGTAATCATTTATTCAAGTCCATTTTATGTGTTGTTTGTCTTTCAGGTTTGATTTCCACCTTTGCATTCAGAAGCTATGTGCTGTACCTTTTGGTAAATGACTCTTGAATCTGAAAAGATCCTATGTAATGGTGTCATTGCTTCTTAATGTGATGTATGCAGTTTTGAAACAGGATGTGGCTGCAGGACATCAGTTATGGAGAGAAAGGCAGTTTGATTTGAGGATGGACCGATGGAAAGGTGGGATGGTTGAAATGAGTAATGAGTAATTGGTTGGACATTTTAGTTACATCGTAGAAAAGGTTTCAGTCATAGTCATCTGGACACTGTTTTCAGAATCAAGACGTTTCGGCTCCCATCCGGAAGTCATTCTCAATTGTGGCAATTATCACAATTGAGTTTTTCAGTGTTTGTGTGACCCTATACGTTGGCATATTAAAGAATGTCATATGTACTCAAACTGAAATGACGCTTTCTCTAAACCTGTGAAAGGTATAGTCTGTCTAAACCTCTCTCTCTCCCCCCCCCCCCTCTCTCTCTCTCTCTCTCTCTCTCTCTCTCAAATCTAACACGGCAGCGGTGGATGGCCGTTCACCAGGAGTCTGGTTCTGCCCAAGGTTTCTGCCCTCTTAAAGGAAGTTTTTCCTTGCCACTGTCGCCAAGTGCTTGTTCATGGTGGGATTTGTTGGGTCTCTGTAATTAATATTATAAAGAGTATGGTCTAGACCTGCTCTATAGAAAACATGCAATGAGATAACTTCTGTTATGAATTGGCGCTATATAAATTGAATTGAATTGAATTGAATCCTTGAAATGTTGTTATTACAGTATTAAACTTTTTTTTTTCCCAATTACCTTTCATGCTACATGTTACAGTTTAGCTGTGTGGCAAAATATTTTTAGCTATGCTAGTGGCATGGATCAAAACAGAGGATCTAATAAAAATAATAATAATTTTATGTTTAATCATCACAGCTCTGTCTTTAAAACTGACCTTAATTTATGGCAAGAAATCCTAGTAATCCTGGTGGAAAGGTGAATTATTCTTGGGAAGTCGTTATTTTAGAATCTCGCAAAAACTTTCAACCCTGTTTTCCAGGTAGTTCAACTGGCCATTTCTTACTGTAAATAGTCTAATAATCTTGTGGTTAGTGTTTCTCTAAATTAAGACCTCATTTCCCATACATGCTGTTGGTTCCAGTCACAAAGGGGATATTGCTACTTGTAGGGGACAAGTAGCAATATCCCCTTTGTGACTGGAACCCCTTTGTGACTTTGTGACTCTCTGTTATTGCTGCGGGCGAATTCATTTTCTGGGGGATTCACTGATGCTGAAGATAAACACATTATTTTTGTTCCAGGTTTCAAAACCATTCACTACCAAGCTTTAGATGTGTTTGCTCTGGATGAACAGGGCCTACTGCCTGTTTAGTGCTTTAATTCAACTGGTTTCCCTTTAGACTGTGATATGTGTGAAGCTAGAGAGAGATACAGAAAGAGAAAGCAAAAGAATGAGGGAGAGGGATGTGTGTGTGGGGTGCTTGTTTCCTCCAATGTTTAAAGAAGCGATTGGGGTGGGTTATTAGAAAGGCACAGTCCTTATTTAAAGGAGTTCATTGCAGCCAGTTGAAGAAAAGCTCTCATTGAAATTCATGGCTTAGCACCTATAGCATTGTGGTTTGAGCAGACCAGTGAGAGGGAGACACAGCCAGTGTCTGACAGATTTCAATTAAAATGGCATTTACAAGAGCATGGATGGAAAAGTGGAGGGAATGGGATGAAGACGGTTGAGGGGGGGATTTTTTTTCTGTCCGGTGAGCACAACCAAATCTTGGTTGGGTGTAGTTACCCAGATCCAGGTTAATGGAAACCTTAAACACTTCAACATTGATTAAAATCATTGCTGCCCCATGCTGCTCTGAAAATTTTGATAAATGTCAGAATTAAATATTAGCCTTTCAGAAATGAAAAGGCAAGGGCTTCTTAAATGGGAGAGACACATTTTAGAAAATCAGAATCAGAATCAGAAATACTTTATTGATCCCCGAGGGGAAACTCTTTTGTTACAGCAGCTCACCTTTACGTCAGTGCATACAGGAATAGAAGTATTAGCAAAAAATATAATACACTATAATACAGGTCAGAAAATAAATTAAGTACCAAGTGGGTATAAGTATAAAATAAAATAAGTGTGAAGTACCAAGTGGGTTGATGATAATAATACGGTATAAGGTAATAGTGCATGAACTGTCAAGTTAAGTGTAGCTTATTCACTCAAATAAGGCTGCAGGCCCCGATGGCGTTAGCCCCGGGGTGCTAAAAGCCTGTGCCCCCCAGCTATGTGGAGTCCTTCAACATGTCTTCAACCTGAGCCTGAGTCTTCAAAGGGTCCCCATTCTGTGGAAGACATCTTGCCTCGTTCCTGTGCCGAAGACGCCGCGTCCCAGTGGCTCCAAGGACTACAGACCGGTGGCACTGACCTCCCACATAATGAAGACCCTGGAGAGACTAGTGCTGGAACAGCTGCGGCCCATGGTCAGACCCCTCCTGGACCCCCTTCAGATCGCCTACCAGTCCCGACTGGGAGTTGAGGACGCCATCATCTTCCTGCTTAACCGCATCCACACCCACCTGGACAAGCCGGCAAGCACAGTCAGGATCATGTTTTTTGACTTCTCCAGTGCTTTCAACACCATCCGGCCTGCCCTGCTGGGTGAGAAGCTGACAGCAATGTAGGTGGATGACCCCCTTGTGTCCTGGATTGTGGTCTACCTGACTGGCAGACCACAGCACGTGCGCCTGCAGCACTGTGTGTCGGACAGCGTGGTCAGCAACACTGGGGCCCCTCAGGGGACTGTCCTCTCTCCCTTCCTCTTCACCATCTACACCACGGACTTCAGCTACCACACAGAGTCCTGCCACCTTCAGAAGTTTTCTGATGACTCTGCTGTGGTTGGATGTATCAGCGGTGGTGATGAGTCTGAGTAAAGGGCTGTGGTGGGTAACTTTGTCTCATGGTGTGAGCAGAACCATCTGCAGCTCAATGCGACAAAGTCTAAGGAGCTGATTGTGGATCTACGGAGGGCCAAGGCACCAGCTACCCCGGTTTCCATCCAGGGGGTCAGTGTGGACATTGTGGAGGATTACAAGTACATGGGAGTACACTTGGATAACAAATTGGACTGGACCAAGAACACTCAAGCTGTTTACAGGAAGGGCCAGAGCCGCCTCTATTTTCTGAGGAGGCTGAGGTCCTTCAACATCTGCCGGACAATGCTGAAGATGTTTTATGAGTCTGTGGTGGCCAGTGCTATCCTGTATGCTGTTGCATGCTGGGGCAGCAGGTTGAAGGTAGCGGACGCCAACAGACTCAACAAACTGATCCGTAAGGCCAGCGACATTGTGGGGGTGGAGCTGGACTCTCTGGCGGTGGTGTCAGAGAGGAGGATACTGGCCAAACTACATGCCATCTTGGACAGTGTCTCCCACCCACTCCATGACGTGCTGGTCAAGCAAAGGAGCACCTTCAGCGGAAGACTCATCCTCCCACAATGCACCACAGAGCGCCACAGGAAGTCATTCCTGCCTGTGGCCATCAAACTCTTTAACTCCTCCCTCTAAGTGTTAGTCTGTATGACCCTAGGTCACTAAACTGGACATTGATCATTACATCTCTGCCGTACTTGAATAATTGTGCAATATTCTGTGTATTACTCCCATGCTATATTTAGTTTTCCCATGTTAGTTTTTCCTATTTATTGATATTGATATTATATACCTCCATTACTGCTGTGCACTATCTTAATAATATCAATAAGCTACACTTAACTCGACAGTACATGCACCACTGCTTATTACTTATTACTTATATTATTACATTGTATTATTATACTGTATTATCATCATCAACCGGTAAACCCACTTGGTACTTCACACTTATTTTATCTTATACTTACCCACCTGGTACTTAATTTATTTTCTGACCTGTTTTATAGTGTTTTTATAGTGTATTGTATTATATTTTTTGCTAGTCCTTTCTCCTGTGTGCACTGACGTAAAGGCGAGCTGCTGTAACAAAGAGTTTCCCTTCGGGGATCAATAAAGTATTTCTGATTCTGATTCTGATTTAAGGTTATAATGAGACGGAGGATATTGCACAGCAGTAATAGAGGTATGAGTAATATCAATATCAATAAATAGGGAATATTAAACTAAAATATTGCACAGGAGTATCACACAGAATATTGCACAATTATGTCAATAATGATTGGAAGAAAAAAAAGACAGTATCTCTGGTTCTGCTGCATCGATTTCCTTTTTTAAAAACTGTCTATCATGAGTCTGACAGTGTTAATGGAGTGCAATGCAATAGGTAAGGCTCCAGATGAAAATTTGCTTTAAGCTCTTTCTGGTACAGTATATCAAATGGTAACATTTATAATTATTATTGTACATGTTCCCTTTCCACATAAAATAAATAAATAAATAAATAAATAAATTTGGGGTGATGTGTTAAATTGACAAGTAAGTTGACATGGTCACAAATGATGTGCCTATGCACACATAATATGTGAAAACTATTTTGTGTATGCACACAAATCAAAGCAGAGTCAAGCTGAGCAAGAAATGTACAACTAATGCTGAAATTATCATAGGTGTGTAAAATGTATTAAATGTATTAGAACGGCACTGAAGTACTGCAGCATTCAAATGTAAATTACCAGCATTATTTGACACTAGCAGCCTTATTTGAATCAAAAAGTGTCACCGTTGTGTAGGTAACACTAACAGGAAGCCTAATAAATAAATTAATTAGAAAAAGGAAGAGTAACAACTTCTCAGAACTCCACTTTTAACATTTTCCCCCCATTTTTATCCAGTCCTTTGAGCTTTTGGAAGATATTTAGTTAAGGCTGTTTCAGTGGATAAAAACGACACAGTGATGTGTAGACTATTTTTTAAAATTGTGTTTTATTAATATCATGGGACTTTATTTTTTTAGTTAGTATTTGAATAGTTGCTTCAAATTATTCAAAGTTTAAATGTTGCAGCATCTTTAAAAGTTAAAATCATTTTTTCTTCACAGTTGACTGAAACTGTGAAATCTCTCTTTTTCCCTGATGAGGGGATCAGGTTGTGAGACTGGCGTTCAGCATCACCTCATTCCTCATCAGCCTCAGAGGAAACAGGGAGGCGAGCGACTGTGAGGCTCTAAATTATCCTTCTCTGTCTCCATCGCTCTCTCTCTCTCTCCATCTACCTTTTTTCTCTCTCTATCCATCTCTGTCTTTCACTTCATTCCTCCTTTTTCTGTCTTCCATTATACTCTGCCAGCCAGACTTTTGGGGCTTTGGGATGTAATGCTGCAAGAGTCAGGTTCTAATAACACGGCTGTGATATGCTTGGACCTCATCTGGAGTCAGAGCTCCTGAGAGAGAGAGAGATGTGTGGAGAGGTGGATAAAGAAAGGCAGGGGAAAGAAAGAGACAGATAGACAGAGGATAAGAAAAGACAGAGGAGAGACCATGTGAGAGAGACCATGTGTGTCCTGGGGGCTATTATTGGGCCATGAAGACGTGTCTCAGTGTTTTATCTGGACCTGCTGGGGCTCCCAGTGAGGAGCTTCAGTAGTTGTAAACCTGCTGACCTTCCCAATCTAAACAAATCTGCACAACGAGGTGGAAAGAAGAAAAATCAACCTTCTCTCTACCTTTTCATTGCTAACTGAAGAATTGCCATCAAAAGTGACATAGACTCAAATCAGAAATTCTTTACAGTATAGCTAACCATGGATTTTTTTCCCCATTCATTTTAGGCAGTCATGGATTTCACTTAATTTCAGAAAAGACATTTTATCAGCGCTTTTAACATAATGCCACAAAATCACTGATGTGGCAGAAGTGTTCAGATGGTAAATTATGTACACAAAACAGTTTTTGTGACACAAAAGGCAATCATTGAAAGCTGACATAATGTTCACCACAATAAATTAACTCAAGTGAGTTTGAAGTCTTCAAGCATTAATTATTGATCAGTTGTTCGTGCTGTATCCTAAAGAACATCTCTATCCAAGTAGCTGCTACAACATAAAAAAAATCACACACAATATCAGCATTACTTGCTTTCAGTTTGAAACTTGAGCCTGTTTTGATGAACATAAAATAAGTGGTTTTCTATCCGAAACTGATGAAATACACACACAGGCAACTGTTCTAAAATAATCTACGTACCCAAATATCCACTATTTCCCATATTTGTTAAAGGGTTAATAATTTTATACATGATGATCAGATCATGATCATGGTGGTCAGATCACCAGAGGATGAATCCTAATGACTAATGGCGCCACCTTCAGGTTGTCATTTTTGGCTTTTACTGAAATATCTTTACAACTGTTGGATGGATTGCCAAGAAATTTGCTACAAACATTCATGGTCTCCAGAGGGTGAATAAAGACTTTGGTGGTCCCCTGGCTTTTCTTTTAGTGCCACCATGAGTTCAAAATTCCAATATTTCCAATATTTTGGTTCATGACCAATACCAGCAAAATTAATGTCAATCCTCAGATTCAGCTGTACTTTGTTTAATGATAATTAGCAAAATGTTAGCATGCTAAAATGCTAAACTAAGACAGGGACAATGGTATAAATTCAATTAAATTTTCATTTAAATTTTATTTATATAGCGCCAATTCATAACAGAAGTTATCTCATTGCGCTTTTCCTATAGAGCAGGTCTAGACCGTAGTCTTTATAATATTAATTACAGAGACCCAACAAATCCCACCATGAGCAAGCATTTGGCGACAGTGTCAAGAAAAAACTTCAGAGGGCAGACACCTCGGACAGAACCAGACTCAATGGTGGGCGGCCATCCACCGCTGCCGTGTTAGGTTTTGGGGGGGGGGCAATGCAAAGATCAAGTAGAATTTTTTTTAATATATATAGTAGAATAGTAATTATAGTGTTAATTAAAAAAATAGACAGCTATAGGAAGAATAATGTCAGCATCAGTAACAGAGCCAATAACTACAACTGTAGTAGCAGTTGTCGAGCTCTCCGATTGCCTTGGATAAACAATATACCTGCTCAACATCAGTATGTTAGCATTGTCACTGTGACCATGTAAGCATTCTGACGTTAGCATTTAAGTCAAAGTACAGCCTTACAGTGCTGCTAGCATGGCTGTAGACTCTTAGTTTTACAAGAACTTTTTACTGACCAGCGTCATAGCTGAGAACCAGGCAGGCAGCTTTTGGCTATAATGAAGTTCAGTAGAGTAGCAACATGAGCAGTCACACCTGGTCATAATACAGTGCCTAGTAGTAATGTAAAGTTTTTACAGTTTGTTTGTACAAAAATGCTGGTGTGATCCTTTAATTTATGGTTGGTGGAAAATGTAAATGTAAAATGCACTGCAGTATTGGTGTTTGGTAGCTTTGGGCATTGGTTGAATTAGTAGTGTGCATTACAGAGCAGGGAAAATGGCTTTAACTCTATTTTAAAAAATCCCACATATTAGTGTCATTTTTGCAATCCAAACCAGCATTTTCTTTACAAAGAAGTCCTCAGGAATATGTTTGAGTTGTGAAGGAGTCTTGTAGGAATTATGCAGGTATGGTGCAGGATAATGAATTGTCCCGCAGGAAGTTTTTGTGCAATATGTCACTTGTCGGTCACTTATATTTGCTTCATTTGTATATGACTGTGTCTATGTGGTCTCTGCCCATCTATCAGCAGGTCGACGTTGTGCTAAACAGAGCTCGACATCAGATCTGGCTGAATATGTACCCAGGGACCCATGTGGGTTATTCAGGTCTGACAAGTAAATGTGTCAGTGGGCTGCAGGCTTTGCTTCTCGGCCTCACTGCCTCGTCACATCAGACATGTTGAGCGTCCACAGTTTGCGGCCGCCGCTCAGTTTGTTGTTTTAGGCTTGACTGTGCTGAGTTCCAGGCCTGTGTCCACCTTCTCCCTCTGCCTCAGTTTATTTGACTTCTCCCAGGTTTAAATTGATTGTAGATACTCTGCTTTCTTATGAGTTTAGTTTTCAAACAGGGTTGGTGCATGCTTTGGCAACTGTTTAAAGTTTTATTTTATCCCCTGGCTTCATTGTGCTGTTAGTTCTCTGCTTGTACAGGGTCCAAATTTGGCTGTGCATAAAAATGTTGATGTTAACTGAAATATATTGTCTGAATTATATAATGCTGAACAGGAGAGCAGATTTTGTTTGATCTTTTGTTAATCATATAAATGCACAATTTCCTTTGGCTCCTTTGATTCTGGACGTTGATGGAATGGTCCTGTTGGGAGTGGACAGCTAGAATGGTAGTGTTTAAGAAAGGACTTTGTTTGTGAAGGGGACTCTCTAGAGGAAATGACACCCTAATGAGGTACTTGAAATGTTCTTGGGTCCCATGAAGGGACATTATTCACCATGGGGACCAGGGAAGTGGTGTGGTGAGTGCTACCACACTAATGCAAATCCTGAGGAGTAAAGATGCAAATGAATGACAGTCAAGTTATTCACTTAGCAGATTATTTTTATATATATTTTTTTTAATTTTGTTACATATTTGGAGATTCACCTTTGTCTTTGAATTTGAAATACT
The DNA here is from genome assembly GCF_020085105.1 of Siniperca chuatsi. Lineage (NCBI taxonomy): Eukaryota > Metazoa > Chordata > Actinopteri > Centrarchiformes > Sinipercidae > Siniperca > Siniperca chuatsi. Next base: position 23,521,336 of record NC_058064.1, on the reverse strand, counting down.
TGTTACTTACTACAACTTAAATCTTAATTCACACGGTGCTTGGATTTGTTTGGAGAGCATATTTTAATAACATAACATATTTTGAAGATTTTGATCTGCATATGGATTCTAATTGGCATTGACACTGATGGACTATCAGAATGATGGTAATTTCTGTCAAATAGGCCATGGCTTTTATGAAACGTTTCTCCCAAATCCAAATATGTATCAAATTTGGTTAAGATCAGGTGAAATTTGTTGGAGTGGGGGAAAAAAATAATTCCAAATTGTGGAAAATCTTCATAGGAAGATAGATAGAAATGATGTGGTGTTGGACAAAGTATTTCTCTTCTACACCACATAGTTCAGTTATGCTGGGCGTTAAGACACCTTAACGAAGTAGGGGAGTTTCATTGTCATGGTTACAATAGTACCAAGGTTAAAGTTATGGAACAATCATGGTCATGCTTAGACCTAGCTAGGTTGTGGGTTAGCAAACTGTCGCTACAGTTGCTGCTACAAAGCTAACAGCCAGAGAGGACGAGACGGTTTCCCAGAGCCAGCACAGCAGCTCCAGACAGCGATACTCACAACTCTCCTGCTACTATAGCTAACATCACAACAACAACATGTCTTGACAAACTAGAAAGTAAGCTGAATGTCCATGGGTACACCACCCTTAACTTAAACCATCAGCACTAGAGCTGCACACCACAGAATAATGATGTTGATGCCTTGGACATCTCAATGAAAATTAGCTCCAGCCAGCACAAAATGAATGATGGCGTCTTGGACTAACATGATCTTGTTAGAGTGTGGAGGAGTAGGACCCAAATGCAGACTAGCAGGTAGAGCTGGTGCAAATCAATAATTTTATTAACAAACAAAAAAAATGGCTTACACTGAATTGTCTCAGCAGGTAAGTAGTCCTGAACAGAAACACAAGTCCAACATTGATCAGGCAAAACCCAAAATTCACAGAAAGGCAAGGGATACAAGAATCCAGGTGAACAACAACCCAGGGTGCTTGACAGAGATACCACGACAACCTGACACAGAACAAAGGAAGGACACCCTAACCTAAGTGTATTTAATGAGACACAGGTGAAACTGATCAAGACACAGGTGAAAACAATCAAAGACAGGAAGCAAAACTAAAAGACACTTGAGGGAAGGAGGCTATTTCAAAACAAACAGGAAATAACAGAACACAAATCCAAAATCATGACAGATCTATTTTGTATTTCACATCTATATCAGTGTTTTACCCCACATCTTCACTAGAGGATGGCTTTCCTATCACGTTGTGAACTTTAGGAAACTTTGGCAAAGAACAGAAGATGATTCACTGAGAAACAAAATGCCGATGTCTTGGTAACAGAAGTGACATTTTATGGGAGTTAATTTTGTTGTGTTGGAAGGCCATTTAGTCTGTCCTTGAGGAGACAGATTCCCTCTCTCGTTTTTCATGTCTGATACTCCCATTTCAGAAGAATAAAGACTCCTCTGAAAAGTCACACAGAGGTGCCTGGTCACACAAGAAATGTGATTGATAGGCATGAGAAGTGAGGCCACAAGGTTGTCAGTTTACATCATGGACCAGCTACCAATTATGCTGGGAGAAACAGTGCATACTTCTTACAAGCATGCAAAATAAAAGGTAAAGTTAAAAGAAAAAATCATATGTAAAACTTTCATCAGCTTGGAGTGTAATACAGCTTTGTTGTAATACACACAACTTTGTGAAAGAAACCATCTTTTGTGAGTGAAGACATCTGATTGTGCCATGATGAGTAGACATCTGCACACTCCCAAACTAACTTTTTCAGTTCTTCCCAGAGCTCAGTGATATCTTTGGCTGGCTTCTCCCTCCCTACTCGCCTCTCTGGAGAGTACTGGCCCGCCGTCCTCCTTCTCCTTGCTTCCTCCCCCTGCTCCTCTCCCCTCTGATGAAGATTTAAACACTGGTGTATTTCAGATATTATTGCCACAGTGTGCTCTGTAAATCACCAGGACAGGAGACCACATCAAACAGACATGGAGGGATCAGAAGATGAGTAGGAGGAGGTATGACCGGCCATGTGCTGTGCAGTGCTGACAAGAAGAAGCATTGGATCAGTGACAGCTGAGAACATGGGCTGAGCAGTCCTAAATTAAGGCACAGGGCTTATTTGGTGCTGATGAAGACGACGAAATGTGTCCGGATTTTAGTGTGTGAGTAAGTGAGATTTCGGAAAACATAAAACTGGCTTTTAGCAATTAGGAAAGAAAACAGTGGTTTGATGACCCATGGCTGGCTGTTCAGCTCTGCACTGTCTCCTCACTGTCTCCTGAGGGTGTTCTCTGCTGTGATTATGGGTGTTACGATGATGCAGTAGGTTAAAGATGTCAGCAGTGAGTCCACACAATCACAGTAAAATCATCCTTTAGGGAATTATGGGTTTTCACAACTGGGGTTCTACTCAACTTTTGTATTTGAATTTGAATTTATCATGTGTTATTGGTATATATATATGTTTTTGTTTTTATAAACACTCAAGATTATTACTGGGTTTTTTTCTTCAATAGGTGTATTGAAGAAAAAAACCCAGTAATAATAATAATATCAGAATTATGAAAAATAAATGATTCACTTCACTGCCTAGTTACAGTACAGTGCAGCTCATCTCCAGAGCAGCCGCCCCACACTAAACTCCTAACAGCTTACATGTCAAGTATCATGTTTTACATATGAGACTCACGTCTGAATGCCTTTTTTCAATGTCTGTAGTGTGGAAACAAGATTTCCACACAGTCATACGTTTATAGCCTGCCATACTGTTATCCTGAGCTGCTCTGTGTACAATGACACAGCAAAAAAAAAAGTACAGTGGTTTAACTGACAAAATCAAGCTCTACTCTGGGGCTTCTTGACTGATAATTTTTCAGTTGATAAGTAAAAACTCTGACCTCCTGGTGGCTCTAGAGATAAAATCAGGAACACACCAAAGTCACAAGGTTTCAAGATTTCATGTACAAATAGAAATACATCCAATACAGGGCTGCCAAGTTTTCAGTTCATTGAAAAATGGGATTCTCAGGAGAATCTGGAGGGTTGGCAAGTAGGTACATCTACAAACATTGTATGAAAAGTAAATTAAGGAGAAAAACACATTGCTTAAAGACAGTGGATCCAGAAAACATCTATCTATCTATCTGTCTGTCTGTCTGTCTGTCTCTATCTCTCTCTATCTGTGGCAGTTAAATTAAGCTATTAACCAATGGTACTGTCTGATAAATACGAGCTAGGATAAATACCAATGCATGCATTATTGGTGAGCCTAATTAATCCAAGTGAGGCAAAACTCTGCAACATGAAAGGTGTTTTTTGATTTTGGAGCTGTGTGTGTGCTTTGGGCTCTAGAGGAAAGTCTGATGTTCAGACTTTGTCCTGTGAGTTAGACTTCCTCTTATTTGGTGTGAGATTTGTGAGATAGATATGAGTAAGAGGAGAACGTGATAGCAACCCTGTATTATGTTAACCAAAAATGTAAAATAATGTTATATTAGCTACTAGATTTCAGCATTGAGGTACAATTACATTCATGATTTTGCATAGTTTACTAACCTAAAAACGTATTATTGGGAATCTTGACAAAGTTTCAGAGCGACAGAGACACAGAGCATCCCCGTAACCATAGTAACTCACTGCTTGCACAGCGCGAGAGGAGAGGCTGTATGCTGTGCTGCGCGGCGCTGTGCTGCTCTGCCTTGTCTGGTTGTGCGCTGTCCTTTTTTCGTGCAGTTATCAATTAGCCTATAAATTTGTTTTTCGCTATGTGAGAAAATGGACATGTGGCGTAAGAGCGTGTGAAAAGTGTCAATTGCGTGAGTCTCATGGTCAGTGCGTGAGACTTGGCAGCTCTGCAATAGTTGAGATATTTCAGTCAGGACCAAAGTGGTGGACCGACTGACAGACAGACCAACCGACTGACACTGCCATCTCTAGAGCCATGCTGCTAGCGTTGTTAAAAAGTTTGTCTTTTGGCCCGTATATAGTTTAAGCAGGACAGCCAAATTCAATGTGATTCTATAGCAAAAGCTTGCTGCATGAGGGACACTGCATATGTTGCTCTTTATATTGTTATCTCTCTCTCTCTCTCTCTCTCTCTCTCTCAAAACCTAACATGGCAGTGGCGGATGGCCGCCCACCTTTGAATCTGGTTCTGCCCATGGTTTCTGCCTCTTAAAGGAAGTTTTTCCTTGCCACTGTTGCCAAGTGCTTGCTCATGGTGGGATTTGTTGGGTCTCTGTAAATAATATTATAAAGAGTACGGTCTAAACCTGCTCTATAGGAAAAGTGCAATGAGATAACTTCTGTCATGAATTGGTGCTATATAAATAAATCTGAATTGAATTGAATTGAATCATGGTCCAAACTCATCAACTGAAATTGCACTGACCTTGTTCGTACTGCAGCCAACGTAAAAATCTTATGAAAACACTGGGAAACATTTTCAGTTGACATATTAGCAAGAAGCTATAGCACCTGCTAGAATACTCTCAGGGAACAATAGACTAAGATAGCTTTTATTAACTTAATAAAAAATGTTTTTCTTGTGCTGGCTCTGGGAAACCGTCTCATCCTCTCTGGCCTTTAGCAGTTGACAAGCTAGCTAATGTTAGTTACATTACTTGCTGTGTCATTGTTCGCTCTATATCATTTTATTTGTCATGGTACTGGATTTCTCCAGAATCACATACCCCACCTTTAAGTTGATATGGAGAACTTTTTTAGCAAACTGTTGCTTATGTACACATCCAGCAGTTATAGAGCAACATGATCATTCATATGGAGCGGTGTTTGTGTCATCTGATGAATTTCATTTCATTAGTTTCACTCTCTTTTAGTTCTCAACTCCTGAGGGAACTATCTGGCTCTTTAGCTGCTAAATGCTCCACTATGTTCACCAGCTGCTCTCTGACTGCATCCTTCTGCTGTTTGCTGCTGAGCAGCTTGTGTACAGTGGCTTTTTACAGCTTTTTCACTGAAAACAGCTGCTGCTGCTGCTATGAGAGCTCTGTTGTGGGCCGGACAGCTAAAAAATGATCTGAAACTCTCTATAAAGCTGTTAATTCAGTATGGCCACAGTAGGCATGATGTCCATTAAGTGGAATAGACATATCACAGTAGAGGAAAACATTAAAGGCCCTAAACATTTATTTTCTCAAGCAGCTTCTTACTAGGAGCGATGGGTTACATAGACACACTATTTTCTGCCAGAGTTATAGTTGTTTCACATGCGAGTACCCTTGTGTGTTTCTTTTTTTCTCTGTGTTCTTATTGGTTGTCACTTGTCAGCTGAGTTGTCTTCTGTGCAATCAGAATAGGTTCCACAGTTTTAAAAAGTCATTGAAATCTCTCTGTTCCCTGTACAGATGGAATGAACTGCATGAACAAGGACCACGGCTGCGCGCACATCTGCAGAGAGGCTCCAGGTAAAGGCGGGGTTTCCTGCGAGTGCCGTCCTGGCTTTGAGCTGGCCAAAAACCAGAAAGACTGTACACGTACGTATCACACCTGACCTCAGTGTCACACCACATCCCCACACTGACACACACACACCCCCCAGGAAATAACCGTGCTTTTAGGTCAGCCTTTGGTCTCTGATTTATGTGTGGGGTTTGTTCACATATGTTCACATTAAATGAGCAGCTCACAGACGTTGGATGTCTTGAAATCCTACATGTAGTCAAATGCACTTTGGCGTAACGCTTTCCGTCATCTGTTAATCTTTAGTCAGTTGACTTGTCACTTTATTTTACAATTCACATGGCAGCAAGGTATTAACACTTAGTTTCATAGGCTTGATTTTATTGAGGATACGTACTGGTGCGATGAAGGATCTAAACTGTTCCTGTAATAAACATCTGTAATAGCAATGATGGACAAGTTCCAGTAGGCCTTCAGCGGTAAAGTATGAGGGTGGACATTTAATACCAAAATCAGTGAAGCGTTTCAGGCCAAGCCGAAGGTGCTGAAGGATTCAGTAGAGAGAATTCAAGCCCCCCCCCCGTCGCCACTCTATCCCTGTTTCTCACTCTTCATGCCGAGTGCCTGCAGCCATGGAATTTAGGGCTGCTGTTTTTGAGGGTGGAAAATAAACTTTTAGTTCCACTTTGTTTGGCAACACATCTTATTCTTCTCTCAGATGGTGAGAGTGTAAAGATTGTGGAAGCCTGTGAAGGGCTCTAATGCGTCCCCTGCTATAGTAATATTTCATTAGCGGCGAGGGACCCAGTGCTGCATTGGCCTGAGCATGGCGGCACAGGACGGTAGTAAACGAGTGATAAAAAAATTGGTACTTATGTCTGCAACGCCGCGACACACACACATCTTCCCTTCCTTCTCCTCTCATGTCCTCTCTGTCTCTCTCCATTTTCACCTCTCTCACTTCTGTCTCCCACATCCTCTCCCTCCTTCGCTCTCTGTCTCATTCTTTCTTTCTTTTTATTTCTTTTCAATATCTTTTCTTCCCTTCTTTTTCTCAGTAGAGTCACCAACAATCCTATCAAAAATAGTCAGGTTAGGGAAGTGCAACGTTTAGGAAAAGCTCCCGAAGAGTTCACTAAGTGTGTTCGCGCTTGCTTTCCCTTTTCACCTCAAGAACTGTGAAGATTAAACAAATTAGGAGAAAGTAAAAATGTTGGGCAAATCACAAACGTCTCACATAGTTAGTGTTTGACAAATCAGTTCTGTTTGTTATGGCAAACTCCATTTCAAGAGTTTGTGGCCCGTTAAAATGTACTTCTTAGCTGGCTCTTTTAGGGCCAAGGAAGTAAACTGGTTTCTCTGGTGGATAAGGGCTAAGGTTCTGATTTCTCAAAAAAGCTCCAAGAAAAGCTCCTGCATTGAAATCTCCTTGTTACAATCTCCTCTTTCTCACGTTTGCTTTTTTGCTTTCCATCTCCCACCCTTTCTTTGTCTCTCCTCCACGAGTGCATTCTCTTTCTCACTCTTCCACATAATTTCACATTCTTTCTTTTTTTTTCTTTCTGAAGAAAAATTTTGAAAAAGAAACCCTTTCTCTTTCCCTTTCCCCCTCGTTGTCTCCCTTTCCTCTTCAGGGCCCTTTGATCTCAGGAGGTTTTCGAGGAATTCAGGAACCTTTTCATGAACTTAGGAAGTCTAGCTGCTTTCAAACACAGGAACCTAGTCCCAGTTTACATGGGACTAGTATCATGGTTATTATTGTTACCATGACGACAAAGGTCCCCCAACTATAACAATGTTTTCAACCCAAACCATGGTCTTTCCATAGCCCTAACCAAGTTGGTTGTCATTTATTTTGGAGGACTTGTTGGAATCAACATACAACTAACTCGTGGCTGCTTTTTACCCAAAAGAGACCATGACCCAGACCTTTTCCAGATGTTCCCTGCCCTTAGTCCTAAAAAACAAAAACAAAACACGAAACTGTCCCAAGACCTAAATATCAACATATACAAGTTTGTAGTGATGTTATAAACAATATAACCTTCATTCTATATAGAATATGATATGAATTTATGCTTTTTCCACAGAATTTCAGATAAACGCTGAATATAATTTTTGCTTCTTTCTCTATTTTTTCCATCTAACCCTCTCTTTTTCTCTCCTCTCCCCATCTTTATGCTTGCTTCTCATTCTTTCTTAAACCTCTCTCTTCATCTAATCCTCCCTTTCTACTCTTTTCTCCTCCTCCTCCTTTTTCTCTCCCAGTTTTCCCTCTGCTGTAACTCTCCCCCTTTCTTTAACATCCTCTCTTTTTCTTTCACGCTTGGTCTGAATTCTTCTCTCTCCTTTTACTGCAACTCCTATTTTATCCCTCACCCTTTCTCTCTTCATGTCTCTGTCTCTCTTTCTATCACGCCATAATCACTCCTCTCCCTCTCCATTTCTCACTCCCACCTGTCATGTCAGGCCATGTATCTAGTGGGGCATCATTTTGATTCTTTTTTTCTGCACAGTATAAATGTCCCTCTGGGGCTTCTGTCTGGTACATTAGGTCAAACTGTCTTCCCATATCATTACTGTATCTAAATAAGGAATTAGTGGACACTTAAAATGTCATGAGCTTTGTGTTACACATAATATACAAGCTAGGAGTAAGACTCAGATGTGTGTGTGTTGTCTTCAGTGACGTGCAACTATGGAAACGGCGGTTGCCAGCACACATGTGATGACACAGACACAGGGCCAGTGTGTGGCTGCCACCAGAAGTATGCCCTGCACTCAGACAGCAAGACCTGCATCGGTGAGTGACAACCAAGATGGTTTCCCAGTTCACACACAGACGCACCCTGAAGCCATCACAGCTGTTTCACTGTAACATCTGTTGTATGATAGAAGGCCCTGAACACTTTCAGTGTACCACAGAATATTTCAAAGAAGAAAAGTAACAAAATGAGGAAGTGTGGTGGGAGGTTTGGGGTTGTAGGTGGTGAGGTGGTCATCTCCTAACTCTCCCAAATTTCTTCTCCCCTTCCCTTGGCCTCGTCTAATTTAAACACTCTGAACACAAAAGAGACAGGAAGCTGCACACAAAAACAGACACACACTTTAACAGAATTATCTGCTCATCCAGCTTTACCCTGATTTATAGATATATCAATCCCCACTCTCAATAATGGGAGTACAAGCATGGATGAGACTCAGGTTTCATTGTAGCCCTGCTGCTATTAAGAAATGCTGTCAGTGAAAAGAATTAAGCGTAAGACCTTATTCAATCAATGCCTTATTTATGAAAGCTGTAGTCCAGCTTCATGCACACTATATTCTGCATCTAACATGAAATACTAGTGTAAACAATTTCCATAGTATGTATAACCCAGTTATTCAGTAGCTGAAATCAAATCAACAACTTGAGCATTAACACTGTTTTTAATAGCATTTTTATTTCAAGCACAAAATTCAAATCATTGCTCACAATAGGTGCAAGGATTTCAAGATTGGACACAAGTAGAAAATTGCCAATGTGACTTCTATCATAGCTTGACTCTGCTTTGCACTCTGCAGATAGTACCTTCTTTAAAGTACTCCTCGAGGTTCATCCTTTTTCTCCATATCTATATTTTATCATATCTCAGCTGAGCTGAGCCCCTCAGGCTGCATGCAAATTCTGCATCAGTAGGACTGAGAGACTGGTAGAGCTGTCTCACCTTGTATGTTAAAGCATGAAACAAAAAAGTTAACATGTCACTTTTGACAGCCTTAAAAATCTTAAAAACACAAATATTAAGTTTCTCTCAACCAATGAGTCACCAGAGCATTCCTTTTAATATCCAATGGCTTCCCAGATCCCTGTGGGAGATAGAACCAAACTGCAGCAGTAAATCAGGATTTACAAGGTACAAATACAAAACTATGATGTCTCTTTTGAGTCTCTGTCTCCATCTTCTCTGCCACATAAGCATCTATGTCTCAAACACACAATCACTATGATAATGCCCATAGTCAATCTTGGAGGGATTATCACATTGGTAAAGTGTCAGGGCCAAGGAATGAGCAGTAATATGTTTTGAGAAATGACTGAGCTAGCTGGTGGAAAATGAATGACTCTGAAAAACACATTCATCATGTCAAAACTCAATTGACTGAGTGAGCCCAGCCAGCAAGCAGCAGGCAGCTCTCTCTGCCCAAACACGTCATTTATACATATGACTGTCAACAGAAGCTTGCCTCCACATCCTGGCTCTCACATAGAGGATATTCATTTTCATCTTGCTATTTTTCTAATCAGTAGAGGATGGCGTTCCAGGTAAGTGCAGTTGTTCACAGTTGTTCATAACTCTGTTTTCTCTACCTCCTTCCGACTGACATAAATGTAAGAAATAGTTTGTAGAGCCTGAAAGCAATTTTCATTACCACTTCTTTGCTCTCGTTGCCACTCTACTGCAGCTTGTTCCAGTCACACTGGTTTGAGTAGATTGGCATCAAGGACCTGTAATCTTTGGAGCCCGGGCAGGTATTAAGGTATTGATCATTCGTGTGCACACACTCGTCATTTGTACCCTCAAATTAATAATTTGTGTGCAGAAATTAGTAATTTCTTCACTCAAACTAATCACGCGTACCCTCAATTTATTTAAATTACTTTTGTTAAATTAATCGAAGTAGTGTCTTCAAATTATAACATTCATTCATTGTAGAAGTAGGTGCTGAAGTTACAGATTGAGGTGACCTCTCACAACTGAATTTGAAACCTCTGATTAATAGGATTTAGTAATCATGTTACTTCCATTTGTCCTCGTCCCTCAACAGTCTTTCTCATACAGTTTTGATGCTACATTGGATGTTGCTTCAGAACATTTTGTGTACTTTTGCTGGCCCGCTTTGATTGATAGCTGCTCAAATGTTCCTGTATAATGCAGTACAAAATAAACACAGTGGTCAGGTAATGTACAATCTAAATGGGACACTTTGGTTGACTACAATTTTATGGTGATTTTAGATTATGGTATGTAGATGTATTTAACATTTTGGCTGTTAAACATAATGTTTCTGTTCTTTTACGTTATGTTGGAATTATTCATTTGATGGTATAAATAAACTGTGTGTAAAACTTATCAAAAAATGTATATCTAATACGTACTGGGCTCAGGTAATACCAATAGTCAGTTCTGTTAATAACAACAAATGTATACACGAGTAATTCTGGCTGAGCTGGCTTGTCCAAAACTAAATACCACATTTATGGTCATATTTTAAGGTGTGTTCAGACCAAACGCAAAGCAAATTTTTTGTCTTGCATTACTTGCTGTCTTGTTGCTGTTGTGGAAGTCCTAGACACGCCGGAAATGCTGTCGTGTCTGGGTTCATAACATCATTCACAGGCACACACAGCTGACAGGCTTTTACGACACAGCACCACCCAATTATTTCGCTCAAGCTGAAACAATTCAACTCATGCGGATGTGTCTTTGCGTCTATTTGCATCGCCCGGTGCAAATTCGGGTCCATTCGCGTCTTTGCATTGACTTTGTATATAATCGTACATACAAATCGTAATCTCTCTCTCTCTCTCTCTCTCTCTCTCTCTCAAAACCTAACATGGCAGCGGCGGATGGCCGTCCACCATTGAATCTGGTTCTGCCCAAGGTTTCTGCCTCTTAAAGAAAGTTTTTCCTTGCCACTGTTCGCCAAATGCTTGATCATGGTGGGATTTGTTGGCTCTCTGTAATTAATATTATAAAGAGTACGGTCTAGACCTGCTCTATAGGAAAAGCGCAATGAGATAACTTCTGTTATGAACTGGCGCTATATAAATAAAACTGAATTGAATTGAGTCGCGCCAAATGAAAAATTGGCTTCGTGTTTGGTCTGAACACAACTTAAGTACCTATGGATATATGTAGGCATCCATAGAACAGTTCATTTGGACTCTGAGGTAACAGCACTTCTTCAGTTTGGTTCATTTGGATAGATGAGAGCAAAGGCCTTTTAATTCAGTTGGCACCAAAACATGTCTCTGTCCTTTGCTAAAGTAACTGCAATGTAGTTTGTCAGGAGTGAGGATGAAATCCAAATCAATTACAGAAAATTTCCATATTTATGGGTATAATGAGATGGAGGTTGAAATCTGACAGCTAGCAGTTCCTCAAACTCTGAAAGTTTAGCATTAAAAAATGAACCAAACCACAGTCTGGACTAGTGTCTTATTTAGCCACAAAAGGTGTTCATAGCAGTTCATTCTAGGCAGAAATCCCTGTAGCAGTAATCACTAAAGAATTAAAAATTTGTTTTGACTCCCCTGCTGCTAGAATCTCTAACCTCACCAAATCTCTGTCCAATTAATGAGCTGCTTGGGAGTCCATGTGACTTTTGTTTACAAGTTCTGGTGCATTTGTAATGGGGCAGTGTAAACCTTAATGAACCAAATAAAAAAAATCAAGTAAACTTTTCCATGTGGTTAAAACCAAAGAAACCCGAGTGTGTGATTTAACACTTTCTTACATGTAAACTGGTGAGATCATAACCACCTGCACATCTACAAGACCCATAAAGTTTTCTCTTTCCTGACTGTGAACTGAGAAACATCTCAGAGTGATGTCAGTGCTGTTGATCACACACATGGACACACAATTATCTGATGTCATTTTGATGTGCTGTCCTTCCTGCTGTGTTGGAACACTGGAAACACCTCTCTCTCTCTCTCTCTCTCTGTCTCTCTCTATCTCACCACTCGAGCATATTGCTGTGCTGCTTTTCAGCAGCACCAGGTTTTGACTGCCGATAACCCCTTTTTCTTTCCAGCTGCTTTGAAGAAGTGAAACACACCATCAAGTAAAGGCTTCAAAGATGAAGCAGAATGAAAGCGAGTGGGAACCCTCCTCTCCCTCCTTTCCCAATGTCTTGTGTCTTTTCTCTCTCTCTGTCTCTCTCTCTGTCTCCCTTCATACTTGACGAGAGAAAGGACCTTTGTGTCTGTGGTCTGACTGTCCCAACTGCTCTATGGGCCTACTTTTATGCCCCCCACCCTCCCTTTTACCCTTTCTATGTAGCGCTGTCACTCTGCTCCTCCTCCCTTCTCCTACTTCTCCTCCTGCTTTTTGGTGATGGTACCTGATTGCCTGTCTTGTCTGAGCATCCATGAAAAAAACAAATCAGGTGGTTTAAAGAATTAATCCTCAGTGCAGAAGAGGAAAGAGTGACTCTGGGTGGGGGCGGGTCGGTGGGGTGGGGGTGGGGGGTGGGGGTGGGTGGGGGGACACACGTGTTAGACTCTGTGGTTAAAAACAGACATCTCAATTGCAGCCTGATCTTAGGTAAAGCTCCCACGAAAGCAAACCTAACCTCCTCCTCCCCCACCTCCTCCAGCTCTCTCACTTCCTCCTCATCCTCCACTTCCTCACAAGTCCTAAACAAAAAGCAACCGACTCGTTGAAAACCAAAAACCCGCCAAAACCAAAATGACCTCGATCCCTCATCCCCATCCATCAGCCCCCTACTTGCTCCATACACCTTAATATAGAGGCAGGGACTTGCACCGCTCACTCTTCTTCACTCTTATAACATGCTGTTTCTACTGCATGTGTCCACTCACATGTGCCACATCGTCCATTTATATGCCACTGCCTCTTTCACTAATCTTTCCATCCGTCTGTTTGTCTGCTTGTCCAGCTGCATGGGAGAGCCTGGACTGCATTTGTATGGTTTACCTTTTCTACCGTTTTCTTTTTTTTCTTTAATTTTCCCCTTTTGAATCGAAGTACATTTCTTTTGTTGTTGTTTACAGCGACCCTGGTCCTTCTGTTTCCTTCCAGTGCACTGGTTTTTACCATTCTCCTCCTAGTTGTAGTAGTGTAGAGTGGTTTAACAATCCGCCCCCCCTCCTCATCCTGTGTAGGTCTGGCTCTCTAAACCATTCCACCTCTCTGTGGGCCTCCTACCATAGACTCCCATAGACTCTTTGGGTCGGGTGGCTGGAACTCCTCTCTTTCCACCCCTCCTCAACCTGTCTTACACATCCACCCCTCACACAAACACACACACACACTTCCATTTTATCTCCCTCTCTGACAGATTTTTTCACACACTCAAGCAAGCACGCACACTGGTATGCACAAGCTCTCAATTCAACAATCACACACATACACACTCACATCTACACAGCCACATTTCACCCATTAGCTGAGCACCAGAAAGCCTCCATTCATGCCTGAGTGTACTTCAGAGAGTCCTCCACTTTGTCCATCAAGCGCCTGAGAGGAGAGAGAGAAAACGGTAGTGGTCCGGTGCTGGGGAATGGAAGGGACATTAATTACCCCCATATCCAACCACCCCACCACCCCATAAGACTGTGTGTGTACATCAAAGCTCAGTCCAAAGTGGCGTCCATTCACAGAGAGATGCTCATTCAGGCCCTAATGACTCAGGCCCACTGAAAAGCATCTTCCCTCTCCCAGCTCCATCATCAAACTCACCATCCCCAACACCGCACCACATGCAGGCCATCTTAACAGTGATCTCACCCCCTTCTACAAGCATGGTGACTGCCACCTTTCTCCCTCTCCCCCTCACCTTCTACCCTCTACCCTCAGCCCCCCACCTGCGCTGCCCAGCTTTGGGAATGTGGTTTTTCCAGCGTTGACTGTTAAAGCCAGTTGTGATGTGTTCCATTGACAAACAGGCAACCAGCTCTGCCCCCAGACTACCTCTTCTTGCTTTTTTATTTCTCTGCATGCCCTCCCTACACTCCCCTTTCAAACCCCATTTCTCAGTGTGCGCACCCCTCTTTCCCTCATATACCTCTCCCATGTGGGCCATGATGATTCTGTCTTTTTTGGATTCTCCCTTGCTCTCTTTTCATACTCTGTTCATCATTCCCTCTTGATCATCTTGTCATTTGCTCGCTTCTTTGAGCACCTCCCTCTGCTGTTCGACCTCTCGTCATCCTCCCCTGCACCACCCTTTCTCCTCTTTCTTGTCTTCATCGTCACCCCCTTTTTCTTTGCTTCTGTCTCTGTGCCCATATTTAAAGCAACTTGTCTTGGAAATGTTAGACATGTATACTCCTCTCCCTCTTTTTCCCATCTTTCTCCTCCATCCTAATGCAAGGGAATCATTTCTGACAAAGTGTGACTGTTTGATATGGAAGACAGAAACTCCATCGGCGACAACAGCAACGTCAACATCAAAATTAAAATCCCCTTTAACGTTCACCCCGAAACCTTTTCTTCCCCAAAACCCCACACCTCTACCTATCTTTTTTAATTTGACGTTTTTCATATGTAAGCCCTGAACCTCCTCCCATCCCCTTCCCTCCCTTTCCTACCCACCTACTTGCCTACCTACTGCTTCATTTTGTAACCTACACACTGATACTGATCATTTTCATTAATTTTGTTTTGTTCTTTTGTTTGCTCTGGGGGATTTATCATTTGTTTGGGGATTAACACTCTAACAGGGATTTTGGCACTTCTTCATCGCTTCTTGCTTCTTGGCTTTGTTTTTTTGCTCAAACGCCAAGAGGGGCTGAAGGTCTGGTCATTTGGGCTTCTCATTAACCTGCTGCTCACTGTTTGTCCCCTTGTCACTTGTGTTTTAGAGAAAGATGAGGCTGCAATTGAGAGCTCTGAGTTCAATGCCACGTCAGTAGCTGATGTGGACAAGCGGGTGAAACGGCGGCTACTTATGGGTAACTCTTTTCTTCCTCTTTCTATGTGTTGCCATGGCGCTTGTGCTTGTATCCCCGACTCCACTCCTCTCCGTTCCTCCTCGTCCTCCTCTCTCTGTCTTTATTTTGTTAATCTTTTTTTGTAAACCTTTGATGCTCACTGTGTCTACTCCCACAATCACAGCATTGCAACTGTGATCTAACGTGATGAAAACGGAGTAAAAGAGGTCGCTGTTTTCCTTTAAACCCTTCCTCCCTAACTCTTCCTATCAAATTTCTGGATGGCTCTAAGGTTTTCTAAATGACTAACATTTACTTTCCCAGTTGCACCTTACTCTAAATGTTTTGTGTTCCATTTATCTCATTTTTGATGTAGGCAGAATATTCTCAAAACCATAATCCTCAGAATAGGCAGTAAAGTTGAGGAAAAAAACACCAGTCCCATGATATCCTTTGGTGCTGGTGAGACTCAGACATCCTAGGCCCTTCTACTTAGTTAATAATTTGTTAGGCTTTGTGTTCAATCAAATTAAAGTCAACAGACTTGACAACCCTGTAACCAAATGGATGTTTGCTCCCAAAACATTCATATTGAAGACCTCAAATCACACATTAGCCTTCATTTTATGAGATTTTTATCATCAGATGTGTCCTTTAAATTTGCATAATAAATGTCTATTCTTTTGGTGGGATGATTACAGGGGAAACATAAGACAGAAATAGTCCAATATTGCTTTGTCTCTGGGGGCTGCATGAAACATGCTCAAAAACCCCTGAGCATCCTTGGACCACATTTTAGGACCTACTGAAAAACCTGATCCAATCTGTTTTTAAGTTTGTCTTTGGGTGTTCTATTCCTACTATAAATGCCAAGAGATTGCTTTTAATGCAAATTAGAGTATCAAGGACTTTTACTTTTTTTTTTAAAGAGTAGGCCATGATTTGGTTTCTGGAGGACTGCACGCAGCCACTTCTTGCTTTCAGGTCTTCAACCCATCTTTCAATAAATTAATGAATGTTTCTCCTATGACTTTATTAATCACACTTACCCTAAATCAAATGGGTGTTTCAATTAAAGTGAAAAGCTTTTTCTGAAGCACCGCTTTGGGCCTCTACTGTTTTGAATTTAACCTTTCTTTTATTTTCTAAGACAGACGTACATCAGAAATCCCTCCCAGTATCCAGTACTCCAAACCAATGTGCTGTACAGAGTAAACCACGTGACATATTTAAACAAGTTTCATTTCAGCAGGTTCTGGCCAGTGTGGCTTGGAGGAAGAGTGAATGATTTGGTTTTAAGGGCGCTTCCTCGTCCCTCTTCTACCTCTCTGTCTTTTTCTGTCCTCCCTCAATTATCTTTTAACTGAAAGTTTTATTTCTCCTCACTGGCTAAAACCTGCTTCACCTCCTTTTGTGCCAGCATGTCACCTGTCCTGATGGCGTTCCACTTGTAACCTGTAGTGTTCCAGGGCTGCCCTATTGTAAATCATGTACACCTCACCGGGATTACATTGGAAAATAACTTTAATCCCTGTTGGGAGGTTTTCCTTTCAAATCAATCCAATGAGATCGGGGTCAGCCACAGCAGCATAGCTGGCTAGTGAGGCAGTGTGTGAAGGCATTTCAGACTTAAACCTGGTCTAAAGTTTGAGAGTCTCTGTGGACACTATGACATCCAGATGCCCTTCATTCCAATATATAGTAATTGCCTCCAGGTTTCTGAATAATTTGATGTCCAGCTGGTTGCCAACAAATCAATCAAGTTGACTTACAGCAAGTTGACTGGTGTTAAATGCTAAACGTATATGCAGTTTTGGCGAATCCAACAGAATTTCCTGAGAGCTGTACTATAACATCATGGGTGGCTGTGGCTCAGCAGGTAAGAGCGGGTTTGATCCCTGGCTCACGCCGAAATGTCCTTGGGCAAGACACTGAACCCCAAATTGCTTTCGTGGTAGCTTGCTGCCATCGATGTGTGAGTCTGTGAATAAGAGACATATTTGTAAAACACTTCAAGTCCATGCAGTCCAAACTATATCCTTTGTTAATAACTAAGTGAGAGTGTGCAACTTAGCACTTAATTTATTTTAATAGTAAATGTATCACTCGTAGTAAATTGAACTTAGTAGTAGACATTTAGACCCACCATGTCTTCAAAACCCAATCTCAAGTTGTAGCTTGTAGTTGTAGTCATAGTCATGTTGAATTTAGAATTCATGGATAAGAATGAACACAAATTCATGTCCTAATTTATTTTGATGCTAACCTGACCCTAACCCTAATAATGAAATTATCAGTGGTGTCTGTGTTTAAAGTTGGAGTCCGTGTTTGCCTCCAAATGGACACGTGTGCATGCATGTGGTTGCTGAAAGCACAGAGGCCATCCCAGTGCAGCACTGGCACAGCCTGAACAGCATCAGTATGTTAGATTTGACACTGCGGTGCTCCTGTCTCTGCCCCTGCTGCCATCACACAGCACAGACAACAAACTGATCAAGACAAATGGAACTGCAACCCGAGGCTCTAATGAACAGGTGGCTAGAGAAAGAGAGGTAGCGAGACAGAAAAGAAAGAGAGGGCAGAGAAGAGGAGGGAGCGTGGGCGACTTGATGAAAAGTAATTCTGAGACATTTCATGATGTTGATATTGAAGGAATAACTAAATCAGGAACCAGGTTCTGGACACATGTGAGCAAAGTGTCGAAAGAGAGACTCAGTGGTGCTACAGTGGCTGTGGCCCTGGATTCCAAATAAAAAATCACTTAAGGACAGATGGTGTATCCATATAGTGTTATTACATGCCAGAGCTATGCTGACTGACAGCTGATTTAGGTGCCCATCACGGGGCAAAATTGGTTCTTGTTGAGTGCTGAAAGGTGATCGTGCTCCTCTCACCTTTTTACAACAGTGCAGCAGTTGCTGTTACTTGGCATGATGCTTTAGTATACACAGTGCACATGGTTTTCTCTCCCATGCTCTCCAGCTTTAATTAATAGAACATGTGTCCTCCTCTCATGGAAAGAGCAGTTTGCAGCGGTCAGCGTTTCCATACGTGGAGTGTGACGGACATGTGTATACTTACTGTCTTCCCTCTCATTCCTCTGTCCCTTGCTGACATATTGTAATTTCTACAGATGAAGTTGCCACCCTTGTTCAATCAGCAGGAAGAGAGTTGTATTCAGCTGCTTTCATCTTGCCAACCTTCCCTCTTAAAATTGTGCATCATCTTCTGAATATGTTGCCATCTAGAGTCAAAGCACCCAGTGGCTGGTCTTTATCATCTAAGTAGGCCTAATAAACTACACTTACTAAAAAATTTCATTCCAAAAGAAGAAATCTTTAGCACAATAGTGAACAAACAATTCAAGCCATTTTTAATGATCTGGGTGAATGTGAAAATTAATAACATACATTATTCATTATACATGTACATGATGTTCAGGTTCATCACTGATCTGAATTTATAAGTTAACCACAAAGTTGCTAACCAACCTTCGTAATCTGGGTGACTCAATAGTCAATTGCCCAGAAGAGACAGTGGGGTTTTTAGTTGAACACTCAAAGGAATAGTTCTTTTGGGAAATACACTTATTTGCTTTCTTGCTGAGACTTAGATGAGAAGATCACTCACTTGTCTATACTGTAAATATGAAGCTACAGCCAGGAGGCAGTTAGCTTAGCTAAGCATAGCATAAAAACTGGAAACAAGGGAAAAAAGCTAGTCTTGCTCTGTCTAGAGTTAACAGAATCTGCCTACCACTTCTAAAGCTCACTAATTAACACATTATATCTTGTTTGTTTAATTTGTACAAAAACCTGTCAGTACCTTTAAAGGGGATTTCTTGGCCCGGTACAGTGACTTTGAGGAGTCTTGGTGTCAAGTGAGGTTGCTAGTCAACCAATACAGACTCAAAAATGTTTTGTTTTAATCAGTGAGCTTTAGAAATGGTGGCATGCAGATTACCTTTGGAAAAAGCTAGATACAAGAAAGGTATAAATTTTCTCATCTAACTCTTGAAAGAAAGCAAGTGTAAGCAGAAAGAGAAAAGCAAAAATAGTGTATTTTGCCAAATATGGAACTATTCATTTAATCTTTGCTACACTTGATTCTAGACATCTCTGCCGGAGCAAAAACCCAATGATATAGCAATGTTTATTTTGAATAAAAAGAGAACCTAAAAACCACGAAACACAAGTAGTTTTAGTACGTTTTATTGCTTTAGTTACATACACGCATTTTCTGAATGTTTCCCTTCACTTAGTGAACAGTGTCAGCAGAAAAATATGCCAACTTTTACAAGTGTGGTGACATAACATTTGGGAGAAATTTTAAACTGATCAGCTCAGTTATTTTTATGTAAAAATTGGCAATAAACACCAAAAAATGATTGTACATTAAATAAACAGGACAAAACTATGTGACTTCCCACACACACACACACACACACACACACACACACACACACAAACCAGGCTAGGACAGAAATATGCAGGGTTAGATGGAGGGTGTAGAGGCTTGGAGAGGGGGCTGAGGGGGGTACGAGGGGCTTGTCCAGCACATCAATCAGTCCCGGCGGGGCCTCTGTGTTCCTGCACTCAGTCTGGCCCTGGGGCTGGGTTGGGCGTGGCCTGGAGAGAGATGGGCTCTGAGCAGGACTGTGCTCACCTTCAGCTAATGATAGGGCCCACTGTACTCACTGTATAAATCACTCAGAGCCATAAACATCACCTCCATATGCATCAAGTCTACTCACATGCACAAATGCCTTTAAATTCACACAAAAAGTCTTATTTACTGTATACAGCTGTGCAGGCACGTAGACCTTAACCTTAAGGTATTAATGAACTTAACAATACACATTCTCACACACACACTTGACAGAGACCCATGCTGGGGAGAGGAGAGGGGACGGGGTCTGCTGTCGTACCCTACAGAGCCCATTAGACCGGCTGCCTGGATGATGGAGTGTTTCTCCTTCCAGCCTTCCTTCCTCTTTGCTGTTTTTCTACAGTGCAACAGCTATGAAACCTCCTGTGCTCATTCTAAAAAACTTCTCCATTTAAGACAGAGTTTGGAATTTGAAAGAGTTTGCTATCTGGCCTCAGAACTCCAGAGAGAGAACTAGACGTGAAAAGGATTGCAAATGTCAGATACAGAGCTTTGACTGATAAACACAGCGAGGAAACAGAGATTAGGGGAAGAAGCCGTAAGATTGATGTTGTTTGGAGCTGCATGAAGAAACACAAACAAATTGGATCCGATGTGTTTGTGACTCTGCATTCTGAAAGGGCATTATGCTAATGCCTTGACCTCTAGACCTCTAGATGTGGATGTGTTTGCCAGCCTGAAAGTGCTTCACTTCTCTCAGGCACACAATATCCTGGCATTTTAATTAAATGGGAAAAGCTGCCAAAAAGGAGGGGAATTGATTCACATGTTGCTGTTGTGCAGCCAAAGCCTTTGAATTCAAAATGTCAACTTTGCAGCAACTAATGAACATTTATTTGATGTTGCTATGTTTTTAATTGGACCATTTGTTTTTTTGTTGTTTTTTTTGGGAAATTATAAGCCCAAGAACTCTAGAAATGTCTTAACTACTAATTCATGTACTCCTTCACACAACAGCAATATGTAAGACTTGGATTTTCTTTGGAATAACTGAAGTCAAACACACCAAAAGCAGAACAGTTACTAAGTGAAACTTCCTTATTAGGTGTAGTTTTATTGAATCCCTTTCAACAAACATGAGTCAACGTCAAATTTCAGCCTCCTCAGCACTTCTCAAGGCCCACTGGGAGAGTGTGTGCTGAGCTTTGCTAAAGCAACAGTGGCTGGGCAGGTGAGCTAGAGTTACCATGAGCTCGTGTTTGTTTTGGGATCAGCTCAAGCAATATTCACAAGTCCGAGCAAACCTTATCTGCGCCACGTACAAGAACATTTTTCTGGAGGAAAATATACACACCGGTTCTGCCGAGTGTGTTCCAGACTTACAGCACTCAACCTTGCACTAACTTTATTTTTCTATCTACTTACCTTAACCCTTCCTTTGTATTTGTGTTAACTGATTTCTTCTCACATTTGGAAACAGGACCGACCTTTGGGCCAAAGAGTTCTTCACCCTCCTTTATCAGCAGTGTCATGTGTTTCTGTCTTGTTGTAATGATACACACTGCTGTCAATGACAAACAAATCCTGATTGTGACTTTCTGTCTGTATGAACACTGTATTTATATCTATACAAAAATGTCTCTACTCATGAAAAGTTTGGTGTTGAGATATAATTAAATCTTCAACACAAATACAATCTTCATCTGTGTGTTGACAAAGCTACATGAGAAAACACAAGAATACATTATATCCTACTGTGCTGTTGTTTGATTGTGTATTCTTCTACTGCATGAAGCTTTGTCTCAACCCACATCACCTTCAGTTTATCTAGTTTCTTTTTCATGCTGTTTCAGAAGCAGGGGTCACATGTTAACACCCCCTTCTTCTCTTTCTATTTTTCCATCTCTGTTTTGCCATCTAAAGAGACCTGCGCCGTCAACAACGGCGGCTGCGACAGGACATGTAAAGACACGGCCACAGGGGTGCGCTGCAGCTGCCCCGTGGGTTTCACCCTGCAACCCGACGGCAAAACCTGTAAAGGTCAGTAAATACATGAAAGTGTGGGAATATACATGTGTGATGCCTGCAAGCCCGCTGTAATGGTCAATGGTACACTGAGCACTCTGTGTATGCACCTGAGCCTGTTATGACTGGTATCTGAGTGAACCAGAGCCAAACCCGACCCGCCATCCGCTTCACTTCCAACTGCATGCAGCTCCGGTCGCGGTCTCTGCCATTGCCACCGCTTGTTGTTGTTGATTTTGCCGCTGAGTATTTCTCCACTTCCGACAGCCTGTCGGTGACGTCAATGATGGTGGTCCGAGGAGAAGGCCACCACAGCGTGGGCCTAAACATCCCAAACATATTATTGTCGTGTTTTTGGCTTTCTTCTAAACAAACAGCCTCGCTGAATGAGGCTGGCCTGTGGGCTCAAACTGAGTCAGACACTGGTCTTTACAGGCAGCAATGCTTCGTCCTCCTCAGGGCTGAACAAAGCAGCAATGAGAGGCTGTGAGTAGGCTTGGTCACATGTATAAGGATATATGGTTCATTTTAAAAGATACATTCACATTTTTTCAGGTCTGTTCTAAAACAATACTCCTATAAGTACAGTGAAGGAGTTTTTGGTTGCTGTAATTGTTCCTCCTGTTCATACTGGCCGTAAAAAGATCTCTTTCGAATGAGCATGGTTGTCAGTTCCCGGCAGACATGCATACTAATATGCAGTCTAAATTATATCAATCTAGTCATTGTCTTCAAAATGTACTGTGTTTTTAGTACAATATTTTGCTCTTTCTGTTAACCCTCCACCGTAGCTCAACAAGGAAAAACTGCTCAACAAAAAGAGGCAATTTTATACTAAAAGACTGTAACTATACCCGATTTATATAACTCTACTACTGAAACCTCATATTAGCTTCAGATAAACTTTTGACTAAATTTTTGCACTGGAGTATGTGTGTTTGTGATGTGAGTGTCAGGCAGTTTAAGAATGTGGCATGTAGGTGTGTGAAATCCTGGAGCTGGAGTCGTCTCAGGCCTGACAGGCAGATGATGTGTCTGCAAACTTTAAGATGTTTGAACAGTGAGGCCCACACTGGCCACTGTCTCTCTCTCTCTTCCACCCATGACATACACACACTCACACAGACAGCACCATCAAGCTGCAGTTGCAGTAAATACTGGAATCGACCAGCAAATGTACTTAACTAGAAGACGGGACAAATCAGTCAGTTCCTAATTTGAAGCATTAAGCACAAGAATGCAACATAATTACCATGTTAGAGAGCTCTGGCTGGATTATATCAAATTAAATTAACACATTGATGTTTGTACATTGGAAAAACAGGGTGTAGGGTATGCACATCCAAACATTTCTACAGATGCTGGATCAAAAATCAAAAGACTCAAACAAAAGATCTGCACACTGTACTGATAGCTCCCAGCTATTTTAATTGAGCAACGTTTCGAGATCTTTGTCAGGTATTGTTAACTCACCATCACAAAACAGAACAAGCAATATATAGACACAAACACAATCTACTCTCAAACTGGACCAATCAGAGCAGAGCTGGACAACACTGTCTTATACACCCACATGGGGGACATAGCATGCCTACATGGAAAGGGCAAAAGCAGAAAAAAAACATCAAGATAAATATTATACAGGCACATATTAAATCCAACACATCAAAAAATGAGTAGCAGGAATCACATAAATCATCCAGAAGAAACAATTATAGAAACTAGTATAAAGAAAAATACATAGAAAAAATTGAAAGCAGTAATATATTACTTGCCCAAAAGGATTTAAGCAACAAAAGCAAGTACAGTCTAGCACTTGGCCTGAATCTGTATTGATACTTACAACAGGAAAACCAACACAAACTAAAGGAAGAGGATAAAAAAGGTGTTTACATCAACAGACTCTTGAGGGAGATGATCAAGACATATTCATTAAGATGTCTGTAAAAGTAGAGTAGGGTTTATTAATCATACTTAATCATACAAAAAAAATGTTTATTACAACTATAACCACATACAAAAAAGATCAAAATCTAAATGTAAATATAGAGTGTTAAAGGTAAATATATAGAATGCCCCTCTTTTCTGAAGGATGTTGTTGTTGTCCCCTCCTCCTCTGGGGGTTTTCACATGTACACTCCCAGTGTATCTCAATGTGGGTGGCTTGTGTTTGAAGGAGTTAAAATGCACAGTTACGGGGTTCTTTTGGTCAGTGCTTATGCTACTTCTATGCTCTGAAATACAGGTTTTGAGACAGTGTGTTGTTTTTCATGTAGGCCAAACCACAGAATGTGGATGAGTGAATGAATGACATTTCAAAGTAAAGTTGCATTGTGTGCACTGTGCACACAGTGCAACTTTGTAAACAGTGGGTGGGGGGTAATTGAAGAATTATTTAAGATGTGTTTATGTCTGTACATTGCTTGTTCTGCTTTGTGATCGTAATTTGACAATGCCTGACGAAGATCATGGTTTGTGTTGAAATAAGTACTTAGTTAAGGTTAGGGGACTTTCATTGTGATGGTTACAATAATAAACACTTGGTTAAGATAAGGGTACGATGGTGGCTTTGTCACTTGAATGTAAACAAATGTTTTGGGGCACTTGCTGAAACAACTGATGTCGTTTTTCATGAGAGGATGTATTGAAAATGAAAAGCCATGTTCATGAGGCCAACCATTTGGCTCTAGCAGCCCTTCCAGCAGCATCGTCTGATGACAGGCATGTAACACTGCAGTTGCATGCTGGGAGAACATCTTGTCCACTGCTCTGATGTCAAGTTCAAGCCCAGCAGCTTGTGTGAACACTTCCACTCTGTCTCCCCAGGTGATTTGTAGTCCTGACAGAACCCAGCATTTACAGTGGTAGAAAGATGAAAAGTTCCCCCTCTTTTTTTCAGGCAGAGTTGAGTGGGGAAGATGGATAGAAGTGCAGTCCAGCTGTTCCCCACCCACATAATTTGGCTGAAGATCAGCCCCTGGGCTTCATAAATCCCAGAGCGGGGATCAGCGCTGAGGGAAGCTGAGAGACATAGAGCAGGCAGCGCACATCGATCAGTATCTATCACCCGGTCATCTAGCAGGAAAACACACATACAAAACTTCTCTATACACACGCATTGAGTGTGCTTGATGTCAGACACCTTGCAACATTACTGCTGCTGTTTGTACCTCAGCTAGACCATGATGTGCAGGACTTACAGACTGTAGAAAAACATGGCCGTAGTGTGACATCATCCATAGGTCTCTGAGGGGAGGTATTGGTTTACTGATCGACTCCATCTTTTTAAATTATTAGAGTGAGCCAGTAATCAAACATCCATATCTGGACAATGTGTTTGATCCTCGGTGGTGCTGAAGTAGTAGGAACAAGTGGCAACCACATCAATTTCAAGGCTGAAAGGGTTGTCACAGAGTGAATTTTGCTTTTGTGTCCCTGCCTTCATTTGGCAAAATATATTGACTTAGTATCTCCCATTCACTTTAGAGGGTCAGTTCACCCAAATTACCAAAAATATATTTTCTGTCTTATCTCTAATGGTATCTATCCAAGCAGATAGTTATGATCTTATTTGTCCAGATATTGAGATATTTGTCTCTGAGACTTCCACCTCCATCCCAATACAATTGAGGTGAATTGAATTATGTTTTGTCTTCATAGCATTGCAAAATTACATTTAAACTGCAGTATGTCTTCTTTCCACAACCGATGTCCACATTACTCTGGATAATTTACAGAACACACTATGAACAGTTTTTGTTTGAACTATTTTCTACAAAAGAAATAGTCCCTATGGAAACCGTTGACTGCCTGGGCTGTGGATTATCCAGAGTAACAGGGACATTGTTTCTGGGAAAGAAATGTTGCTGTAATTTTTCTATTCACTCCCGTTGTAAATCTCAATTACTATATGCATGGCTAGATATCACTAGAGGTAAGTGAGAAAATATTTATTTTTTGTAGTTTGGGACTGCATTTTAACGTAGTTTCACATGGACTTCATAAATTCAATCTTCAATACCACTAACAACACGGTTTGCTGACGTGCTGACATAATGATGTACTGCGGTAAGCGTATTGTCTCATTTCCTGGGGTGCTGGTGTTCGTGTGTTACCGGTGGCGTATTTTTGCTGGTCTGGCTCATCCCAGTTAATTTTGTTCTTCATTTGATTCTTCATCACAGCGGCTAATTATCTGCTATACACTGAAGCGTACACTTCCGAGACACATAATCTAAAGATATAGTTACTCTAGTTGGCATTGCCCTGGCATCCAGCAGCACCGTAATTGTGGTTCCTAGAGTCTCGAAAAGTAGAATGGGAGCCAGAGCCTTCAGTTATCAAGCTCCTCTCCTGTGGAATCAGATCCCAGTTTGGGTTCAGGAGGCAGGCACCATCTCCACATTTAAGAGTAGGCTTAAGACTTTCCTCTTTGATAAAGCTTATAGTTGGGCTGGCTCAGGTGAGACCTGAACCATCCACTAATTATTATTATTACTATTATTAACATCATTATTATTACTATTATTATTTTATTAATATTAATATTATCACTATCCATCCATCCATCCATCTTCTTCCGCTTATCCGGGGCCGGGTCGCGGGGGCAGCAGTCTAAGCAGGGACTCCCAGACTTCCTTCGCCCCAGACACTTCCTCCAGCTCCTCCGGGGGGATCCCGAGGCGTTCCCAGGCCAGCCGAGAGACATAGTCCCTCCAGCGTGTCCTGGGTCTTCCCCGGGGCCGCCTCCCGGTGGGACATGCCCAGAACACCTCCCGAGGGAGGCGTCCAGGAGGCATCCGGATCAGATGCCCTAGCCACCTCAGCTGGCTCCTCTCGACGTGGAGGAGCAGCGGCTCTACTCGAGCTCCCCGTGTGACTGAGCTCCTCACCCTATCTCTAAGGGAGCGCCCAGCCACTCGGCGGAGGAAGCCCATTTCGGCCGCTTGTATCCGCGATCTTGTCCTTTCGGTCACTACCCAAAGCTCATGACCATAGGTGAGGGCAGGAGCGTAGATTGACCGGTAAATCGAGAGCTTTGTCTTTCGACTCAGCTCCTTCTTTACCACAACGGTCCGATACAGCGCCCGCATCACTGCAGACGCTGCACCGATCCGCCTGTCAATCTCACGCTCCATCCGTCCCTCACTCGTGAACAAGACCCCAAGATACTTAAACTCCTCCACTTGGGGCAAGGACTCCCCACCCACGCGAAGAGAGCAAACCACCTTTTTCCGGTCAAGAACCATGGCCTCAGATTTGGAAGAGCTGATTCTCATCCCAGCTGCTTCACACTCGGCTGCAAACCGTCCCAGTGCATGCTGCAGGTCCCGGTTTGAAGAAGCCATCAGAACGACATCATCTGCAAACAGCAGAGATGAGATCCTGTGGTTCCCAAACCGACACCCTCCGCCCCTGACTGCGCCTAGAAATTCTGTCCATATAAATTATGAACAGAACCGGTGACAAAGGGCAGCCCTGGCGGAGTCCAACATGTACCGGGAACAGGTCTGACTTACTGCCGGCAATGCGAACACAGCTCCTGCTCGGTTATACAGGGACCGGACAGCCCTTAGCAAAGGGCCCCGGACCCCATACTCCCAGAGCACTCCCCACAAAGCGCCCGGGGCACACGGTCGAATGCCTTCTCCAGATCCACAAAGCACATGTGGACTGGTTGGGCAAACTCCCATGAACCCTCGAGCACCCGATGGAGAGTATAGAGCTGGTCCAGTGTTCCACGACCGGGACGAAAACCACTCTGCTCCTCCTGAATCCGAGGTTCGACTATCGGACGAATTCTCCTCTCCAGTACCCTGGAATAGACCTTACCGGGAGGCTGAGAAGTGTGATCCTCTGTGATTGGAACACACCCTCCGGTCCCCTTCTTATACAGAGGGACCACCACCCCGGTCTGCCAGTCCAGAGGCACTGTCCCAGACCGCCACGCGATGTTGCAGAGACGTGTCAGCCAAGACAGTCCCACAACATCCAGAGACTTAAGATACTCAGGACGGATCTCATCCACCCCGAAGCCTTGCCACCAAGGAGCTTGCCAACAACCTCAGTGACTTCGGCCAGGGTGATGGATGAGTCCGCCTCCGGGTCCCCAGCCTCCGCTTCCTCTTCGGAAGACGTGACAGCGGGATTGAGGAGATCCTCAAAGTATTCCTTCCACCGTCCGACAACATCCCCAGTCGAGGTCAACAGCTCTCCACCCGCACCGCACAAGGTGTTGGTGAAGCACTGCTTCCCCCTCCTGAGCCGTCCGGACGGTTTGCCAGAATTTCTTTGAGGCCGACCGATAGTCCTCCTCCATGGCCTCTCGAACCTCTCCCAGTCCTGAGTTTTTGCCTCTGTGACCGCACGGGGCTGCAGCACGCTTAGCCTGCCGGTACCTGTCAGCTGCCTCGGGAGTCCCACGAGCCAACAAGGCCCGATAGGACTCCTTCTTCAGCCTGACGGCATCCCTTACTTCCGCGCCCACCACCGTGTTCGGGGATTGCCGCGCGACAGGCACCAGAAACCTTGCGACCACAGCTACGAGCCGCCGCGATCGACAATGGAGGTGGAAAACATGGTCCACTCGGACTCAATGTCCCCAACCTCCCGGGATCTGGGAGAAGCTCTCCCGGAGGTGTGAGTTGTAGACCCTGCTGACAGAGGGCTCCGCCAGACGCTCCCCAGCAGACCCTCACGATACGCTTGGGCCTGCCAAGTCTGTCCGGCTTCCTCCCCGCCAGAGGATCCAACTCACCACCAGGTGGTGATCGGTTGACAGCTCCGCCCCTCTCTTCACCCGAGTGTCCAAGACACGCGCCGGAGGTCAGATGATACGACAACAAAGTCGATCATCGACCTCCGCCTAGGGTGTCCTGGTGCCACGTGCACTGATGGACACCCTTGTGCTTGAACATGGTGTTAGTTATGGACAAACTGTAACTAGCACAGAAGTCCAACAACTGAACACCGCTCGGGTTCAGATCAGGGGCCGTTCCTTCCGATTACCCCTCTCCAGGTGTCACTGTTGTTGCCCACGTGGGCGTTGAAGTCCCCAGTAGAACAACGGAGTCCCCGGTGGTGCACTGTCTAGTACCCCTCCCAGGGACTCCAAGAAGGCCTGGTACTCTGCACTGCTGTTCGGCCCGTAGGCCGCCACAACAGTGAGAGACCTGTCCCCACCCGGAGGCGGAGGGACGCGACCCTCTCGCTCACTGGGGTAAACTCCAACACGTGACGGCTGAGCTGTGGGGCTATGAGCAGGCCCACACCAGCCCGCCGCCTCTCCCCCGCCGGCAACGCCAGAGAAATGGAGCGTCCAGCCCTCTCGAGGAGACGGGTTCCAGAGCCCAGGCTGTGCGTGGAGGCGAGGCCGACTATATCTAGCCGGTAACGCTCAACCTCCCGCACAAGCTCAGGCTCCTTCCCCAGCGAAGTGACATTCCATGTCCCTAGAGCCAGTTTCTGTGTCCGGAGATCTGGTCGCCGGCCCCTGCCTTCGACTGCCGCCCAGATCTCTCTGCACCGGCCCCTTACGGATCCTCCCGCGGGTGGTGGGTCCACGGGAGGACGGCCCCACGCCGCTCCTTCGGGCTGTGCCCGGCCGGGCCCGTGGGGAAAGGCCCGGCCACCAGGCGCTCGCCGTCGGGCACCCACCCCAGGCCTGGCTCCAGGGTGGGGCCCCGGTAGCGCCAATCCGGGCGACGTAACTGGCCTTGATTTTAAGTAATCCATAAGGGGCTTCTGAACCGCTCTTGGTCTGACCCGTCACCCTGGACCTGTTTGCCATGGGTGACCCTACCAGGGGCATACAGCCCCAGGCAACATAGCTCCCAGGGTCATTCGGGTACTCAAACCCCTCCACCACGTTAAGGTGGCGGTTCAAGGAGGGGTAATATTATCACTAGCATTACATTATTATTATTTCAAAATTCTATGTGAAATTTGCATTGTACTACTCTATGCTGTCTTTCCTCCTCTCTCTCTCTCTCTCAACCCAACTGGCAGCGGCAGTTGGCCGCCCACCAGGAGTCTGGTTGTGCCCAAGGTTTCTGCCTCTTAAAAGGAAGTTTTTCCTTTCCACTGTTGCCAAGTGCTAGCTTATGGTGGGAATTGTTGGGTCTCTGTAAACAATATTATAAAGAGTATGGTTTAGACCTGCTCTATAGAAAACATGCAATGAGATAACTTCTGTTATGAATTGGTGCTATATAAATAACATTGAACTTAATGTATTCCACTGATTTCGAGTTTTTACTATTTTTTTGGGCAGTATAGAGCAGACAGAAAATGAGGGGAGTGAGGGATGGGGATGAAATGCAACAAAAGTCCCTGGTTGGACAAGGGATGTTGCAGTAGCATGGTCAGTGTCTGAAACCCTAGCCCTATGCTCCCATCCATCAATTTTCTAAACTGGTTTTGTTGTTCAGGGTGAAGGCTATCCATCCAATGGGCAAAAAGCAGGTTACAGGACAGGTTGCCTGTCCAACGTACATATAAACATATTCACATCTAGAGCAGTTTGCCGTTCACCTAAATTGCATGTCTTTGGAGCTGGAGAAAGCTGCCAATGTATTCGACCCATGTATAACGACCCATCTTGCTGTAAGGTGACTGTTCTAACCACTGAGCTACTGTGCTGCCCCCTGTTTTGGGTCCCAGTTTCATTTAGCTGGTAGCACTTATATATGACCATTTTCATCAGCTTCTATTCTGTTAATGTATCAAATCTGGTTTCAATTTTAGCACTGTCATTTGTCAGGAAGCTGTTTGTCCCTGTTGGAGTAAGTTTGTGCTTTAGTCCTGTCTTTATTGACGAGGCCTTAACACCATTCAGTAAATTCCAAGTCCTGTGTGACAGAGATTTCCTGTACCCTTGGTAACAGCACACGCAGGTTGCAGTGGCTGTTTTAGAGTTAGCTAATCACTATCTCCTGCTGAAGCCGTGTGTGTGTGTGTGTGTGTGTGTGTGTGTGTGTGTGTGTGTGTGTGTATGTGTGTGTGTGTGGACTCCTGTAGCAGTAATCCCAGTTGTGTTAGCAGTGCATTGTAGTGCACAGACTGGAGTATAATTGCTGGTAGTTAGCAGTTTACTGAACATAGTAGTTAGAGGCAAGATAAGTGCCACGCTGTGAGGTGGTTTCATCTAATGTGCCACTAAATTGCTTGATAGAGACAGACAGCTCTCTCTCTACCGCTCTCTGTCCCTGTCTGTCTACCTCGATTTAAAGCCAAGGGGATGTGCCCTGTCGTGCCTGTCTATCATAATCATTTCAGTATAAACTATGTAGGGCATGTTTAAAACCCACCAGTCCGATAAACGCCCTTTCATCTGTGCTGACAGACAAAGTGGTTCAGCCTCTCATGATGACAGACATGCCAACCCGAGGAGGCGTTTCATCATGAGGCTCTCGTGCAGACTGGGTGAGAGAGAGAGAGAGAATGAGGGAGAGAGAGATACAGAAGGAGAGAGGGAAAGAAGTTTTTTTTAACAGTTTCCAGATGTTTGATTAGAAGGTGCACACTGGGGGTCGGATGAGTTACTATGCTTGTCCATGTGTGTGTCTGTTTCTGTGGGTTAATTAACACATATTTAGTCTGTATTTTCTGCTCATACAAGCTCATTGGAGGCTCTGTGTGTGTGTGGTTATGGTTGTGTTTCAGCGGATAGTGTGTGGTCGGTGTACTGTGCTGTACAGTACACAGTGTGTATTAGCACCTGAGACACGTCCTCACTGGCCTGCATTCCTCCTCTACCTGAAAAGACCTGAAAACACATGCACTCAAACACACAATCAGATCAAACTACGACAAGGACATGATCACATCCATTCACCAGGAACCTAATAATAGGCTTCTAATAATGGAACATGATAACATTTATGCATATAAACACATGCTCAGAGACAGTTGTCAGGCTCCATGTACATCATCATTTATTTGCTGAGTCTGTTTCCATTGCACTTTGTTGCACCTTGCTTTACAATACACTTCAGCCAAGCTTAAAAATGTTTTTGTGATTTTTCAATATTTTTTCTAATTTCCAGTGTTCCCACTCAAGTTATTTTATGTGCAAATTGATGACACACACACACGTGCGCATTGCTGCGACATAACAATGCAAGCTTTTTAAATATAGCACAATAACTAATTTTTACCCCTAATACTTTATGTTGATCTATATTCTCATATGGCAACTTTACACGCCAAGTCACGGCAAGGCAATCTGACTCGATTGGACCCGTAACGTGACCCGCTCCCTCTGTAGATATACAGGGCTTATTCTAAGGTAATGAAAACACAACAATTCATATTTTCAGGGGATTATACACTAATGAAAACATACTTATGAATATTATATTCCATTTCTGCCAATATCGTAGAAAAGGTTTCAGTTGTAGTCATGTGGACACTGTTTTCAGAATCAAGACGTTTCAGCTCCCATCCGGAAGTCATTCTCAATTGTGAAAAAATGGGACGGGAACTAGAAATTTAAGCTACTCTGTGTTACATAAGCCCTGCCCTCAGAAAGGAATCTACCTGAGTATCTGTTAATAGCTAGTTTCACCTGAAACTGATCTAATTGTTTCCAAGATGGCCCAGTAATCAGTAATCAGGCCTATTGTTTTCTGGCTGCACCTCACACATCACTCTTAAGTACCTGATTAGCATGTGATTGGCGTGACCAAGGTGTTAATACACTGTGATAGACTTTGGGCAGATTGAATCTCAGACCACCATTTCTGTTCAAAGAGGGGTTCTCTTTTTTCACAAAATGGCTTCCTTGACACCCCGTTCAAACCAACTCTTCTCTTTACTTAGAATCTTCACCTCGCTGTCTTCAAATGTGCGGTTTGTAGCTTTTAGATGCAAATGCACGGCACTCTGTAATCCTGAGTTAGCGTGTCGTCTGTGCTGATAAAGTCTTTTGTGAAGTGGCTGTTTGGTCTCACCTATGTACCGTTCTTTGCAGTTTTCCTCACTGCACTGAATGGAGTAGACTTCGTTGCTCTGTTTTTGTGTGGGCAACTTGTCCTTAGGGTGAACGAGTTTCTGTCTTAAAGTGTTGTCTGGTTTAAAGAAAACAGGAACATCGTGCTGTCTAAAGATCCTTTGTAGTTTTTCAGACAGTCCAGATATACAAGGAATGGAGACACCGTTCCTTCTTGGTTCTGTTACACTTTTGTCCTGTTTTTTGGCTCTTTTAACTTTGTTGATAGCCCAAGTAGGAAAACCACAGGCTGAGAGTGCATTCTGGACATGCCTTTCCTCTTTCTTCTTACCCTTTGAGCCGGTGGGCACTTCTTGGGCTCTATGTTGTAATGTCCGGATTACACCCAGCTTGTGCTGCAATGGATGGTGTGAGTCAAAGAGCAAGTATTGATCCGTATGTGTTGGTTTCCTGTACACTTCTATTTGGAGCTTTCCGTCCTCTCCTCTGAGTGTAGAACAATCAAGAAAGGCCAAGCGGTTCTCTTTGGCGTCCTCTCGCGTGAACTTGATGTTGGGGTCCACAGTATTGATATGCTCTGAGAACGCTTCCAAGTCTTGTTTCTTGATTTTCACAAAGGTGTCATCCACGTAGCGGTACCAATGACTTGGTGGTGTGTCTCCTCACCGCTGTCACTGCTTCTGACGCTGGGATGCAGATGAACAAGGACACAGCATCATAAGAAACCATTACGTCATCTGGGTCCAACTGGAGATGTTTCACTTTGTCCACAAATTTCTGTGTGTTTTCCACATGATGTACTGTGTTCCCCACCAGCGGAGCCAAGATTGTAGTCAAATGTTTGGCTACGTTGTATGTGATGGAATCTGTGCTGCACACGATGGGTCTGAGTGGAACATTCTCTTTGTGAATTTTGGGAAGGCCATAGATGCAAGGAATGGCTTCCCCAGGGTATAGTCTGTAGTACAGAGGCCTGTCCATCACCTCCTCCTTCTCAAGCTTCTGTAGACAGTCTATAACCTTCTTCTTGTAGCCATTGGTTGGATCTCTTTTAAGTTTTTGATATGTGGTTGTGTCTTCCAGAAGGTTGTTGACCTTGGTTTTATAATCGGCTGTGTTCAGAATCACAGTGCAGCGACCCTTGTCTGCTGGTAGAATGTTTATGCTGTGATCCTTTTTCAGTGCTGAGAGTGCACTATTGGCATTTCTGCCAATAGCTAAATGTTACACACTCGACCTTTAATAGAGAGATGACACTAGCAATATTATGTATTCCATGTCTAAAAATGGTTTTACCCACCCAGTATTTTAATATTTTAATTTTTATATAAGTTTATAACCTGCATTACTGTTGTGGATATCACATACACAGATGGGTGACGGTACCTGTACTATTTATTTTAGTTTATTACATTGGTTATAATATTTGTGCTATTATTACTGTTCCCATTATCAATAGTTTTGTTAATTTCTGTTAGTATTAGCCTGGGTGTCCCTGTTGCTCCAGGAAGGAGTCACAGATCAGTGTCCCCCTCAGTGTCCACACTCGTCAGGTGCAGTGATCCAGTCATAACGCCGTTGTCTCCATCACCTTACATGACTGCAGCACAGCCGGCAGTTGTTGTGTAACACTGAGAGTTTCCCTTGGCCCACATGCACCCATTGAGTATTTGTTATTAAAAAGAATC
Organism: Siniperca chuatsi; assembly: GCF_020085105.1. Lineage (NCBI taxonomy): Eukaryota > Metazoa > Chordata > Actinopteri > Centrarchiformes > Sinipercidae > Siniperca > Siniperca chuatsi. The sequence goes on along the minus strand of NC_058064.1, from coordinate 23,486,948 downwards.
GAGCTTTGGGGTTGTTTAATACCTGAATAAATACATGCTTCCTCCCGGCCTGATGTCTGTCCTCTCCACCGGCAACAGCCTACGAAGAAACGCTCTCCAACAAAACTAGATCCCCTGTGCCCCGCCTGTAATTATTTGTAGAGGTTCAGGTTTCTGCAAATATATTCCATTTAATTGCTTTTTACTGCAAATATTTGGTAAAACTATATTTGCACTATGTGCAGCTTATACCCTGGAGGTATGAGCTGCACATTCCTACAAGCAAGTCTAAATGCAGCTTAAGTGACAACGCAAGAGTTTTATTCCTGTTCGGTTTGTTTCAGCTCGCTTCTTCCAAATCAGTCTTTCTCTCAGGTGCGAGGTAGACAGACGATCCTCTTACATAACAGCCTGACTCTGTACTTGACCTCTGGATACTGGCATCAGAAGTGAGGAGTTAGGGTTAATTCACTCCACCCTCATTGGTGCAGCACTGATCAATCAGGTCAGTCGGGGGGTCTTTATCAGGCAGCTGAGCATCAGGGTCTCTTCTGGAGTCAGATTTCTCATTCCAAACACTGGACTTCTCAAGCACAGCCCCAAAGCTCACAGAGGAGCAGGCAGGGGGTGGAGGGCTTGTTTCCTTTGGCCCAGGTGGATGTTAGCAAGCATTCTAATTTGGCCCTCAGCCTCTGCCGTGGCAAGCACAGTGTGAAGAGTTCAATATCTACTCTGGAAGAAATTTTTCCTCAACGGTACCATTTAATTACCAGTAGATTAAATAAAAATTAAACTAAAGGCCTATTTGGATTACTGAAATATTGTGTTAAAAAGTGCCAGAATATATTTTTCAATGTGGACAGGCTCATTCGGAAATTCCAATCAAATACACACTGTCACATCAAGCAAACTTTCACCCTGATGAATTTGAAGCTCTGAAGGTTACTCTGCTATAAGATTTTCATGGTAGGACATACAACTCCTGAACCACAGCTGACTGAAATCATTCTACTACTGCTTCTTCTGCTGCTAAACACTGTCAGAACAACTGTAATCCTGACAAGACTGAATCAATTGCTTCAGCATTTTATCACTGGGCTAGCATTATAATGCAAACCTTTTTTTTTTAGTGTGACATAGGACTGCACATGGACAGTGTGTTTAATTTTTTCAGCCGTAATGTACTAGCAAAGACTCTAATATCACAAGAGTTAAAAAGTGTGTTTTTATGTGCATTTTCAATTTGCACATAAAAAAACCTGAGTGGCAACACCGGAAAATGTTTTTACACTTGGCTGAGGTGAAAAAGTTGGTGCGTTGATAAACAGAAAATGCGACAAAGTGTAATAGAAACAGACTTAGTGTCACAGTCTGTCATGTTCTCTCCACCACATCACAGCCACATCTCACCTCCTCACCTGAGTATTAATTCCCAGCACCTGTCACCCATCGCACACCTGCACATAATCAGCCACTCTACTCCCTATATAACCCAGCTCCTCACCTCAGTCAGTGTCCGGTCTCGTTCATAGGAAGGACAGAGTTACGCTACCTACCTTTGAATACCCCACGGACTCCCCCACGACGTCACGTTTGGATATCTACCACTTGGAACCCTGAACCCCGGCTCCTGTCTGTCTCCAGTCTCCTGAGCTCCTGTGTATCTCCAGTCCTCTGTGTCTGTCGCTCCAGTGCCCACACTATTCCGCCAGTAGTAAGATCAAGGACAGTATCATATCACTCCGTATTACTTCTGTGTTGCAATAAACTCTCTCAGTCTCCTTACCATTGCCTCCGGTGGTTCTGTCCGTAACACTTAGTAAATAAATCATGAAGCATGTGAAAAATTGCAGCAGACGAAAACATCAGATCTGTGTGGAGTGATGAGGAGACTGTAATCTTTGTTAAATTGATATATGAAACAAAGATAAATGTCATATTTATCATGGTTTTGGGTCTCGAGTTTAGTCATTTCCTGTTTTATTTTGTAATACTCACCTCTCCTCTTGCATTTTGTGCTTTACTTCCTGCCTTTGTGTCTTTTCCCTCCAGTTTTGATTGTCTGCCCCGCCCGGAGTAGTTTAACTTGTGTCTTGTTATCTCCCCTCACCTGAGTGTGTATATATAGTGTATATGCTTTTCTGCCATTTGGACCTGTATCTTCCTGCCTGTTACCTGTACGCTGTCTGCCAACCTGTACCTGCCAGTAAGCTTCTAATAAATCACTCAAGTCATCGTTCTGCCTCCTCTGTCTGCGTTTGGGTCCTTTTCTTGGTTCCTGCTTACCAACTCATAACAATATTTCCATAATGTTTTCCACAGCAGTTTTTTTAGCTTTGACTGGAGCTCTTTTAATACCTCGTTGTGGAAAATTAGTGCCACTAACTGTTTATCTCCATTAAGCAACTCAGTTAATGGAAATGCACATTCATACGCATTTTCTTTGATTTTCTGTAAATTCTGTTAATTAGCACTACATTTGTATTACCTTTCCCACCCAAATCCTCTCGCTGAGGTCAAGACATTTCAGCTAGTTACAGTTGAGAAAAATGGTTGTTTGTTTTGTTTGTTTTTTCCTTTTTTCCATTGTGTTTCATATTAAATTATATTTATGCAAGCACGGGAAAGACAGTGAGTAACGCAAACAAAATATGGCAAGTGGCATGGAATGCATAGCTTGCCCTAAAAAAACTAATTGGACCAGCATTAGTGTCGTTTTCAGTGAGCTTTTGTGTTCATCACAAAGGTTTACATATAGAGCAGGGTAAATATATGTTTTCACTGAATGTCCTTTTAACAAGTTTCACAATTTTCTGAAATTATTTACCAGTAACTTTTTATTTTCCATTTATATTCTCAGAACTTCCATTAACTATGTTCAGTGCTTTTGCCAGCTTTTTTATGTCTTCATTTTCGTTGTTAAATTGATCCTAAATCCAATTCTGGGTAGCTTTAAAAAGGCTCTAACATTACTAAATTTGGCTTTCTGAAACCTGCAAATTGTGTGTCATATGCAGGCAGTGACAGATAGCCAGTCTGTCTGTAAGAGATTTGAAATGTCTGGTAGAGCTGTATGATATTTCCGAGAGACAAATAGCTCTCGGTAAAGGATGGAATTATTGATTGAAGACCAGAGCGAGATATTGATTGTCTAGAGTAAATGTCAGAGATGGATCCCGGTAGACAGCCGATGTGTGTTTGCGTGTGTGTATGTAGAAACACACGGCAGTATGTACAAGCCTCATGCAGTGAAAATGACAAGTGACTCCTCTCTCACAAGGGCAGACAGAGATGGACAGAATTGGGTGTTTGTGGAGGAAACATTGGAGTTGAGAGACATAACATCTCCACTGTGTGTGTGTGTGTGTGTGTGTGTGTGCACATTTGTACATTTGTGTGCATTCTTTTTACTTATTTGTGTGATTGTTGGAAATAAGCTGAGACAATAAAATTTTTCACATCTTAATGACCTATCTGCTTACACCATCCTCACACAAATAAACTAATACTCATAATGCACACATCTTAACATTTTAATGCTCACAGTATGATAAATCCTTCTGATAGCCAAAGACCTTTATTCTGACACCACCTTTTGGCCAATTATTTCAATTACTTCACCGCAACTGCTAAATATCCAAAACAAATTTTGGACCTCACCTTTTATCTATCAAACAGTTAGCTTTTCTTTACAATGAGCATTCCAGCCTCCGTAGAGCTCATGGCGTGGCTGTAAACTCTTGATATTTTTCTTAATTACTGCTACACTTCCTCCAAGATGAACCATATCAGATGTGCTACAGTATTTGGCTGAAAGACATTTGAGTTGTGGTAAGATGATGGGTTCCTCTGATAATGTTTTAAGAAAATAATTTGCAGTACTGTACCAATCCTGAATAGATGGAGGTTAAACACCGGCAGGACAACTCTAACTTTCTCAGAATTGCCACACATCAGGCCACCCTCCAGTCTCCCTTCACCCACTGTCCAGACTCGCCTTTATCTGTCCTCTCTCTCTTCTCTCCAAACTTTTATCATTTCAAGATGTTCAGAGGCTTAATGCATTTATTTAAGCTCAAAGCTTATTTAAGCTCCATTAAAGGTAATTATATACCCCGTTATAAAGCTCAGCTGTCCCCTGAGTGGCCATTAAGTGTGGGTAGATGTGGTGGTTCTGCCAGTGTTTGTGGCTGGCAGAATAATTACGAAGCTGTGTGTCTGTTTTGGGTAGACCCGGTGTGGTATCCACTGTTTTTACATGGGCATTAGAGTGGTGATGATGTGGGCAGAGTGGGAATGTTGTGGAATGGTGTGTGTGAGTGTGTTTCTCAGTTTATGTAAATATCTTACTTGCCACGCCTGATTGGAGAATTAAGATTTCCTCACTGCTGATTCTTTTTTTTTTTGCGGTTTCTGTGCCATATTTTAGTTAACTGATTCATTTAAAATTCATCAGCTGCAGGAAAAGATCATCTTAAAATTTCCTGGTCTTTAAAATCTGTTCACTTTTTAGTCTCAGGGTTGGCAAGTGTACAGTGAGTGTAACCTGAAGGGAGAAATGCAGCCATCCTTCCTGCTGCCTCACAGAAATAGATCAGCCCTACAAGCTACTATCAGCATGTCGAAGAAAAGAACAGGGAAATGGCCATCATTGAATCCTTTGGGGCATGAGACAACAGAGACAGAGACAACACTGAGAATAAATTAAAAACAAAAGAGTAAGACAGGAAGAAAGACAAAGATGAATCAAAACAGCAAAAAGGCAAGACTAGGTAACTGACTGGCAGTGGAGAGCAGAGAGAAAATGAAAGGAGCTAATCAATCCAAATGCTTCTCTCCTGGTATGACATTGTATTTTGGGATGTTAGACAGACACTTAAATGTACAGGTAACGCCCTTACCTGTCCCGCTTTCATTAAAAAATCCCAGAGCCGATTGTCTTCCCGCCAGCCATGGGGAAATCCCTTTAAGCCGAGCCAGACAGAGGGACAATCCTTTTAAGAGGCTGCTGACAGGGCACAGCGGGACATACCGTTTACTACATATTTACCACAGCGCGCAGCCAGCTCGTTGTGGATTCCTGTCTCGGCTCCATATTTATATGAAGAGTTCATTCAGCAGAAGCTCCCTGAGGATACAGAGTGAGAGGATCAGGCCAGGGAGACCCTGATGGAAAAACACAGTGGCTGAGTTACTGGCTGTTTTATAAGGGCTCCTATCACGCTATACTCACAGCCATTTAAGAGTGTGTTGACTGGACCTGTCTGTGCTCTCGCCCCCTTCACGTAGCTGGGTCTGAATTGATCAAGCTACATACTTTTGCATACAGAAGTATGCATACAACATAGATCATAATATTGGAGCCCGGGGTCTCTGACTGTTTGCTAAACCTCTCCCAAACAGAGATTGTCCAATCATAGCTTAGCACATAACCAAGCCTGTCAAGCTTTTGATTTCTCCAATTGATGTAGGCTATTATAAGAACTGGATACTGGTCTCCAAGATGGAATGAGGTGGAGCCAAAGTGTGTTTATCCTTCTGGGGTGACAGGTTGATGTTCTGACGGTAAGCGTATTGTCTCATTTCTAGTCACCAGTGTTTGTGTGTTACTAGTAACGTATTTTTGCGCTCTAGCTCATCAATTAATTTTGTTCGATTCTTTATTATAGTGACTATCTGTTATACATTTAAGCGAACACTAGTTCTCCTCAAGCACTCATAGTGCTCTCCTTCTTTTAACGATTTTCTCGCTAATCCCACAGTTTACACGCTATTCAGTTTAGCTAGCTACTGATCTTTAGTTTAGCAGCTAGCAATGGCTTCTCTTTCTCTCTCTCACTCTCCTGCTCTGTGTGTCAAATATTTATAATATATAATATATCCCTCTGCCTCCTTTAGTGATAATGGTACATGTAATAAATGTAGTTTATTTGTAGCGTTGGAGGCGAGGCTTAGTGAATTGGAAACGCGGTTCCACACCATGGGAACTCAATCATTAGCTGCTGTAGTTAGCCAGCCCCCAGTAGCCGGTGCGGACTGGCCAGAGGTAGCTCCTGTTAGCCGTCTCCCGACAGCTCCCGAGCAGCAGGGAAACCAGGAAGGCTGGGTGACTGTCCAGAGGAAACATAGCCCATAAGCAGAAGCCCACGGTTCACTGCCAACTTGTTCACATTTCAAACATCAAACGATGTGTGCTTTGTAGATACTTGGCGGACTTTCTGGGGAAGACCTAGTCTGATTAGGAGAGACGGCATTCATCCCACTTTGGATGGAGCAGCTCTCATATCTAGAAATCTGACTGAGACTATTAGTGGACCAAAACCATGACAACTCAGAGTTGAGACCAGGAGGCAGAGTTGCAGTCCTACACGTTTCTCTGTCCTTCAGCAGTTACCCACCCAAAAACTCCTTAGTGACGGTGTCTACCCTTCTCACTTAAATTAATAAAACCAAAAGTTAACAGAAGAGGAGTTATACATAAAAACCTAAACAAAAACACTGAAATAGCACAACATAATAGGACTCTTAAACATCAGATCTCTGTCATCTAAAGCTGTACTAGTGAACGATTTAATATCAGAGTATCATATTGACTTATTTTGTCTTACTGAAACCTGGCTGGGTCATGAAGAATATGTTAGCCTAAATGAATCCACTCCACCCAGTCATATTAACACTCATATTCCTCGAGGCACCGGCCGAGGAGGTAGAGTTGCAGCCATCTTCGACTCAAGCCTATTAATCAACCCTAAACCTAAACTAAATTATAACTCTTTCGAAAGCCTTGTTCTTAGTCTTTCACACCGAACCTGGAAAACACGACAGCCAATTCTATTTGTTATAGTGTACCGTGCTCCTGGTCCTTATTCTGAATTTTTATCTGAATTCTTAAGTTTTTATCAAGCTTAGTCCTTAAAATAGATGAAGTAATTATTGTAGGTGATTTTAATATTCATGTGGACGTTGAAAATGATAGCCTTAGTACTGCGTTTATCTCATTATTAGATATGATTGGTTCGATTAGATTCCATTCACTGTTTTAACCACACCCTCGACCTTGTTCTGGTATATGGCACTGAAATTGAACTTGAATTTAATAGTCTTTCCACAGAATCCTTCATTATCAGACCATTATTTAATAACTTTTGAACTGCTATTGCTGGACTACACGCTATTAGGCAAAAACTCCTACTCTAGATGTCTATCTGATAGTGCTGTGGCTAAATTCAAGGAAGCGATCCCATCTGCCTTTAATTCAATGTTATGTCTCAATATAACAGAGGACTCCTATGCAAATCGCAGCCCCTCCCAAATTGACCATCTAGTTAATAGTGCTGTAGGCTCACTGCGAACGACACTCGATTCTATCGCCCCTCTAAAAAAGAAGATAATAAAACAAAGGTTAGCTCCATGGTATGACCTCCAAACCCGTAAATGAATGCAAACATCACGAAAACATGAAAGGAAATGGCATTCCAATAACCTGGAAGAATCTCTTTTGGTCTGCAAGATAGTCTTAAAACATAACGGAAGGCCCTCCATATTGCCAGAGCAGTTTACCACTCATCATTAATAGAGGAAAATAAACACAACCCCAGGTTGTGACAGAGTCATAGCTCTATTGAACCATGTATTCCTATAGCCCTCAGTAGTAACAACTTCATAAATTTACTCTTACTTACTGTGTTTTCAGTTTAAAATTCACTATTTATTGATATTTATTCATACTTCTGTTACTGCTGTGCAGTATCCACCGTCTCATAATCATCTTAATAAGCTACACTTAACTTGACAGTACTCATTATTGCACTATTACCGTACATAATTATCAACCTCTAAATCCACTTTGGTACTTACACTTATTTTAGCTTTTATACTTATAGCCACTTTGTTCTTAATTTATCTTACCTGTATTATAGTGTATTATATTTTAATTTGCTTAGAACTTCTATTCCTGTGTGCATTGACGTGATAGTGAGCAGCTGTAACGAAAGAGTTTCCCTTTGGCGATAAATAAAGTATTTCTGATTCAGAATTTCTTTAATAATAAAATTTTAACTATTAGAGAAAACATTCATCACGTCCTGCCCTCAACCGGTACTGATTTATCGTCAAACACAGGAACCTTAGAAACAACTGTAATGCCTTATATATATATTTTGACTGCTTTGCTCCTATCTACCTTCTTCAACCAACTTTGACGATTAATTCATCTTTGCCATCAACCTGTCTCTTAGACCCCATTCCAACTAGTTTGCTTAAAAACATTTTTTTCCCTTAGTTAGCACTTCATTACTGTATATGATCAATCTGTCTTTATTAACAGGCTATGTACCACAATCTTTTAAAGTAGCTGTAATTAAACCACTTCTTAAAAAGCCAACTCTTGATCCAGGGGTTTTAGCCAACTATAGAGCTATAGCTAACCTTCCCTTTCTCTCTAAGATCCTTGAGAAAGCAGTCGCCAATCAGTTGTGTAACTTTGTATAAAACAATAGTTTATTTGAGGATTTTCAGTCAGGAATCATGCATCATAGCTCAAAGACAGCACTGGTGAAAATTACAAATTACCTTTTGATTGCATCGAACTATGGACTTGTCTCTGTACTTGTCTCTGTACTTGTCTTGTTAGATCTTAGTGCTGCTTTCGACACCAATGATTGTCACATGCTATTACAGAGAATGGAACATGTAATTGGCATTACAGGAACTGCACTAAGCTGGTTTAAATCCTATCTATCATATCGATCAGTTTGTATATGTTAACAGTGAGTCCTCTGTGCACGCCCAAGTTAGTCATGGAGTTCCACAAGCTTCTGTGCTTGGACTGATTCTATTCACAATATTATTAGGAAACACTACATAAACTTTCATTGTTTTGCGGATGATACCCAATTATATCTATCGATCAAGCCAGATGAAACTAACCAGTTAACTAAACTTCAAGCATTCCTTAAGGACATAAAGACCTGGATGGGAAAATTGCAGGTCATCAGAATCAGAATCAGTATTTCAAATTCTGATGACCTGCAATTTTCTGATGTTATACTCTGACAAAACTGAAGTTATTGTACTTGGCCCCAAACACCTCTGAGACACATTATCTGAAGATATAGTTACTCTAGATGACATTGCCCTGGCCTCCAGCACCACTGTAAGGAGTCTCTGAGTTATCTTTGATCAGGATTTATCCTTTAACTCCCACATGAAACAAACTTCAAGGACTGTCTTCTTTCACCTACGCAACACTACAAAAATCAGGCACATCCTGTCTCAAAATTATGCCGAAAAACTAGTGCATGCATTTGTTACTTCTAGGTTGGACTATTGCAATTCGTTATTATCAGGCTCCCCGAATTAGTCCCTTAAGACTCTCCAGTTGATCCAGAATGCTGCGGCACATGTACTTACAAGAACTAGGAAAAGAGATCATATTCATCTCAATATCTCCAATATTAGCTTCTCTGCACTGGCTCCCTGTAAAATCCAGAATAGAATTTAAAATCCTTCTCCTCACCTACAAAGCTCTTAATGGTCAGGCACCATCGTATCTTAAAGAGCTCACAGTACCTTATTACCCCACTAGAACACTGTGCTCTCAGAATGCAGGCTTACTTGTGGTTCCTAGAGTCTCCAAAAGTAAAATGGGAGCCAGAGCCTTCAGTTGTCAAGCTCCTCTCCTGTGGAATCAGATCTCAGTTTGGGTTTGGGAGGCAGACACCATCTCCACATTGAAGTGTAGGCTTAAGACTTTCTTCTTTGATAAAGCTTATAGTTAGGGCTGGCTTGAGCCATGAACCATCCCTTAGTTATGCTGCTATAGGCCTAGACTGCCGGGAGACTTCCCATGATGCACGTCTGCATTTTTACCTCTGGAGCTGCAGAGACTTGATCAGTGGTTGTGGGCCACCTGCTGCCCCCGTGTTCCTGCTCTGCAACTGCTACTACAGTTGTTGTTATTGGCTTTGTTACTATTGTTGTCATTATTATTCATATTTCTATCATTCTATTATTATTATTACTTTATTAATATTAATATTACACTTCCAGTACTTTATTGCTATTTTAAAATTCTAGGTGGAATTTTCATTCTCTCTTTCTCTCTCCCCTTCCCCCTCCCCAACACGGCAATGGCCCACCACTGAGTCTGGTTCTGCCCAAGATTCCTGCCTGTTAAAATTAAGTTTTTTTTCTTGCCACTGTCACCAAGTGCTTGCTCATGGTGGGATTTTTTGGGTCTCTGTAAATAATACAATAAAGAGTATAGCTCTATAGGAAAAGTGCAATGACATAACGTCTGTTATGAATTGGCACTATATAAATAAAATTGAATTGATTTGCAACTTGAGTGAAATTGCTCGCTGAGCATAAGCCAAAAACCACTGCACATGCAGATTAGTGTTTCTTCCCACTCTGTCCATTTATTTTACAAATATAAAACTCCAAGGTTTAAAAATGATTTAAATTTAAAGTGTGATAATTGGCCTTGTTTGTAGTTTGACCTATACTGTCAGCAGTTTTACAGATGTCTCTTTTATAATGGAGGTATTTTTTTAGCTTTTAAAAACTAAAAACACAAGAGCTAAAGTGTAATGAATGGATTAAACGTTTAAAAAATAACAATAATTCTGCATGGTCTCTGCATTGTTTGCCAAACACATCACTCTGTCCTCATCACTCTGCTTGCTAGCTGATAAAATCTGCCAGCGACAGTTATCATTTCAGCTGGCAAAATCGAGGGTAGCCCGCTAAACATGAGAAGCTTGTTTTTTACCTCTGTCTGGAATTAATTGGTAAATCTGCCACTGTTATCATTTGTGTCATTTGAAATCAGAAAGCTTCGCAGGCATGTAGCAGCAATAACTAAGGGCCATGGGTTAGCCATCCGTCTGTTCAAAGAAATTGATGGACAGCCAAAATGGAGAAGCAGAAATCATCATTAGTAAATTCAAAGTTAAGGTGTTTCGTAGTGAAATGTGTTTCTGCTGCAAAGAAATGCTGAAAATTGAAACATGAAAAAGTTCTCCCTTCTTTCACCCACTACTTTCTCCCTCTCGTCCTGTTTTTCCTTCAGTTTCTCTCCCTTTTCTTCCCTCGTCTTCTCTGTCTTGTCTCCTCTACCTCCATCCTCTCCCTCCCTTCTTTACTTCTGTGGTGTCTTGCTCGATTTATTCCCCGGCTTGAGGGTTTAGGTGTTAATCCCTCACAGTTTTCATCACTTAGAGCACCAATCAAAAAGGGTTTAGCCTGTGTAATCTGCCAGACTATTGTCCCCTCTCCCTTCTCCTTTGTTCCTCCTCCACCCTCACCTCCTCCACCTTCTAAATCTTTCCAGCCTGATCTCTCCGACTTGCCCTTCTCCTCCTCTAGAAAAAAGATTTTTACAGCAGCAAATGGAAAAACTTGCATGATCTAGATAGGGTGCACTTGCTATAAATGAGAGATAAGGAGTAGCAAAATGTCTTTATATGAAAAAGCCACTGATTATTAAAAAAAGGTTGAGGACATGATTTCATAGTTTGGGTTCATCTGGGGGCACCATAGGCTGGATGAAGCAAGGGAATGAGGTAGGATGGTTAGGGTTTGTGAAACCAGATTTGCCAGCAGGTTTGTGGTTGGCACTGAACATGCTGCCTTGGGGGCGATTGCATTCGCCATATTATTATTTTAGAATCTGTGCCTCTGGATTGCTGCACCACTCCTGGGCTAGAGTTCAGGTATTCAGGTTTCATTCCACAGGGTTTCAGCAGACACCTTCTTCCAGGACCACATGTCTGCATTTGATAATGATTGTTGAAATCAAATTCTTAAAACCAATCTGCTGCCAGTTTTTCGAGTTGTCCTTTATCTTCACTTCGTTTGTAGATTAACATGCAGGTTTAAGGTGCAAAACATGTTGTAATAACTACAAATTAGGTATGAATCAGGCTGAAAGATGACAACAGAGAAGACTGTTATCATCTTTCTATTCTTGGCAGGATCAAGGAATTACTCTGTACTACAAGGCCCAAATGTAGATGTGATTTTAATGTTATTTACCTTAATTTACATTTTTTAGTGAGACATACAGTTGATTATCAGGTCTTTCTCTTCTTTAAAATGTACTAAACTTAGTAACTTGATGACCTACCAAAGGGTAATAATTGCCAAAATCAAACACAAAACTGTAGTCTATGACTGCAAAAAAAGAAATGAAAAAGCAAAACTGTGCTGTTGCAAGTTAGTGGTATACAAAGACAAAAAAGACAGAGATGTCAATCAGTGTTGCCTCCACTCATCATTTCCTTTTATCTTTAACCTTTTGTTGCCTGGATTCAAAGATAGAGGGAGAACCGATATAAAGAGGTGACAGTCACCCCTTTTATTGGCCATCACCCACCCTCCAAAAAGAAGTGGCATTAATAGACTTATTTCTCAGTGATAGTCTCTGTCTCTCCTCTCGCTCTCTCCCAGCAGCTAGACTTCATTAGTTCCAGGTAACTAGCGTATCATGGGATGAGACAGTGGGATTCCTATGAACAAGCCCTGATCTCCAAAACTCCAAAGACTGATCCACGCTGCCAGCTGGAGCCCTGTTAAACAGGCATAATACTAAATGTACCATTTCTGTACAGACACCATGATGAAACATTGCTTATTTGGAAAAGTCAATAAAAAGATGAAAGGACAGAGAAATTAAAACATGAAATTACAGTGAAAGTTAACATGACAAATAGAATCAGCAAAAGTCTGCATGTTACGCAGCACCAGACGTATATTCACTGTTTTGTGCTCAAGGACAGAGTGTGTCTTTGTGTTTGTGTGGCAGAGACTGGCTGAGCACCCTCTCCAGCATGCTGGTTTTGTGGTTTAAAATAAGGTGGAAACTTGATAACAGTCTTTCAGCACTGCCAACTCTGTTTGCCCACTGAAGCACACAAATAAAGAGCATAAAGAAAATAATCCCTCCATCTAACATATCTGAGACTCACATTTTCAAGCGCTTTGAATAGATTCTAAGCTTGAACCAGAGCAGGATTTCCTTCTCTGTTGCCTTTCAGTTGATAGCTCTGATGCAGAGTTTTTGTGTCTTTGTGTGTACCCATATACTGGTAAGAAAGTTGGTTCGACTGGGACTGTTACTCTTCTAGATGTAAGTCCTCTGTGTCCTTTTCATTTTGTAGTAGACAACTTCCACAGTTTCAAAGTACGTCAAACCAAGCTGCAATTGTTGTATACCACCATTTACGGTGTGTGCTCTACCACATCGGCTGCAGCTGAAATGTGAATCTGGTGGACTCAGGGGAACATACTAATCATGGGTTCAGGTTTGAAACTAACTTGTGCTTTTAATGATGGCCTTTCTGTTTCTCATTCTGTTATGTTCTCCACCCAGACATTGACGAATGCCAGGAGAACAACGGGGGCTGTGATCACTTCTGCAGGAACACAGTGGGCTCCTTCGAATGTAGCTGCCAGAAAGGCCACAAACTGCTCACTGATGAACGGACATGCCAAGGTCAGTGACTGACAGCTGTCAATCACACAGATTCTCACCGTCTTACTATCATGCTCAGGGTGTCACCCAGCAGTCAGGTCTAGGTTTTGAATTTTAAGACCCTTTGGTTTTACCTGACAAAATTCAAAGACAGTAATTGTTTTATGACGGACATCAGTGGCGGCTGGTGATTATTTACCTGGGTGGGGCTGCAGGCAGTGAGGGCCTCTGCTAACACACGAGCAATGCTTGGTGCACTAAGCTTTGACTCCAACTATAGAAGACATTTACTCAACAAATGAATCAGAAAAGCAAACACACTCCATCCAACAGCTCAGACTGGCTACTTAACCTATCTGTCTCTTTTCTCACCAGGCAGACAGAAAACAAAACAAACCTTGGACTAAGATTTTTTTTTTAATTTAAATTAAAACATTTCAATTCAACATAAATGCTGAATGTAGATAATTTCTTTCTTTTTGGTTGTCATATTCTGCTTTTGACGGACACTATGATCATACACACGAAAGGGTACCTCACATGGCTGAAAGGACCAAGCCCTAGAGCAAGTTTGCCATAAATGACAAAAGGTCAAGCTTACAAAGTCATCTTTCCCTGACAATGTAATTAAAGTTGGTTGCAGCAGCATAGCTGACTTCCTCAGCTAGGTTTGTAGCGTACATGCGATCAGCGGTTTTGTTTGTCTGACCAAAGGCGGATTCTTGCTTACAAGTTGCAGCAAGCAAGACGGGATGCCAGACAAACACAAAACGATTTTATTAACAACAAAACCCAGAGGTGCTTCTGTCCCTGGCCCAAAAGCACCAAACAGTGTGTACATGTGTTTGTATATGTGTTGGATTATCGGTGCATCATTGGTGGTGCGTTTGGAATCTTTAATATTGTGTTGTTAGCCACATGACAGTGGCAGTGCCTGTTTCTGACACACCTTTGCCACCATACCATGCCAGCCAATAGCTGCCAGGTTTGTCCCATCCACTGACAGCTGGACTGTTCAGCTTCAACGTGACCTTAAAATGAAATATAATGTTTAATTTGTCAGCTGTTTCTGTGCCAGTGAGCTTTTCCAGAGAAAAATAGCTCCTGGTGATACACTACATGCCAGTGTTAGAGCATTTGCCAGAATTGGCTAAGAAACCAAAGCAGGAAGATGAATCGTTTGCCATAGTTACATAAGCAACACAAATAATTTCTTCTATTCTAAATGTTTAGAAAGGCAAGAGAGTTAGAGAGAATGTTTTCAGCACTTAGATAAATGTCAGCAATCAATGTCAAAACACCTCATCGCGACCAAAGGTGTGTCTCACAGAAAAACATCAGCAAATCCAGAAACCAACATTTATTTTATATAAGTTCATTTTACATTTACAGCTGTACACAACTCCTGTTTATGTAAACTCTGCTTGTGGGCTAGCTCGAAACAGGCAAGCTATTCCTAAGTCCTCACATGAACAGTTGCCTGGAGTATTTACCGAGCCAACATCCAGGTCTTAACAACTTCCTCCACATGACAAACTCCATTATATAACGTGTCGTATTTTTAGCCCTTGGTGAGCAGCCTGTGTTTGACCATAAATGAGTCATTAAGATTGCAATGTCTCATCCTGTTGACCTTTGCTTCCACCGATGCAGCGGGACAAAACCATGACTGAACCAGTTCATAATTCCATTACTGTGTGTGTAATCCAGCAACACCTGTGTTGCAGTTGTAGCTCCAATGACAGGACATCAGGTTTTAATGAGACTTTAAGGCAAGAATTTCTAAACTGAAATGCAACCCTGAAATGTTTTTGATCAACATACAAAACATGTCAGATTTGACACTGTTCTGATCTATACCTGAGGACTAAAACCTTGAGTTGTATTTTTCAGATCATTATGTTACTAAAAGTTTTTTTAAGCTAACAATTGCCCTGAAGACAAATTAATCACATCATCAACAAGTCAGTGTCAAGGCAGCAACCATCAGGTGATATGGATTCAGTCTTCTATCACAGTATGTCATTTTATATGAAGATAGTGATATGCGGCCTACATCTTTTTTCATTGGTTCCATCACTGGTTCTTCTGGTTGTTATTGCTGGCTATAGTAAATACAAATCAAAAGGGCTTCTAGGTTCACACAGCCTGCTATACATTTCTCAAAGTTGGGATGTCATATGACCTGACACCACCACATCCACCACAATCAGCTTGTTACACAATAATAAGCTCATGTCAGAAAACCAGAAAACTGGACTGTGTGTAACAGTTTAACTAAAACCAGATGAGTCTCCACTGTGACTCTTTGTTTTGGGTGAAGAAATGTTGTATTAACACACATTTTGAACGACCACTAGCTAAGCACACAATAAAACACAAATACCAACACATTCTGACCACTCACCATGACTGTTATAACAGTAAGATGACCAGCTGATCCCAGAGTTTCATTTTCTTCCAGTTCTTTTACTCCTTCACGCTGTACATTCTCTTATAAAACTGCTCAGATATTTGCTAAAATTTAGGCGCAGGGTGATCACAAGCAGCAGATGTCAAACTTCTGGTTTAGACAGGAAGTTAAAAGACTGAGTCAGAACTTCCTTGTTGCTGAAACACCTATGGTCAATAATGTGTATTAGGATATGGTACATATTCTAGAAATTCACTTTAAAAACCATATATGGATGAAATGACCAGATGGAAATGTCTGTTTTTGGCCAATCCAGTGAATTTAATAAATACCTGACAGAACAAAGGCACTTCATCACATAGATACAAAAATCCTTTAAATCCTATATTGCCATGAAGCATTCTTGATCGCATGCATAGCTACCACAGTATAAACAGCACAATAAAATCTCTGACAGTTAACTAATTTCTACTTCTCACAGTATATATCATCATATATACTGTAGCAATCACCATGGATGAATATTGAAGCAAGGACAGAAGTACTTTAAAGGAAAGGGGCACTGCAGCATTTCAGTTTTTCACACCCATAAAGTTGGGAGAGTCAGAAGAAACACGGTCAAAATGGAAGCAACAGACACTGAGATATTCTGACTTTTAGCCCTTAGTATGGGTCAAGCTCCAAAAATGCTGGATCTTATTGGTTGAATTGTTAGGCTTTTCATGCCTGGTAAACTCCCTTTCTGTTATACATTTGCAGTCATCATCAGGCTCAGTCTCCCTTTAAGATGTATTTTTACATTTAAGGTAAGGTAATATTTTAATGGCCACTGGGTGCAAAAAGGATTGTATTGTATTGATGTGAATGGGAAAACCACTGTAAGTAAATGAACAAAAACAGCAAATGAAGCCTAATTTGCTAAGTCACTGATGATGATGTCTCCTGCAGTCACTAGTGTCTCCATTTCCTGTTTCCAACCCTTTCCGTTACATAAAGCTACAGTATTTCTCACCTGTCATGTATCTCTTTGGTTTCCCTCAGACATTGACGAGTGCTCCTTTGAGAGAACCTGCGACCACACCTGCATCAACTACCCTGGCAGCTTTGAGTGCTTGTGCAACAAGGGATACATCCTGTACGGCCTCACTCACTGTGGAGGTGAGAATCTGCTTGGATCTATCCCACTGCCCAGAGAATGGGAGAAATACATGGAACAGCAAACTGGCCTGGAAGTGGCTGTTTGACACAGCTGAAGTGTGTGTAGCAGGGTAGATAAAATGTTTGTTTGTGTGTATGCATCTGAAAGGTAAATGCTTCTCAGAGTGTGAAAGTGAGGGGTCACTGAGCGTGTGCAAGACGGCTGTTGCTGAAAGCATTCCCCAGAATAATTTCTCTGTGTTTAATGTGTGTTTGTGTGCCTACATCGTTGTGTGTATACAGTATGAGTCTCTGTGTGTGTGCATGTTCCCAATGTGTGTTTGTCTGCTTGCCTGTGTGTATTATGTGTTTCCCGTTGTTCAACTGACTGACGTCACTAATGGAAAGGTGGAGTCGGCATGATCACAGGAGCAGGATGTTTCTGTATCAACAGATTTATACACTCAGTTGCCAGTTTTAAGTCCACCTATTCAATTCAATTCAATTTTATTTATATAGCGGCAATTCATAACAGAAGTTATCTCATTGCACTTTTCCTATAAACCAGACTCAATGGTGGGCGGCCATCCGCCGCTGCTGTGTTAGGTTTAGAGAGAGAGAGGTTTTGGGGGAAGGGGAGAGGGAGGCACAATGCAAATACCACCTAGAATTTTTTTTAAATAGTAGAATTGTAATCGTAGTGTTAATATTAATAAATGAATAATAATAGGAATGATAGCTATAGGAATAATAATGACAATAATAGTAACAGAGCCAATAACAACTGTAGTAGCAGTTGTCGAGGAGGAACACGGGGGCAGCAGGTGGCCCACAACCACAGATCCAGACTCTGCAGCTCCGGAGGCAGAAATACCTGCTGAAAGCAACAGAAAGAGAGAGGAGAGAAACGAGAAAGCACAAAACTACGGGAGAGGGAAGATGTCGAGTTAGTAACATGCAGTAATGGGATAAAAATGCATACAGATGGAGAGGGAGAGGAGGAGAGAGGAAAAAGGTGCATCATGGGAAGTCTCCCGACAGTCTAGGCCTATAGCAGCATAACTAAGGGATGGTTCAGGACTCACCCAAGCAAGCCCTAACTATAAGCTTTATCAAAGAGGAAAGTCTTAAGCCTACTCTTAAATGCGGAGATGGTGTCTGCCTCCCGAACCCAAACTGGGACCTGATTCCATAGGAGTGGAGCTTGATAACCTAGCTGAAACTAATGCAGTTCTGCAATAAATGCTACCTTCATGAAGGTTCTAATGTTCCGTTTGTGGTGAAACACAGGAGCAGGACAGACTAACAGGTGTTATAACAACGCAATACAAACACAAGAGCACCAAAAACTACACCCTCCAAAATGACCATACAGTTGAATTAAACAGCTCTCTAAAACAGATTCAACAAAAAGTGAACATTATAACCTTCATGAAGATAGGATTTATTGCAGAACTGTATTAGTTTTAGCTAGGTGGACCTAATAAACTGCTTAGGTAGAAAAATAAAAATGAAGAATATGGACAGAAAACCCCAGAATCAGGTTCCAAAAATATCAATGAAAGAAAACATATACAGCAAGGCTCACAGGTGTGTTAGAAAAGGGCTGAGACACTTCAAACCAATCAAATTATGCCTGATGTTACCTGTATGCCTGTTTGTACAACTGTTAGATTTTCTGAAGAGTGCTAAGGTTCACATGAAATGTGTCACAGAAAATCCAAACTACCAACAGCACTTTAACCGTCGCATTATTAGACAGGGAAGCCATTTTAATTGTATGATGGCGTGGCAATTCAGAAACCTTTTCGCTTGAAGCTTCGACTGCATGCTCTGAACACTGCCATGTGAGATTTTAAACAGCTATTCTGGTAGACTTCAAGGGCTGTTTTCTTAATGTACCAAAGATGTAAAGGTATGTGGAGACTGACAAACCCTTTGGGATTTCTCATGTTTGTTTGCAATGGTTATGCCTTCACAGTCTGTCATCTGTAGAATCACATGTGCCTTTAATCCATATCTCTTGTCTACCCTAATCTGGCTGCCTTTCTAGTTTTCCATTGTCTTGGTTAAAGTGAAAATTCACACACACATAGACTATAATGCTCTCTGTGGTTGTTTCTCAGACATTGATGAGTGCAGCATCAGCAACGGGAGCTGTGAGTATGGCTGCATAAACAACCAGGGAAGCTACGAGTGTGTGTGTCCACCTGGACAGAAACTCCACTGGAACAAGAAAGATTGCATCGGTAAGCACCAATCCTGTGTGCTGGTGTGTGTGAGTCTGTGTTTGTCCACTTTTGAGTTACCCCACATGTGGTGTGGTGTATTCCTCACTTGGGCCTGAACACAGGTGTATGTTTGTGTGTCCAGGTGGTTGTCATGGTGATGTGACATATGTGTGTTCCTCAGAGGCGGTGAAGTGTCTGCCCAATGGGAAGCCAGCGCCCAGAGCCCAGCTGACCTGCACCAAGAGCGGTGGGGCAGAGGTCTGCTCGCTCTCCTGCCCCTCCAATGCCCTCTTTCTCACAGGTACACACACACACACCACACAGTTTATGCCCAAACAGTTAATTTGACTACTGCAAATATAAGTTTATAAACAAAAACAGTGAAGATAAAATGTATTGTGCTAACACAGCTTTCCTGTTTTTCTTATGTTGACTATTTAGAGATTTGAATGAACCATGAATTATTAGTGCTGAAATGACAAAACATTTCATTCTAATGCTGGGGTTAGGATTAGGGTTATCATTCATTGCATGGCTCGAGGGATGGCGATGTCAGTCTAAGATAAGAGAGATAAAATGTACCTTTTATTAATCCCCCTAGGGAAATTCAATTTGACACGGCAGCACAAGGGAATGTAGGAATAATATATACAATAAATAGATCTGTGTGTATATACATGTGCAATGTTTCTTAAATATACTCATACAGTATCTGTGACAATTAAACTGAGTGGTGTATGGTTTTGAGTCAGCGGAGGTAGGAGGTACTGGGTGCTGTACTGGGTGCTGTGGCGTTGTGGAGCCCCCTAAGCACTTTGAGGCAGGTGGCTGGATGAGTCTGTGGCTGTCTGGCAGTCGGTCTACCACTTTGGTCCAGACTGAAATATCTCAACAACTACTGGATGGATTGCCATGGAATTTTGTACAGATATTCATGGTCCCCCAAATGAATTGTAGTGTCTTTGATCCCTTGACTTTTGAACTACAGCCAACATCAGGTCAAAAATTAATTAGCAAATGCTAGGATGCTAACACGCTAAACTAAGATGGTGAACATGGTAAACATAGGCTATCTGTTAAAAACATCAACCTGCAACATTGTCATTGTGAGCTTTTAGCTCTAAGCGCCGCTAAACATAGCTCTAGACTGTTGCCATATATGTTAGTCAATTTTTATTTAATTAGTAAAAAATGCATATATATTTATCAAGGATAAAATTTATTATGCAGATCCGTATAGAATAAAACAATAGATTAAAGACATACTAACCTACTTGCCCATTAAAAAAAGTTATTTTAAAATTTTTCTCTCATCATAGCTTTTATTTTTTCTCTTTCTTATTTTTTGCATATATCAAACTATTAAAATCGGCTCATTACACAAGAATTTTTTTCTAAATGGCAGTCTTTACCAACTTTAGAACCTCACCTTCCACCTATCTTCTGTACTAAACAATAAAAAAAAAACTGGGCACACACAGGAGGCGTTAGCCCCGTGAACCTGCGAGCAGCAGCCTGGCTGTTCACACCAGAAGCGCGTTTCCCTGGTCAACAAGCGATTCCGCTCCTCTGCTCTTTTCTAATACTGATATACTACTAGTAATCGCAGCTGATCTTTATAATAACCTCAGGAATTTATAACTTAAAGCTTTGTATGTGTTTTTGCGGGGCGTCGCTTCTGCAACAATGAAGTTAAATGGGTCGCCTCGTGTGAAACCAATCACAAACAGCAGTGATATTATTTCAAATAAATATAGTGGATGGGCAGATCTTGATATTTCATCATGTGGGGGAAAAAAGTTACTCCAGGAGACCAGCGGGGAGAGGTGCAGAGAAATCAAAAGGGTTGGCAAGCATGGAGTATTATTTATTTATTTCAGATCATTTTTATCATAAATATTTCTTAATATAAATTTATATTGTTTATTTATCGTTTCTAATAGATAGATAGATAGATTATCAGTGTGTTTTCTTGCTAGATTTGCTCGCGGCACACGGAAAAAATAGATCAGACGCTGAAACTATTGCTGCTGAGCGCGAGCCGACTCTGAACAGCCCAGCTGGGCATCACGGGCATCTGCGTCCTGTGTGTCCCCACCGGATATCCAGGTCATAATCATATGTGACAAAGAAGGACGGCATGTCATTATACTTGAGATCTTTGTAGTACATTTTTTTGCATGTTTGTTAATTTATATTTGGGACCTTGATGTTTAGTTCAGGACGGGGATCCTATAAGGATGGGTTAGATCGAAGTGTGTGTCAGTTTATGTTTGGCCTAGAAGTGGTCTGGGAGCAAAGGAAAAAGTGAGAGAGAAAAGGGGAAACATATTTGTTATATTTTGTGGAATTGCTCTCTATCAATTAAATGTTCTATCAATAGAAATATACTGCAAAAAAAAAAGAAAAGAATAAAACTGTAATTCTTATTGTGAAGTTGAAAGTCACAGATTGGGCCTTTTTTAAGTTGGTGACCCATCAAATAAAATTAATTCTACTCCTTTAAATCGGTCTAAATGCCCTGTATGGTCAGATGTATGGTTTTAGCTGGCATGCTGCACACTTTGCTGCCCTCTGGTGGTGACGGCGCACAGTCACAGCTTTCTGTACCATCCTGTCCTCTGGATGCCACTGATGCTTGATGAAGGCGCTCATGCTCCTTATTGCTGTATATGTTGACTCCTCGGGGAGCTCTCCACTCTGACTGATGTGGTTTTCACTCTGCTAGGTTTTCTTGGCTTCACCCGTCCTAGCACTTTGGCTGGCACCCCGGCCTCTCCTCCTGCGATAGTACTTAATACACATCTGTAAATCGATTACATTCTAGCGTCGCCCTTGCTCAATTTAACTTGGCAGCCATCGTGTGAGAATCACAGGCATGAAGTGAAATTTTTGTTTTTCTGTCTTTTTGGAGTGCGTCTTAATTTTAGGGGGAGGGAGCCATTCCTGTGACTGAATGCAGCCCAGGCTCTTATTTAATCATCTCGCATTTATGACCTCTTAAGGCTTCATCCCTCATTTCTTACTTGAAATGTGTCTTTGTGTGTATGTGTGCATCAAGGTAGAAAGACAGAATTCTAAGATCTTTCATTTGGGCTTTAATTTCTCAGGGTTTAAGGTCACATGGGCTGTTTCATTTCTGAATACAGGAGGATAGTAAGGTCATACAACATTTATAAAATTATTTTTAATCCTCAGAACTGAGGATCCAAGTGAAACATGTGCTTACATACCCACACACATACACACGCTACTCAGATGTTTGATGGTACAGCAGTACCTAGTCATACAGTCCTTCAGACGCAAATAAAAACTCAGCCTCCCTAACCCCCGATTTCTGTTTTCTCACTGTAGTCTAATATGTGTGTGTGTGTGTGTGTGTGTGTGTGTGTGTGTATGTTTCTTACAGACTCAGAGAACAGCTACACACTGAGCTGTGGAGTGCCCGTCCAGCCTAGTAAAGCTCCTCAGAAGAGGAATGCCACCGCTGCCTTACCCACCTGTGCCGGTACAGTAAGCCAAGCATAATGGGAAATGTAGTATTTAGCACCAGGATTACCAAGAAAATGGTGTAGCGTAAAGGTGTACTGCGGTTTTCATTGGGTTTGCAGTTGCAATCTGCATGTATTCAGCGCCTGATATACTAAGACAGCAGCTCATTACATGACAGCTCCTGGACTGATCCTGTTACTGCCCTCCAGACACACACTGTGAGTAAAGGAGAGCTCATGAGTGCAGTTCAACAGGGGGATTTCTAGAGATCACTAAGCTCAGAAAAGAAATATTAACATAGTGATGTTGATTACAAAATATTTACTTAATATGGCCCTGGTTCAACTCCACCTGAGAAAAAGTGGAACTATTACTCAAAATATTACTCATAAAATTATAATATTATACATTTTAGCATATATCTAATTATTAATACATTAGGAGGCAATAAACACGTTTGGTGTGAAACGAAAAGGAGATGAAGTAGAAGACAAATCAAAGACAAAATATACACGAGAGGTTGTACCTTTCTTTTCCCCACTACTATCTTCCTTATGGCTTGTGTAAATCTCATTTGCGCTGTTTACACCTCCTTTTCAGAGGTGGAGAATTATCTGTGCAAACCTGACAGTCGCAAACAGCAACCTCAGTAAATCCAGCAGAATACATACTCAGCTTCTGTTAACATGTCTCCTACTATTTGCGTGACCCTCCTTTTAAATGCATATGCAATGAGGCAAATCAGAATCAGAATCAGAAATACTTTATTGATCCCCGAGGGGAAACTTTTTTGCTACAGCAGCTCACTATCACGTCAGTGCACACAGGAATAGAAGTACTAAGCAAAAAACTGTGACTCAAGCCTGCTGCGTCTGTTTGATAAATACACTGTATTTATCTCTGCGCATGAAAAACAGGCACAAAATCCGCAGTAAATCTGGCGCTCGGTGTAACTGAATTATCTCTAACCTGTAGACAACAGTCATCCTAATTACTACACAGCAGGGTCAGAAGTACAGTACCTTCTTTGCATTTCACCGGTTTCAGGTTTCAGATTTCCTCCCAAATGTTCATGCATCAGCATAGCCACCATGGGGCTACTGTAGGTGATTTATGGGAGTCTCTGACCAGGCAGTTTGTTCTAGTACACTCTGGATGAGAAAAATAAGACAATTTGACCCAAAGTCAACCAAATTACAAAAGTACCCAAACAAAATTATTGATACCACACAACCAGCAACAGGAGAAAATGTCTAGTAAATCACTACATCAGCAGTGCAGAGGAAAAAGACATTCACTCAGCACTACAGAGACCAGGTTCATTTACCATTCATTTCCCGTTACTTCTCGGGTGGGACACTAGTAAGGGATCATGTCCTTGTCTCTGCAGTAACAGCTATCTACTGGTTTATTGTAGAGCCTTTGCAGATAAAGATGGGATATGTGGTGAACACCTGTGTGTGTCACACCCCTGCTGTTAGGTTAAAACAGGCAGCTGCTAACATTGAAGGTGTGAAAGATAAAGCGGTGCATTATTTAATAGTAAATTTTCACCTGAAAATGCTGATTTGTCACAAATGTACCCTTTATACAGTGGTGTGCAAAAGTGTTTACCCCCTTCCTGATTTCTTTTTTTTTTTTTTGCATGTTTGTCACACTTACATTTTCAGATCATCAAACAAATGTAAAAATTTCAGTCTTCACACAGGGTCATGTAGGTTTGGATTTTGTTTTCCCTTAATAATAACAACCTTCATTTAAAAACTGCATTTTGTGTTTACTTGTGTTATCTTTGACTAATATTTAAATTTGTTTGATAATCTGAAAAATTTAAGTGTGACAAAAACATAAGAAATCAGGAAGGGGGCAAACACTTTTTCACACCACTGTACATAAAGTACACTTTATACATAAAGTACATATACATTATTATGTTCTTTCTGCTGTGTATGAATAAAGACACACTGGCCCCGCCCATCAAACAGAAGGCCAGGTTTAAGATCAAAGACGCCAAGTGCCACCTGAGGCCCCGCAACAAGGAGAAACACAGAGATTCATCCAAGCAGAGCCTGCAAGGTAAAGAACTTCTCACATCTAGAGTTGTACTGGATCAGCAACACATAATCTCAGTGTTTAGGAAGCCTCCTTTTAGAGACACTACCACTTATAATCTATATTTCAACTGAAAGGTGAAAAATTGCACTTTAGTGATTAATTATAATTATGATCATCATCTTTTATCTTATGACTCTCCTTCTTGGAAGGAGGCCAGTTCCCCTGCACCGACGACTGCCAGGTAACATTTGTCAACCTCAAGTGCGACTCGTCTAAGAAGCGCAGACGAGGACGCAAATCTCCTTCGAAAGAGGTTTCCCACATCACAGCTGAGTTTGAGATGGAGATGAAGGAGGAGGATGCCTCAGGTGTGATGTTCTTTCTTACCTGTTTGTCTAATTACACTTGGAATGAAATAGTAAACATACATACAGTGCAAAGAGAATTCCAAGAGGTTACATCCATCCATCCATCCATCTAATCTGTAGGGTTTTCAAACTTGCAAGATACCAGTTAAGGTTAAAAACATTATCAACGTTAAAAACTGCTACAGAAAGTCTCTTGCTGTACCAAACCATTTGCATAATACAATATGATGTACATAAGAAAAACAAGAGACATTATCAGGATATGGTACAAATGTTCCATGATAAGGAACATAAGCAGAAAAGCATTGAGGAAAAAAATAATTAGTTTGTCTTTTTATTGGAGTTTGTTTTTTGATTAACCATTTTTGCCTCAGACTCATGTAATGTGGACTGCGTGCGGGAGAGGATGAAGCAGAAGCTGCAGAGCGCCATGCGGACGCTCAGGAAGTCCATCAACAAACAACAGTTCTACATCCAGTTTTCTGGGACAGAGTATGAGGTGGCCCAGAAACCGTCCAGGGTACCAGAGGGTGCCGAAGCCTGCAGCACAGGACAAATCCTCCGAGACGGAAAGTGTGGTAAGTTTGAAGTTTTACTAGTTGTCAGTTGGTGTCATGATATTGCTGCCCTGTCATAAGGAGGAAGATCAATAGGAGCCACAGAAAGTATTCCTTCAAAGTACTCACATGTGTCTTTGCTCAGTGAGCTGTGGTGTGGGGACGTTCTACAGCGGGGAGCAGCAGCAATGTGTCCAGTGCCCTCCCGGTACTTACCAGGACACGGTGGGTCAACTGTCCTGTGAGCCATGTCCCAGCACTGAAGTACAAGGCATTGCTGGTGCTAAGAACGTGTCTCAGTGTGGAGGTAACTCACCATCCCATCATTACAGTCATTCAAAAAGCCCTAGATCTTGCATATTCTTACTCCAACAGTACTGAAACCATTGCTGTATTAATCATATTAACACACAGGAGCTCTTCCATTCTTAGTCTGAATGAAGGATTTACAGCCCATTAGAGTACCATAGATGCTCCTTCTGACTGCCAATCAACTGTAAACTTTTGTTTCCCTCTTATCTGCCAGGATTTCTCATTGCTGAAAATTTGGATATTTTTATTTTTTAAAGTGCAGCCATAGAACTACATTGGCGACACATGCATATGATATGGCTGGCACCACCTTGTGGCCATTAATGCAAACTCAATGTTAGCTACAGCCACAAGCGAGCACAACAGACCAGTGTTAGTGTATTCAGTTACTTCGCTCTTTGTGGAGAGCTGGGATTAGAAAGATATTTACCAACTGATCCTACACTGAGAAACACTCTTACTGTGTCATTTATATAGAACTTCAAACAGTTTTATCAAACAGTGTCTTAGAGTGACAAGAAGCTACAGATACAGACAAATTAAGAGAATAACAAAGAAAAGCAAAATACAGGCAGGTGATTTTCTTCTGTCCTTCCCTCAGGTCAGTGTCCAGCAGGTCATTTCTCTGCTGACGGCTTCCGTCCCTGCCAGCCCTGTCCACTGGGCTCCTACCAGCCAGAACCAGGCCGGGTCCTCTGCTTCCCCTGTGGAGGAGGTCTCATGACCAAGTATGAAGGATCAGTCTCGTTCAGGGACTGTGAGGCCAAAGGTGAGGCTTTGTGTCACTGTGTTCATATGGAAGACAGTGTGCATCTCTGTCTACTGTATGTCTGTTTATACAGTTTTTGTTTAGTTACTACTCACACTATCCAATCAACACAGCAAATGGTGCCTTTGTGCCTCCCACACTTCCACCCCCACCCCCTCTTCCCAAAACCTCTCTCTCTCTCTCTCTCTCTCTCTCTCTCAAAACCTAACACGGCAGTGGCGGATGGCTGCCCACCATTGAGTCTGGTTCTGCCCAAGGTTTCTGCCTCTTAAAGGAAGTTTTTCCTTGCCACTGTTCGCCAAATGCTTGCTCATGGTGGGATTTGTTAGGTCTCTGTAATTAATATTATAAACAGTACGTTCTAGACCTGCTCTATAGGAAAAGTGCAATGAGATAACTTCTGTTATGAATTGGCGCTATATAATTAAAATTGAATTGAATTGGCTAAACTCGCCATTAAACAAGTGTTCACCTATCTTTACCACTGATGACGTTAAAATCCACAATACCTGGAACAGCACATTCTAATCCATATTGAAGTATTCTAAAGATTGATTTTATATTTTAGCTATGCCAGTGGCTCAATGGCAATGTCAGTCTGTCTGTTGGTCAGTCAGTCTACCACTTTGGTCCAGACTGAAATATCTTATCAATAAAAAAATAGATTCTGATTAAATTGTACTGACTTTGGTGATCACCTGACTTTTCCTTGGTGCCTCCATGACGTTGATATTTTCGGTTTTGTGTGAAATGTCTCGACAACTATAAAATTTGGTACAGATATCCATGGTGCCCAGAGGATGATCCTAATGAGTCTTGTTGACTTTTCGTCGAGTGCCACCAACAAGTCTAAGTTTTCACTTTTCAATTGAAATATCTCAACAACTATTAGATGGATTGCCAGTACATTTTGTACACATATTCATGGCCCCCAGAGTCCCACTTGATCCTAGATGATCCCCTGACTGTTCCTCTAGCGGAACCACAAGGTTACCATATTTGGCTTTTTGTAAAATATCTTGTCAATTATTAGATGGATTGCCATGAACTTTGGTACAGACATTCATGTTCCCATCAGGATGAATTGTAATTATGTTGGTGATCCACTGACTTTTCATCTAGAGCCATCATCAGGTCAAAATTTAAATTTGTCCAATACCTGCAAAACTGGTGCTAATTAGCTAGTGTTAGCATGCTAACATACTGAACTAAGATGGTGAACATGGTAAACATAATACCTTCTTAGCATCAGCATGTTAGCATTGTGACCATGTTATGCTGATGTTAGCATTTAGCTCAAAGCACCCCTGTGCCTAAAAACAGCCTTACAGAACAGCTACCATGGCTGTAGACGCTAAGTCCTGTTTAATATTCTATGGCTTAGATTGCTTAACGTTCTCCTCTGTAATTGATGGTTTTTATCTGCCACTTCAAAACTGTGTATGTTAATACTGGCATTTGCGATGACACAAGCCATTTGTCAGCAGTTTCATTGCTGTCATAAAGTAGTGTGCAGATGTGAATGAGATGGCAATTTGCGCGAAGATGATGTCATCTATACAGGGTTTAGTGCTTTGTTTATATGCCTGTTTTGTAATCTAAGCATGAGTAATATCACAGCTGTGTGATGCATCTTGTAGGTGGCCTGCTGTTTATGTGTTTATCTTCATTCAGTTTATACTGTGTGTATACTGACTCCCCCCGTTCTTCCTCAGTGCACTGTGCTCCTGGACATTACTACAACTCCAGTACCCACCGCTGTATCCGCTGCCCAGCAGGAACCTACCAGTCTGAGTTTGGGCGGAACTACTGCATCACATGCCCAGGGAACACCACCACTGACTTTGATGGTGCCACCAACGTCTCCCACTGCAAAAGTAACACTGCTCAACATTTACATTTAGCCTGCTTCTAATGTATTTAACTGAAACTCTTACACAGAGTGATTGATGAGTGCCAGAGGAGAATACGCTTCAGGGACAGTGGTAGGTTTTTCAGAAATTGGTGCTGTTGTTTTCAATCAGAATCAGAATCAGAATCAGAAATACTTTATTGATCCCCGTAGGGAAACTCTTTGTTACAGTAGCTCGTCTTTACGTCAGTGCACACAGGAGAAAGTACTAGAAAACGATATGATACACTATAAACACTATAAAACAGGTCAGAAATAAATTAAGTATCATGTCGGTATAAGTATAAGATAAACTAAGTGTCAAGTACCAAGTGGGTTTACTGGTTGATGATGAAAGTACAGTCTAATACAATGTAACTCCTTATGTAATAAATAATATTAATAAGTGGGGGTGCATGTACTGTCGAAGAGTAATTGAGGTATATAGTATCAGTAGCAATAAATAAGAAAAACTAACAAGGGAAAACTAATATTGCACGTAAGTAGAACACAAATATAACAAATAAGTTATATTGCAAAGTGTTTCCACTATTTTGCCCTCAGACCAGCTGTGTGGAGGTGAGCTGGGAGAATACACAGGCTACATTGAGTCTCCTAACTACCCTGGAGATTACCCGTCCAATGTAGACTGTGTCTGGACCATCAACCCACCACACAAGAGACGGATTCTCATTGTGGTACCAGAGATCTTCCTTCCCATCGAGGATGAGTGTGGAGATGTGCTGGTCATGAGGAAGAGTGGTAATAATAAATTTGAATTCATAAATACATTTTTTACCAGAGTAGAACTGATCAGACAGATTTATGGTCTGTATGTTGATAGTCTGCCTGTTGGATTATGATCATATTTAAAGCAACATAAGATTATTGCATTACCAACATTACAAAACAAAAACAATAATTAAAAATGTGACTGTTAAGGCCCATTGCCAGGCAACAGGGTTGGCACTTATTGCCTAACCTACACAAGAATAATGGAACAATGCACAGTGTGTTCCATCAGGTTTTGCTTGAATGTTAACCTCTCCCTGTACGTCAATGAGCCTACCGAGGGGCAGCACCCAGTGCTTGTGAGATGAGCACTGCCTCATCCTCTTGCCGGTGTGCTCGATGCCATATGACAACTACAGTAACTTAACTTGGAAAATAGCAATATAGGGCACTGGATTGGATAAATTTATTGTTTATCAGACCTCAAATGAGACAAGAATTAAGTTGGAAAAACGATAGACGCCGCCAAAGCGGAGTGTTGCTGGGGGCCGGGCCTCACTGATTACTGTACAAAAACACAATTTTTCTAACTTTATTCACTGATTTTGGTGAAACTGGATCATATTTTATGGAGAAAATATTTTCTGGTTTTCCTGCTCTGCCTCAACTTTCGGTGATTTGCAGAGTTTCCTGATGGACAGATAGCTTTTAAGTAACCGCTAACTGGTACTAACTGCAGCTGCCATTAGCTAGTTAGCTCAGGTAGCTATGCAGCTAGCAGTCCTATTAGCTTAGCTAACTCTGGTACTCAGTAGTTAGCGGTTACTTTAGCAACAAGTGAAGCCATCTGTCCATCAAGAAACTAACTAACTTTCCTTCACACCCGAAAAAGCACTTTCTGCGAGACATACTGAACAACCTTCAGAAACTTGAAGAGTAGTCCTGAGCAGAGTGTTTGAATAACTTACAGACTGAGTGAGTGGATGGCTGCATCCCTGTACTTTGTGGGCGTGCTGTGTCTGGAGCAGATCATGAGATGACAACTGTATAAGGATATCCAAGTAGAGAAAAACGTTGGAAAACCTAGTGTTCAGAGCAGCCTGAAGCCTGAGCTTTTTGCTCACAGGGATTACTTTTACATACGTTTACCTCATTATTTGACACTTTGGCCACGTTTAATGTAAACATCCAACATTGTAACATTATGATGGTAGATAAGGGAAGGCATAATAGATCCCCTTTAAGTCAATCTCAATTCAAGGTCAACTTACTTGTTTTTTGGAGCTTTAGGCCATATCACATGGTCTTCATCAGAAGATAGAGTAGAGTTTGCTTTGTTGTCATGAAATTGTAGATTCTGAGCACCTCTAGGACTTGTCATCTATGTTGGCTTAAAAGTGGGATAGCCCTTCTGGCCTAACCTATCTTCTTCTTAGAACATATACAGACCTGTGTTGTTTAGTGCGGTTGAATTGGACTCTGGTTTGTTTTCCCCCTTGGTACAATTTGTTGATGTGAACACAACAATCATACTCGATGCAGACCAAAACAAACTCACCAAGACCCTTTTAGAGGAAGTGAAGAAACAAATGGATTCTGGAGTGGTTTGTTTGTGGTGGGAACGTGATCTGGCCTTGATCTGACCCAACTACAAGACGTACTCTACAGGTTTGAGCAGTTAACTGCTCCTGTAGCCAGGTGAGCTTTGCATGCTGGGATGTAGATGAGCAAAATCAACCGTTGCTAGCAGCTGGGCCCCAGAATAAATAGAGGTCTGCTGAACAATGATGTGTTAAAGTAAAACAATTCAGTTACATTTTATTTATATAGTGCCATTTCATAACAGAAGTTATCTCACTGCACTTTTCCTGTAGAGCAGGTCTAGACTGTACTCTTTATAATATTATTTACAGAGACCCAATAATTACCACCACTCAACTGGCAACAGTACATAAAGGTGACTTTCTCACAGAAGTATGCACTAACCCAGAGCACAGGACCACCTTCCTGGGTTTACTTTCTCCCTCCCAGACACATCTAACCAATGAGCGGAGTGAACGTTGTCACGTGGCTTTTAGTGATGCATTTTGGTTTGTTTGAATTTAACTTATTCGGACCAGAGCAAATGAACTATAGGTTTGAAAACGCCCTTAGTCCTAGAACATCGATGGATGTGGAAGAGCACTATTCATGTTTGTACTCTTCCTCCAGCCCTTCCCACCTCCATCACCACCTATGAGACGTGTCAGACCTATGAACGACCCATCGCCTTCACCTCTCGCTCTCGCAAGCTCTGGATTCAGTTTAAGTCCAACGAGGGCAACAGTGGCAAAGGCTTCCAAGTTCCATATGTCACCTATGATGGTAAGTCACCTTCAACACAGTTCAGACAATTGAGTTGGATCTAATCTCACATACAGGCTGCCATGAGTGAATTCCTGATCATTTAAAAATTCAAAATTTCCTGGTCGTTACTGATTTTTATACTAATATCTATCTATCTTCGTTTGGGTGACTCAAGGCTTAGCTTGGCTTAGCTTAGCTTCCCCCAGCCTACATGTCAAAGTGTCCTTGGGACACTCAACCCCATATTGCTCCCTAGGGCTGTGCCCTCGGTGTGTGAGTGTGTGTGAATGATTAGTTTCTTTCAACTGATGAGCAGTTGGCACCTGCCATCAGTGTGTGAATGGGGTGACTGTGATATGTAGTTAAAGCGCTTTGAGTAGTCAGAAAGACTAGAAAAGCGCTATATAAGTACAGTCCATTTACATTCAATAAGACTCTATATAGTCTTATGTTTCACTAACAAAGACCACGCCGGTGAACATATCGATTTAGAACAGTTTATTGCATGTTATGAACGGAGGAGAGCCGAGTTGATGCAGGAGGGATGAATTGAGAGTCCCAGAGGGAGGGTGAGGGATGCGGGGATGGAAAGATGCGGGAGAGGTCGTGGGATGAAGGGGAGAGGGTCAAGGGATGAAGGGAAGGAGGGTGGAAGAGATGAGGGGAGATGGAGGGGAAGAAGGGTGAGGGAGGAAGGGAGAGGACATGGACTGTTGGATTGAGGAGTGCGAATATGGACCGGTTCCTGCTGGTGGATGGAAGACTGGTGGAACCGGGGGAGTTGAGACTCTGAGTGGGGGAGCGGTCTCTTCGGCCATGGTGGAGCCCCCAAAAAGAACCTCAACTGGAAAGGTGCGTGTGAGCGTTTCTGAGGTTGTTAAGGTCGTTACGTATGTAGGTGAGTTATGCTGGAGACGACCAGCGGCCCAGAAATATTATGATATAACAAGGTGCCCGCGAGGACGGTTTATGAAATTTATGCCACTGATGTAGACTTGTATCGTGGAGGATATGATTCTGAGGATAGAATGGGCGAACGTGATGAAGCTTGAGAGGGTCAGGACATCGAGAGAAGGGAACGGAAGGCTGTGGGAGGCATGGAAAGCTTTGAAGCAATTCCATCTGGTGAGGTATGATGAGAGTGTTCGTGGAGAGACACTGTTGAGGATGGTTTCCTAAGAGGCGGTGACTAGGTGTTCCATCCACGGGGTCAGTTGAAGATAGTGGCTGAAAAGTTTTAGCTCGATCTTGCAAGCTTCGTCCAGCATAATGTGGAGAGATGGGATTGAGGAGGCTAAGGAGACGAGGTGTGACAAGAAGGATCAACCTTGCAGGATGATACGGATGGCATAGTTGAGATGGCCTAGTAGCAAGAGCAGTTGCTGTTTGGAGCATCTGTGAGCTAGGAGGAAGTTTGAAATGAGTAAGGAGAGGCAGGGATGCTTGGAGTGAGACTGAGTTGAGTGTGTTTCCAAGAAATTCCAGTGATGTGCTGGGACCTTCCATTTTGTCTGGGGAGAGAGGGACTCTGAGCTCATGGAATGCAGAAATGAGGGTGTGTAGACCGTAAGCTAGGGGGGAAGATGGTGGCATGACGGTGAGGAAATCATCTAGGAGATGGATGATGTATGGGAGTCTGAAGTTGTTTGTCAAGATCCAGCAGAGTGCTTCGAAAAAAAGAGTTGAATATTTTTGGGCTGCTATTGCACCCAAAGGTCAGGTGCACTGCAAAATAGTATATGCCTTTCCAGAGAATGTGAGGTGGGGGAAGGGAGGGGGAAAAGAAGAAGCAGGAGGAAACAGAGGGTTTTGGCCAAAGGCACCACCGAGGGTCGCTGTGGTGGATGTGATCTGTGTGGCTGTGGTAGCTGGTATCAAGGTTGGAGGACATGTGGTGGCCGAAGAAGATGGGATGGGAAAAGCAGGAGCAAGTGAAGGTTGCTGGGATGGAAGGATGCATGGGCTCGGGTTATTAGTGAAGCCTGGGGTAAAATAGAGGAGAAATGAGGAACAGAGGGAGCTGGTAGAGGGTTAGGTACAACTTGGCCCTCTGTGAGGACTGATGTGATGTTATCGACATTGCCCCGGACGCAACACTGAGAACACGGTGCTTGGGAAGATCGGCAACGCAGAGTAGTGTTTTGCTTGGAGTCTGTACACCATTGGAAAAGTTTGGCTTTATTGTCATGTGTCAGAGTGGGGAAAAGTGATGTTTCGCTGTCTGAGCGCTTGCTTCAGGCGAGGGACTGTCCACTGGGATATGTTTGGAGTGGAAGGACGGTCGGTGTGATGGCGGGGTGAAAGCGGGTCGCGGTGGCTTCACCTGTTGGATCCCAAGTGGGTCAGGGAGAGGCGACTAGAAGAGGTTGCGTCCCTCGAATGCGGAAGCCGGGATCTTCCCCCTGGAGCTGCTGGGAGGAGAAGGCCTGACGATGTTGGAGTTGTCGGAGGATGAGAACCGGGAGCGGCAGGGAATGTGGATTGCTGAACGCAGCCGGGTTGCTGACGAGGTTGGATAGTGGGAGATGGGAAAGACTCTGAGATTTTGGGAATTAGTTGGTCTTCGTCGAACGGGTCGCTTTCAGAAGGGTTAATTAAGAAGGAGCTTGTGGTCCTTTGTTTCCCGGTAAACGTTTGTTGTTGTTTTTTGAGCTAGCGCCTTTCTAGTCTTCTGACTACTCAAAGTTACATATCACATTCAAAGCTACTCACACTGCATATCACATTCACCCTGTTCACACACATTCATACACTGATGCTCATCATTTGAAAGAAACTAAGTAAGCATTCACACACACTCACACACCGAAGGCACAGCCATTGTGCAATTGGGGGTTCAGTGTCTTACCCAAGGCTCTACCACTAAGCCACAGCTGCCCTGTCACAGGTCCTGTGAAAAGTCAAAAGTCAAGAATCAAACAGGAAGTGAATGGATGGGGTGTGCTTAAGTACTTGTGTGCAGAAATTGGATGAGTTCTAGGCATGGTCCTTGTTCCAGAATCTAGTTATAAAACTTCATATTGTGCCTCCATCATTTAACCCTGTTGTGTTCCAGAGGACTACCAGCAGCTGATAGAGGACATAGTGCGAGATGGCAGGCTCTACGCTTCTGAGAACCACCAGGAGATACTGAAGGTATTGAAGGATTACCAGCCTTATGGTCGTAGGGTGCTTGGTGTTTGATTCTGAGGGAATGACATTTACCATTCAAAAAGTAAAGGTTGTAAAAATCCTCACCTCCACATGATTGGTCCAGTGGGATGATATTCTTTGCCCTTGTGTCCTCGCTGCAGGACAAGAAGCTGATAAAGGCCCTGTTTGACGTGCTGGCCCATCCCCAGAACTACTTCAGGTACACGGCACAGGAGTCTAAAGAGATGTTCCCTCGCTCCTTCATCAAGCTGCTGCGCTCCAAAGTCACCAGGTTCCTACGGCCATACAAATAGACAGGGTCTCTCCACTGTCCTGCTATTGAACCCCCCCACCCCACCCATCTGCTTCTCCCCTGCCTTGGTCAATACATTGATGTACCAGTTCTATGACTAAACATCTTCATTTCCTGTATTTGTCACACGATGCCTTTCCTCATCTTCATCTCACCCCTTTAACTAGTAATACATCATTACTGACACCCTTCCCTCCAGTTTGTGCTGCCTTTTGTATAAGGTTTGACCGATACAGGTTTTTGAAGGCCACCATTAATATTTGTATAATGTAGAAGAACATACCTGATATATATATATATATATATATATATATATATATATATATATATATATATATATAATACTACAGTTACTACTACAGTATATATCTGTTTCTAAAAAAACTATTTAAAATATCTGCATTCACCCAGATGCAATCTCTTTACATTAAATAGGAAGTATAGTGTGTATACTATGCTTTTCTTTTATAACCCAACTAAATGTTTCTGTCATTCCCATTGGTACTAATATGTCTATGAAATATATATATATTTTGAGTGCTTTTTCTCAGTTTGGTATGGTAAAAATTTTGCAGCTCCTTAAGACAAGGTGGCTCACACCATTTGTATGCTACGTTAGTGAAAGTGCAATATCTGGCAATATTGGTGGTGCATGTTCTAACTGAATATTGAATACAGAATTGTTTTTCTCAAATAGGACTACAGAGACATGGTCAGATACAGCATAGCAGACCTTCACGTACTTTGTCTAAGGTCAGTTACAGTAACAAGAAGTTATATTACTTTCACTTTACATATTAATAATTGTTGTCACTGAGAAGAACAACATGAATATACAATCTAAAGCAGACCTGTTATGTAGCTGTAGTCAGGGGAAGAATATGCATCACATCAGTCACTGGTTGATAACAGATACAGATAAAAGATGGCATACTGAATTTGGCCTTAATGGCTGCTATTGGTTTTTCATTATTTGTTAAAGCTCTACAGATTAGGAATGTGCTGTTATATTGCATAAATGAACAGAGGTGTGAACTCATGTTTAAGTGAAGTATTCTTTTGGTTTGTGTATATCTTCTGCAAAGGTAGCTTTGTTTGTCTTTTAGCTTAAAAGCTAAAAAGGCAAATCAAGCTGCGCTGGCAGTCAACAACCAACAGCTTTTTTAAATAGTTTTTTGGGGCATTTTACGCCTGTATTAGATAGCACCAGTAAAGAGATGACAGGAAGAGGAAGAGAGAGACACAGCAAAGGTCACAAGCCAGACTTGAACCAGTGACGTTACAGTTCGTGGTTGCTGTCTTAAAGAAAGCAAATTTCCCAATATGTCGAACCATTCCCATAATATTGTGTATTAGTAATCTATAAAGCATGAAAAAGTCATTAATTATGTGCTCCTAAAGTGGTTTAAGTACATATTATCATAAAGTGGTACTCCCAGTATTTAGTAAAAGGCCAGTATCAGCAAACCAATTATCGGTCAAACCGTATTTCTGCATACCATATTCTATATCTTCTTCTCTCCCAACTATTCCCAGATTTCTGCACCTTCGTTAACAACTATTTTCTGCAATCTTGCTTTCACATCCTCCACCTCTCTCTTTTTATTTTGCTCTGCTTTGTTTTCTGTGTTGTTTTTGTAATATTTATACAGTCAGAACTTGCAGAAGCCTACATCACAGATGTTTTACATATGATGTACACAAATGTGTAACAAGTGTATGTTTGTGTGGACATACACAGGTGTACATGCATGATGTTTTAAGATGTATTGGCCCACACAGTGTACTTGGATGTATACTGAATTGGATTTCTTCATTGGCCCCGATGTGCACGAGACAGAAATGAGAAAAGAATCGGTGCACTTAAAACCCATTTTAACATGGAAAATTATTTGAAAGAAATGTTGAAGTGGGGAAATCTAAATCATTCCACTTCAGTGGGTGCTTTATCTGTGGAGCACAGGGAAAAATTAAATGGGGTGATTCAGAAAGTCGGTATTGTAATTTGTTATATATATATATATATATAAACAAGATGAGATAAACTACCTGTAAGTAACAGATTGTTACTTTAGAGAGAAATGTATGTGATGTAGCTAATATTTGGAACTTTAATTGCACTTGAATTTTATATTTTAAACTGTAGGAAAAAGATATAAGTTACGTATTTGTCTTCGTGTTGTTTTGAAATGTGCCACATGTGGCAGCGATGAGAGCGAAAGACAGCTGTGTCTCCTGTTATGCTCCCACTCTGTAGCTTGCAGTTACCCCAAAATCTCTGTTACAGTAGCTTCAAGCCCCATTCACACACACAGTGAGGAAACATTTGAAGCTACAGTAGCCCAAAATCAGAGACTGTGTGGTAAACTAATGCGCACAGAAAAAAGACAGTGTAAGCATTGGATCACTCAGACTTGCCACCACCACTACAGTGTGTCTGTGTTTTCACTGCCCAGTCCTGCTTCCTCCCTCAACATGTCTTATCGCTGCCAGACAGAAGAAGCATCATCATAAAGGCTTCTTGTAAGATGGCATTACATACATAATACTACAGTTACTACTACAGTATATATCTGTTTCTAAAAAAACTATTTAAAATATCTGCATTCACCCAGATGCAATCTCTTTACATTAAATAGGAAGTATAGTGTGTATACTATGCTTTTCTTTTATAACCCAACTAAATGTTTCTGTCATTCCCATTGGTACTAATATGTCTATGAAATCCTATACCGCGTATTGAAGGTAGACTCTGTATCTGCACAATGCGAGTAGAGTTGAAAAACATGTATCGTGTGACTGGGGATGAATGTAGTGGCAGGGACACAATCGGACTAAGAGGCATCTCCTATCTGAGTTTCTGTGTGTCCGTAGCACTTGCAGCTTCAGCTGCAAGCCAGCAAACTTTATTTGTGTGTTGTTTATAAAGAAGCAAGCTTCCCCTGACAGATGATAAAAATTCTTGTCATATTCCTTATTGGTGTTAAAGCTCCTCTAGAAGCTAAACTCCTGTTAACAGTGTCATTCATGAAAAAAGAAAGTGCTAAGCACAAAGAAGATGACGGCGTGTCAGTGCTAATTTAGAATGTATCAAAGCTCAGTGATTATAGATTAAAGGACCGTACTAGAGGTTTTGCATGTTTTAATCCATTAACTAAAAATCATGTATACTGCTTAGTATTTTCCAAAGCATAGGATTTCAGGTTTCCTCCATTCCAGGCGGACATTGGTTTCAGTTCATTTCAACACTGTGTGGAGATATGCGTGATGAACTATTCATTTGATATTTTGGGAAATACACATTCACTGTCTTGCCGAGAGTTACATGAGAAGATAAATACCACTCTCATGTACGTATGGTAAATTTGCAGCTGTAGCTGGTTAGCTTAGCTTAGCATAAAGACTGGAAACAGGGGGAAACATCTAGCCTTGCTCTTTCCGAAGGTAACAAAATCTGTCAACCAGCACCTCTAAAGCTTACTAGTTAACACGCTACATCTTAATTGTTTATTCTATCCAAAAATGTGAATTAGTCATCTTTAGAGATGCTGATAGGTGGATTTTCTTTTAACAGAGCCAAGCTAGCTCTGCGCTCCCCAATTCCAAATTTCTATGCTAGGTTAACTGGCTGGTCATGGTAGCTTCAAATATACAATGTAGACATGAAAGTGGTATTAATCTTCTCATCTAACTTTCGGCAACAAAGCAAATAAGAGTATTTTGCACATTTTTAATGCAACAGGTTCACGTTATCCTGTCTTCTGCATCTGATGTTCCAACAATCCATATTTTAAATCTAGGCTGTTGGAATATTCTATAACATACCACCAATGCACGCTCTGAAAATGCTCACATGATAACCTAACTGTGACACAAAGGTGACTAAATATTCCTAATGATGGATTTTTTTCAAGTCTCTGCAGGTTTATTTTCATAGCGTACTGAAATGAAACCAATATGGCTAGAAGGTAAGAAATCAATCAAATTGTCTGCAGTCATGTAAAGTATGTGTATTGAATGAGCTGAAGCAGGCAAAACCACAAGTATGGTCCTGCATAGCACTGAACTGGTCATAGTTAGGGGTTTTATTCCAAAATAAGAGAACCAATAACGAAATGAGAAATTTAAAAAACATATTTTTATTGACTGATAATCACCCCCTTAAAATAAACTCTTCCCAGAATAAAAGCTGTCATTAGGTATTGTTCCAGGCTTTGCCAAATAGCTGCCACACAGACATGAAATAAAATGTATAATTGACTGTTTTTTTCCCCTGAGAATGTATTGTATCATGAATGGGTGTGTGTATGAGAGATTGTGAGAATGAATGAATGTGCAGTAAGTGTGACTGTTTCTGTGTGTTTCTGTGTGTGTGTATGTAAACAGTGAGTTTTTGTTCTGGGCGCCTGTGATAGAGAAAGAGACTGTGTATGTATGTACTTTAGTCCAATTTGTAGAGGAATAATTTTAATGTTTGTATTAGTCAGTTGTACCCAAAGAGAGAAACTGTAACACGGTGTTGTGCCATTGTTTGGTCCATGAAACTCCAGTAATGAACAAATTAAATAAAATAGTAGCAGAAAACAGACTCAATTTGTCTCTTTTGTGTGTCCATGTAGAATCTTCTCATCCACACTGAAACAGGCACAGAGGAGCCCTTGGAGTGGCTTGTATGTGCTCGTTATATCTCTTATCTTTTCCTCAGATGTGGCTCTACGTGCCGTTACACACAACCGGCCTGACATACACTTCTGGAAAATTTAGCTCCTGTAATATTGTAATAATATAATATTGCTCCTGTCTTCAAGCGACACAATCTGTGCAGCAGATCTGGGTGCTACATCGAAACAGTGTGGGGCAGTAATGTAATATAACTGTAATATTATTACTTTCCCCAGTAATGAGTAGGGCTGGGTATCATTTAATAAATTACGATACCAGTACCCTTAAAGTGATACCGATACCAAAAGAGTACTTCATTCGAAACCCATCATGTGAATGGAAGCATTCAATTGCGTAAAATGCTACCACTCCTCCCCATCCAAATGATTTTTACACAAATACAGCCCACCTTGCGGACACTCAGCCTGTCTGCTCTGCCTAGCCCAGAGACACTCCGGCAGCAAAGTGGGCTCTGAAGTGACCGCAAGAGGACCAGCAGGCTGAACTGCCAACTCCGTCAAATAGACTGACAGACTGTGTGTAGCTGTAACTGCAGGTATCGTTTGACTGGAGATGTTTCAATACTACTTGGTCGATACCTTTATACCCAGCCCTAGTAATGAATAGTGTAGGGGATTACAATTTCTAAAACAGTAATTATATTACAGTTATTAATCCAAGTAACACTGTGTTGCGAGAACGCGATTTGTTTTTTGTCCTAGGTTGGCCGTCTTATGATGCGGTAGGTCAAGTAGGTCAGGTCGGCGACTAACTAAAAAAGCTAAACGAAGGATGAGGGAGAAGGAGAGAGACATACTTTGAACAGCTGGAAGTAGTATTTATATAGCATTATTTTGAGTTTCTCAGTCAAAGGTGCAATGAACATGGTCGTCCATAGTAAACTTTCAGAATGCTTTCAAATGTTTTTTAATTGAAGCTGATCTGATACAGCAATGTGAAACTTGTTGAAAAAAAACACCGGCACTGATCTGAAGAAGCTCGTCGCTGGATATATATCGTAGAGGAGATGTTACCTGTTTCCACAGTTGACTCGTCCGCATTTTGACACATTATAAAGAAAATACCCACGAAGAGTCAACCTCCCACAGAGAAAGACATTTGCTGGCTACCTCGAGTAAGATGGAATGTAATTTGAAGGCCACACTCACAGAGGTAGACTTTGTATCCACCACAGCTGACATCTGGACAGCTAACAACAAAAGCTTTCTGGGTATAACAGTTCGCT
The DNA here is from genome assembly GCF_020085105.1 of Siniperca chuatsi. Lineage (NCBI taxonomy): Eukaryota > Metazoa > Chordata > Actinopteri > Centrarchiformes > Sinipercidae > Siniperca > Siniperca chuatsi. The sequence goes on along the minus strand of NC_058064.1, from coordinate 23,445,836 downwards.
GGATCAGCAGTTGCACTTTTGGAGTGCAACAAGGCAGCCATAAGATGTAAAAGGTTGTGCAGCGATACCACAAATTCATTCATCATATGGACTGCTTGGCAAAGTTGTAGCCTCTGTGACAGACAATGCATCAAATTTTGCAGAGGCATTTAAAATATATCAGCCTGTCAATTCGGAATCTGATTCTGAACTGAAAGAAGACAGTGACGAGGATTTATATAGCGCCAATTCATAACAGAAGTTATTGCACTTTTCCTATAGAGCAGGTCTAGACCGTACTCTTTATAATATTATTTACAGCCACCCAACAAATCCCACCATGAGCAAGCATTTGATCTCACAGAAGCCCTCTCCACTGAGACTGATAGTCAGTTTACTTTTCCCCCACACAGGTGTGCATCGCATACAATTAACCTAATTTCCACCGGTGATGTTGAGAAATACTTGTACTTCCAGTGGAGACACCAAGGCTGTTTATAGGAGTAATATCCCAAAAGATATCTACAGTTACATCAAAACATGTGGAGGACGTCAGCTGCAGAAAGCTACTCCGTTATCCACAAGGTGGAATTCCTTTTACGAGACCATTTCCAGAATCACCAAAATTCCCATGACCGAGCTGAATGGTCTGTGCGTCAAACTTGGAATTAAGTGCCTCAACGACAAAGAGTACCAATTCCTGCCGAGAGTACTGCACCGTCATGAAGCCGCTTACAGCAGCATTGGACATCTTACAAGGGGATAATTGAGGGTTGGTAATAAAGTCCCATAACAGCAAAGTCCTGATGTCAAGGACACTTCTGTCAAAGACACCCTCTCAAGGATGACAGCTGGCCTTCACTGTGAAGGTATGCTTGTATTCCTAAACCTCTTATCTTTTTGCAAATCTATTTGCACAACACTGATTTGTTGCAATGGACCATTTGTGAACAGAACTTACTGCAATATTTGTTTTTAAACGAGCTGTATGCAACATTAACTGCCTGTAAATGTAAATGGTCTGTATGCGCTTCAACTTTGTTGGGTCTCTGTAATTAATATTATAAAGATAACGGTCTAGACCTGCTCTATAGCAAAAGCACAATGAGATAACTTCTGTTATGAATTGGCGCTATATAAATAAAATTAACTACATATCACATTCACAGCCCTCGAGAGCAATTTGGGGTACGATGTCTTGCCCAAGGACACTTCAATATGTGGGAAGCCGGGATGGAACTGCCAATCTTCCAATTGGTGGACAACCCGCTCTACCACTAAGCCACTGTCACCCCTGTAGTCAACCAAAGAAAATCTGCATGTTATCTCTAGATTAACTAAATCGGCCACAGTGCACTGAGAGCACTCTCCCTGGTAGCCTAAATAAGGCGCTAATCAAAGTTACACAATGTTGCCAAGCAAATGAATTTCTGCAGTTTGACTATTTATTCAACACAATCAAGTATGTCACTCAAGTACATTTACATAGAGCAGCAACACACACACACACACACCAGCAAGGATCACAGAGAACTGCAGTAGTAGAAAGTTCCACAAAAAGCAACATGAAAGAACCGGCATCCAACCTACTACTCTCGTTATTTAGTTGGCTTCAAGTAAGGCTTAACGTTCACAGTTTCTCTTGACTGTCCCTCAGTATTGCAACATTAGTCCAATATTGCCCCAGTCTGTGGGAGTAGACACATTAGCCGTGCAACATGCTAATGCCAAGTTCAACTGGCTAACCTACAATGTAAACAGTAAAACAACATAAAATGTGGAAAAAACTTTCAAGTTTGAAGTCGAGTCACAGACAGCCGGTATCGCTTTATCATTGAGCTAGAAACGTTACCGGCCCTCCTTAAGAAAGCAGTCCATAGTAAAATGCACACACATGTTTCCATCAAATCAAATGTCGCACTAGAGCCCCAGCATCTGACCAAAACAAATGAGCGCTAAGGCCCACCAGACTCCATTGAGAAAAACAGTAATTTTACGTAGCAGATCATCATAAGACACACTTCATTCAAACTGGACAGAAACAAAATAAAACTCACCAAACTGTCTTTAGTTAGTCTTTCCACTGTTCCAGCAATCACTGACTGTGGTTTGGTCGAAATTAAGCCTTAATTCACAGAGTTAGATGAGAAAAGAACCAGCCGCTATATCGCTCTCCTCAAAGCCAACAGTTTCACAGGGATGGACTTACATGCACTAACATGCATAATGTGCCGTTGGACCAGCAACCAAAACAAAGAATATGAAAGGAGTGTGTGTGGTAGTTTGCCACCTTATCTCCTCCAGCCCTGTGTTCTCTGTTGTTTTCCCCTTACTGATGTGTCCCCAACTTGTCCTTGGATGTGTGTGTGCATGTGTGTGTGTATGTCACCTGGTCTGGCTCCGTGGGTTCCCCACCTGCTGCTGATCACTGGTTCACCTGTCTTCAATCACTCATCAGTCTCCACAGTTAAATACCAGGCTCTCCCACAACACCAACGCCAGATTGTCCACGTACACTAGTATGACCACTATGTCAAAGCTCCTGAAAATTCCTAAGATAAGTACCTTTACTAAGTGTGTTTTGTTACCTCGTGTTAATCCTGGTTTTGCTCTGCCACAGGATTATCCTGTGCCGGTGATTGCAGTCGCCTCTGCCTCTGTCTGGATTCCTGTTTGCCTGCCTGCCTCTCCAGTACTCCGCCTTGCTTATCCCCATCAACCTCTCCACGGAGCCAGACCCTGAGGATCTGTCCTGCTCCGTGCTTGTGATCACGCTGACGGCCGGTCTCCACACTCCACCACCAGTCTCCACACCTAAGTTACCATTACCTTCCCTGAGGTCTCCGAAGACGACGCGGAAGACTCCGCTCCGAAGATTTCCCCCTTCCCTCTTTACCAATGCTCATTAATAAAGAGTGACTTACTTCCTCTACCTCTCAAGTGTTCTGTATCTGTGGGTTCAACCTTAAGATCGTACTACACGACAGTGTGATGTCAGGACGCCATTCTCTGCTCAGGAAGCCATAACTCCACTATATCTTTACATAGCAAATAGTTGTTTGCTGCTATATTAATGCTCAGAATCTCGTATACAGAACCTTTAAAGCAGTCAGTACAATTATCAAAGCAATAGTAGTCAAAATAATGACATACATCATCACAGCAAAAGAAGATTAAAACAATAAATAAAGATTAAACAATAAATAGCCTAAAACAAAATTTAATCTATGATATTGATCCCACATGGGAGGAAGAATGGTTTAGGTCTACAGCGAATAGCCTGCATAAAAAATTATTCAAATGACAAATTTAATAATAATACTATAATAGATAGATCAAGTTGTATTTTCAGGCCATCCAGACTTGTTTTGCTGGTGTACTGGATAGCAAAGACGCACTTCTTGCAGCTTCCAGTTGTCCGAAGTTCCAACTCCGATGGTTGAGAGATGAGGGAGGGAGCTAAAGTAATGGACCATTTGAGGTCATGGGGGTATAAGGTTGAGACTCTGAACCAGTTTTCAAACGTACATTAAGTATAACACTCTGACCCCATCTAGCGCACCTGTGGAGCGGCTTTTTGGTTTAGGAGGTTTGGTGCTCACCCCTAGAATAATCCATCTGATAAGAGGTTAAGCTTCTGCTAAAAAGATACAATCATTGTTTCACTTCTGGACACGCTATCAGCCTAAATGTGGTGTTATGCAACGTTTTATGTTTTGTAAAACCATTAAATACTCCTTACTGCTCTTATGACGGAATATGCAGAAAAACAGTAAATATACTGGTGTCCCATCAGGTTTGAGAGGCTGCAATATCTGCAGTTATGCAGGTTGGTTGATTGTTGACTCCTCCTGTAAGGTTAGGGTTAGTAATATAACAAGAAACGTAACTAATTACACAAATCATGTAACTGAATTGTAACGACAGACTATACAGTGTATATTTGTAGTCACTTACAAATTCACTCATGTTAGCAGGCTGCAGGTTCTCCACAAGACCTAGCTGTTCAATCATTATCAGATTTGTCCCAGGCAAGGGGCCAGACAAAGAGCAAATCGACAACCCTTAAGTCACCACTATGCTTCAAACAAAGTGATTGTTGGATCATCAAACAGCAACAACACACACACACACCGTTCTGACAGCGGGATTGGGGGGCTGTGTGACAGTCTGACAATCCCATCCACTTCACACAGTGCTTGGCCAGGTGTGCAGAGGTGAGAAAGTAGGGATGGTTTCTATTTCTCTCTGAAGCAGTGGCGGCTGCCCAATACAGGGCGCACATCTAGCGTCCCACTGCCCAAAAAAGCTTAATTCAGCATAATTCAAGCTAATAAAATTTTAAATATTTGAAATTAGCAAATAAAATTGTTTTTGCTTTATAAGCATTTTAATATTGCTTCAAATGAAGTTGTATTAACGGCACAAATGAGTGTGTGTGTGCAAGATAATCCATCAAAGCATGACAACTTAATTTGATTTGGTCAAAGTAAGTGTTTTTATTTCACTGCTGCATTACATGACACTCTCCCCCTGTCAATCAGCTGACACCAGAAGAAGAGGAAGTCTGCTCCAGGAAATAAACATGTCACCTTACAAACTTTAGTGATGCAGCCGTGTCTTCTTCTTTGTTGTCTTTTTTTTCTCAGAACAGCAGTTCAGGTCAGTAGTGTGTCACTGTAAAGTTTGAATTTATAAGACATCCACAAAACAAGTACATTCAATTCAATTCATTTCAATTTTATTTATATAGCGCCAATTCATAACAGAAGTAATCTCATTGCACTTTTCCTATAGAGCAGGTCTAGACCGTACTCTTTATAATATTAATTACAAAGACCCAACAAATCCCACCATGAGCAAGCATTTGGCGACAGTGGCAAGGAAAAACTTCCTTTAAGAGGCAGAAATCTTGGACAGAACCAGACTCAATGGTGGGCGGCCATCCGCTGCTGCCATGTTAGGTTTTGAGAGAGAGAGAGAGAGAGAGAGAGAGAGAGAGAGAGAGAGAGAGAGAGAGAGAGAGAGAGAGAGGTTTTGAGAGAGAGAGAGAGAGAGAGAAGGGGAGGGATTTGGGGGAGGGGTGGTGGGGGTCAGAGGGAGGCACAATGCAAAGACCACGTAGAATTTTATTTTTTTAAATAGTAGAGTAGTAATTGTAGTGTTAACATTAATAAATTAGTAATAATAGGAATGACAGCTATAGGAAAAATAATGTCAGCATCAGTAACAGAGCCAATAACAACAACTGTAGTAGCAGTTGTCGAGCAGGAACACGGGGGCAGCAGGTGGCCCACAACCACAGATCCAGTCTCTGCAGCTGCGAGGCAGAAATACCTGCTGAAAGCGACAGAAGGAGAGAGGAGAGAAACGAGAAAGCACAAAGCTACGGGAGAGAGAAGATGTTGAGTTAGTAACATGCAGTAACGGGATAAAAATGCATACAGATGGAGAGGGAGCGAAGGAGAGAGGAAAGTCTCCCAGCAGTCTAGACCTATAGCAGCATAACTAAGGGATGGTTCATGGCTCAAGCCAGCCCTAACTATGAGCTTTATCAAAGAAGAAAGTCTTAAGCCTACACTTCAATGTGGAGATGGTGTCTGCCTCCCAAACCCAAACTGGGATCTGATTCCACAGGAAAGGAGCTTGACAACTGAAGGCTCTGGCTCCCATTTTACTTTTGGAGACTCTAGGAACCACAAGTAAGCCTGCATTCTGAGAGCGCAGTGTTCTAGTGGGGTAATAAGGTACTGTGAGCTCTTTAAGATACGATGGTGCGTGACCATTAAGAGTTTTGTAGGTGACGAGAAGGATTTTATATTCTATTCTGGATTTTACAGGGAGCCAGTGCAGAGAAGCTAATATTGGAGAGATATGATCTCTTTTCCTAGTTTTTGTCAGTACACGTGCTGCAGCATTCTGGATCAACTGGAGAGTCTTAAGGGACTTATTCTGGCAGCCGGATAATAAGGAATTGCAGTAGTCCAGCCTAGAAGTAACAAATGCATGCACTAATTTTTCGGCATCATTTTGAGACAGGAAGTGCCTGATTTTTGCAATATTACATAGGTGAAAAAAGCAGTCCTTGAAGTTTGTTTCATGTGGGAGTTAAAGGATAAATCCTGATCAAAGATAACTCCGAGGTTCCTTATGGTGCTGCTGGAGGCCAGGGCAATGCCATCTAGAGTAACTATATCGTTAGATAATTTGTCTCGGAGGTGTTTGGGACCAAGTACACTAACTTCAGTTTTGTCAGAGTTTAACATCAGAAAGTTGCAGGTCATCCAGGTCTTTATGTCCTTAAGGCATACCTGAAGTTTAGTTAACTGGTTAGTTTCATCTGGCTTGATTGATAGATATAATTGGGTATCATCTGCATAGCAATGAAAGTTTATGGAATGTGTAATGGCAAGAAAAAACAGACTCTCTGATATAATAACATACTGATGCTATACATAATTGTTTGGCGTCAATACTTGATCTGTTTATGATTGTTTGGACTGTGTGATGAGAACAGTACACTAATAATGATGACATGGAACTACATCCTAGTGACTGTTATGTCCAGACTTCAGGGACACTCTTCTCCCCGGGTTGAGGAACCTGACCCTGAAGACTGGATAAATAACTGATGCTCTTTTTCCTCTGTACTCATTCAGAGCAGATTATACTGATGTATGTTTTTGCTGATGTGAGTCCGTCTGCAGACGCTTGAAGTAAACCTACAGAAAGACAAGTGATTGCCTTGAGTGTTTCTTTTTTCTGAAGAAATTGCCACTACAAGTGCTTCCTAATAATACTACCTAGAAGAAGCATATATATAAGGTGAATAGAATCGGTCCAAGCACAGAACTTGGATTACAGAATAATCAGTGTAAGTATATTACCCATATGAAAATGGCCTATATGTCGTATGTACGATCTTCGAACCCACAAATGCAGAACACAACTAAAGTCTTTATAACCCAATTCACACTTTATTTATACATTAGCAGGAATAGTGGTAAGGGGTGTAGTTGTTTCAGAGCGAAGCCGTCCGTGTCTAATTTAGTAACCCCAGGAGATTAGCAGTGGTTCCAACTCGAAGCCTGGAGCAGCGGTCACCTCGCTGACCGGGTCTAGCCGCCGCGTGGGTCTGGAGAGGCAGGCTAGTCCGTCCAGCAGGGTGAGATGGTACCGCATGGATCTGGCTGGCCGTGGTGTAGCACTGATTGAGGTGTGTAGAGACTGACTGTCAGCGGAACCAAGAACACAGAGCAGGAAAGATGTCGAGTTTCTGGCTCCGAGGTGGAGTGGTGGTAGACAGGCAAAGTGGAACTGTTGAAGACAGGCGAGGTGAAGTTGGCTGGAGAGGCAGGCAGACAGGCTGACAGGAATCCAGGCAACGACAGGAGCTGTGATCACCAGCACAGGATAATCCTTCAGGCAGAGCAGAAGACAGGATCAAACACGAGGCAAAAACACACTTGCAAAAAAGGTACTTAGCTGAGTAAATTACAAGAGCCTTGACGTAGTGGTCGTACAATGTACAGGGACGATCTGGCGTTGGTACAGTGGGAGAGCCTGGCATATAATTCAATTCAATTAAATTTTATTTATATAGCGCCAATTCATAACAAAAGTTATCTAATTACGCTTTTCCTATAGTACAGGTCTAGACCATACTCTTTATAATATTAATTACAGAGACCCAACAAATCCCACCATGAGCAAGCATTTGACGACAGTGGCAAGAAAAAACTTCCTTTTAACAGGTAGAAACCTTGGACAGAACCAGACTCAATAGTCGGTGGCCATCCGCCACTGCCGTGTTAGGTTTTGTGTGTGTGTGAGAGAGAGAGGGGATAGGGTTAGGGAGGCACAATGTAAAGACCACGTAGAATTGTTTTAATTTTTTTTATAGTAGAATAGTGATTATAGTGTTAATATTAATAAATTAGTAATAATAGGAATGACAGCTATAGGAAGAATAATGTCAGCATCAGTAACAAAGCCAATAACAACAACTGTAGTAGCAGTTGTCGAGCAGGAACACGGGAGAAGCAGGTAGTCAACAACCACAGACCCAGACACCGCAGCTCTGGAGGCAGAAATACCTGCTGAAAGTGACAGAAGGAGAGAGGTGAGAAACGAGAAAGCACAGAACTATAGGAGAGGGAAGATGTCAAGTTAGTAACATGCAGTAACGGGATAAAAATGCATACAGATGGAGAGGGAGCGAAGGAGAGAGGAAAGAGGTGCATCATGGGAAGTCTCCCAGCAGTCTAGGCCTATAACAGCATAACTAAGGGATGGTTCAGGAGTCACCCAAGCCAGCCCTAATTATAAGCTTTATCAAAGAGGAAAGTCTTTAGCCTACTCTAAAATGTAGATATGGTGTCTGCCTCCCAAACCCAAACTGGGACCTGATTCCACAGGAGAGGAGCTTGATAACTGAAGGCTCTGGCACCCATTCTACTTTTGGAGACTGTAGGAAGCACAAGTAACACTGCATCCTGGGAGCACAGTGTTCTAGTTGGATAATATGGTATTATGAGATCCTTAAGATATAATGGTGCCTGTGCTTTGTAGGTGAGGAGAAGGATGTTATATTCTATTCTAAATTTTACAGCGAGCCAGTGCAGAGAAGCTAGTATTGGAGAGATATGATCTCTTTTCCTAGTTTTTGTCAGTACACGTGGTCCAGCATTCTGGATCAACTGGAGAGTCTTAAGAGACTAGGCAGCCGGATAATAAGGAATTGCAGTAGTCCAGCCTAGAAGTAACAAATGCATGCACTAATTTTTCGGCATCATTTTGAGACAGGATGTGCCTGATTTTTTGCAATATTACATAGGTGAAAAAAGGCAGTCCTTGAAGTTTGTTTCATGTGGGAGTTAAACGATAAATCCTGATCAAAGATAACTCCGAGGTTCCTTATGGTGCTGCTGGAGGCCAGGGCAATGCTATCTAGAGTAACTTTATCTTTAGATAATTTGTCTCGGAGGTGTTTGGGACCAAGTACACTAACTTCAGTTTTGTCAGAGTTTAACATCAGAAAGTTGCAGGTCATCCAGGTCTTTATGTCCTTAAGGCATACCTGAAGTTTAGTTAACTGGTTAGTTTCATCTGGCTTGATTGATAGATATAATTGGGTATCATCTGCATAGCAATGAAAGTTTATGGAGTGCTTCCTAATAATACTGTCTAGAGGAAGCATATATAAGGTGAATAGAATCGGTCCAAGCACAGAACCTTGTGGAACTCTGTGACTAACTTTGGCATGCACGGAGGACTCACCGTTAACACATACAAACTGAGATCGATCTGATAGATTTAAACCAGCTTGGTGCAGTTCCTTTAATGCCAATTACATGTTCCAGTCTCTGTAATAGGATGTGATGGTCAGTGGTGTCAAATGCAGCACTAAGATCTAACAAGACAACTACAGAGACAAGTCCATTGTCTGATGCAATTAAAAGGTCATTTGTGCTATGATGCACTCTAAATCCTGACTGAAAATCCTCAAATAAACTATTGTTTTTTAGAAAGTCACACAACTGATTGCCGACTGCTTTCTCAAGGATCTTAGGAAGAAAGGGACGGTTAGATATAGGTCTATAGTTGGCTAAAACCCAGGATCAAGAGTGGGATTTTTAAGAAGCGGTTTAATTACAGCTACTTTAAAGGATTGTGGTACATAGCCTGTTGATAAAGACAGATTGATCCAGTAAAGAAAATCATTAAAGAAGCTCATGAAGTCCTTGCTACTCAGAGCTATAGGAATACATGGTTCAATAGAGCTGTGATTCTCTGTCAGCCTGGCTACAGTGCTGAAAAGAAACCTGGGGTTATTTTTATTTTCCTCTATTAATGATGAGTAGTAAGCTGTTCTGGCATTACAGAGGGCCTTCCTGTATGTTTTAAGACTATCTAGCCAGAATATACGGGATTCTTCCAGGTTGTTGGAACGCCATTTCCTTTCAAGTTTTCGTGATGTTTGCTTTAATTCGTGGGTTTGGGGGTTATACCACGGAGCTAACCTTCTTTGTTTTATTATCTTCTTTTTTAGAGGAGCAATAGAATGTGTCATTCCCAGTGAGCATGCAGCGCTATAGGAGTCCTTTGTAATATTGAGATATAACATTGAATTAAATGCAGATGGGATTGCTTCCTTGAATCTAGCCACAGCAATATCAGATAGAGTAAGAATTTTTGCCTAATGGCATGTAGTCCAGTAATAGCAGTTCAAACGTTATTAAATAATGGTCTGATAAATAAGGATTCTGTGGAAAGACTATTAAATGTTCAATTTCAATGCCATATACCAGAACAAGGTCGAGGGTGTGGTTAAAACAGTGAGTGGCTTCATGTACACTCTGACAAAAGCCAATTGAATCTAATAATGAGATAAACGCAGTACTGGCTGCAACTCCACCTCCTTGGCAGGTGCCTCGAGGAATAAGAGTATTAATATGACTGGGCGGAGTGGATTCATTTAGGCTAACATATTCTTCATGACCCAGCCAGGTTTCTGATATTAAATCGTTCACTAGTACAGCTTTAGATGACAGAGATCTGATGTTTAAGAGTCCACATTAAATTATCCTATTTTGTTGTGCTATTTCAGTGTTTTTGTTTAGGTTTTTTTGTATAACTCCTCTTCTGTTAACTTTAGATTTTATTAATTTAAATGGTCGCGGGGCAGACACCGTCACTAAGGAGTTTTGGATGGGTAACTGCTCTGGAAGCACAGAGAAGCGTGTAGGACTGCAACTCTGCCTCCTGGTCTGAGCTCTGAGTTGCCATGGTTTTGGTCCACTAATAAACTCCAGCCAGATTTCTGGATATGAGAGCTGCTTCATCCAAAGTGGGATGAATGCTGTTTCTCGTAATCAGACCAGGTCTTCCCCAAAAAGTCCGCCAATTATCTACCAAACCCACATCGTTTGCTGGACACCACTTCGACAGCCAGAGGTGGAATGATGACATGCGGCTAAACATGTCATCACTGGTCAGGTTTGGCAGGGGCCCAGAGAAAACTATGGAGTCCGACAGTGTCTTTGCATATGTACACACCAACTCAACATTAACTTTAGTGACCTCCGATTGGCGTAGTCGGGAGTTGTTACCGCCGACGTGAATAACTATCTTACTGTATTTACCTTTAACCTTAGCCAGCAGTTTTAAATAGGATTCAACGGCGCCCACTCTGGCCCCAGGAATACATTTGACTATGGTCACTGGTGTCGCTAACTTCACGTTTCTCAAAATAGAGCTGCCAATAATCAGAGTTGGTTTCTCAGTGGGTGTGTCGCTGAGTGGGGAGAACTTGTTAGATACGTGAACAGGTTGGTGGTGAACCGTGGGCTTCTGCTTAGGGCTATGCTCGCTTCGGACAGTCACCCAGCCTCCCTGGTTTCCGGGAGACGGCTAACAGGAGCTACGTCTGGTCGGTCCGCACCGGCTACTGGGGGCTGGCTAACTACAGCAGCTAATGAATGAGTTCCCATGGTGCGGAACCGCGTTTCCAATTCACTAAGCCTTGCCTCCAATGCTACAAATAAACTACATTTATTACATGTACCATTATCACTAAAGGAGGCAGAGGAATAGCTAAACATTTGACACACCGAGCAGGAGAGAGCAGAAGAGTGAGAGGGAGAGAGAGAAGCCATTGCTAGCTGCTAAGCTAAAAAATGATAGCTAGCAAAACTGAATAGCGTGGGATTAGCGAGAAAGTCATTAAAAGAAGGAGAGAGCTATGAGTGCAAGTTTATAGCAGATAGTTAATCCCTATAATGAACAATTATTATTGAACAAAATTAACTGTGTACTAGTAGTAAAGTAGTAGTAGTAAAACACAAACACCGGTGACCGTAAATGACACAATACGCTTACCGCAGCACGTCAGCATGTCAGTCCAGGCAGACGCTGTGAAGACTGATGAGTTGATAGCAGCATGTGGAGATTCATGGAGCCAGACCAGGACACACACACACATACCCATATCCAAAGACACACAAAGTGCTAGAAGAGACTGGTTTAAGCTGTGAGACATGGAATGTGGGGTGAACTCTCATGGAGCTGGGTAACTTGAGTTTGACTGCAGAGAGATCAATGATGCGGTCAATGATAAATGGACCAATGTAGCGGGGAGACAGTTTCTTGGATTTGGTTCTTAACGGGATCATTTTGGAAGATAACCAAACACTCTGACCTGGTTTGTAAGTGGGTGCTGGTCTCCGTTGTTGGTCTGCGATTTGCCGGTTCCTCTTGGTAGACTGAAGAAGAGCTGCTCGGGTCTCTTTCCAGATCTTCTGGCAACGACGAAGGTGGTGTTGTACGGATGGGACAGCAAGGTCGCTCTCCTGGGATGGAAACAGGGGTGGTTGGTATCCTAGTGAGGCCTCAAATGGAGAGAGGCTAGTATCAGTGCAGGTCAGGTAATTGTATGCATATTTCACCCAGGGAAGTTGGGAACTCCAAGAAGATGGATTGGTGACAGCTACGCAGCGAAGGGCTGCTTCAAAGTCCTGGTTAGCCCTCTCTGTCTGGCTGTTTGACTGCAGGTGGAAGCTCTCCAAACTTGTGATATGAACTGAGGGCCCCGGGTCAGCCGTCTCCAGAGCTGAAGGGAGTTTCGGTAATGCCACGAAGAGAACCATCTTGGAGAACCGGTCCACTATGGTGAGTATGGTAGTGTGACCATGCAAAGGCAGCAGTCCGGTGACAAAGTCTAGGGCAATATGGGACCAGGGGTGACTGGGAACCAGAAGTGGCCGTACCAGGCAGGCCGGTGGTCGATGAGAAGACTTCCCTCGTGCACAGATGGTACAGGTGGCCACATAGGCCCGAGTGTCAGCTTCCATGGTAGACCACCAAAAATGCTGTCGGAGGAGGGAAAGAGTTCGGGTGACTCCAGGGTGACAGGCGAAGTTGTGGACCCACTGAAGCACTCGGGAGTGAGTGGCATCAGGTACAAACAGGCAGTTGGGAGGGCCATTGCCTGGGTCTGGTTGATCCTTCTGGGCCTCCCTCACCACGGTTTCGATCTCCCAAGTCATGGCAACCACTACACATGTGGAAGGCAGAATGATGTCTGATCCGGTTTCAAGTTCCAGGGCAAGATCCTGATGAGATAGAGCGTCGGCCTTGATGTTCTTCGACCTGGGCCGGTAGGTAAGTGTGAACTTGAAGCATCCAAAAAACAAAGCCCATTGTGCCTGACGAGAATTGAGCCTCTTAGCAGATTGAATATATTCAAAATTTTTGTGGTCTGTCCACACAATGAAGGGTTGTTCTGCTCCTTCCAACCAGTGGCGCCACTCCTCCAATGCCATCTTCACCGCAAATAACTCCCGGTTGCCCACATAATAGTTACGTTCAGCAGGAGTGAGTCGCTGGGAGAAGAATCAGAATCAGAATCAGAAATACTTTATTGATCCCCGTAGGGAAACTCTTTGTTACAGTAGCTCGCCTTTACGTCAGTGCACACAGGAGAAAACGATATTATACACTATAAACAGGTCAGAAATAAATTAAGTAACATGTTGGTATAAGTATAAGATAAACTAAGTGTCGAGTACCAAGTGGGTTTACTGGTAGATGGTGAAGTACAGTATAAATACAATGTCACTAATTATGTAATAAATAATAGTAAAAGCGGAGGTGCATGTACTGTCGAGAGTAATTGAGGTATATCCGTAACAATAAATAAGAAAAACTAACAAGGGAAAACTAATATTGCACTTGAGGAGTAAACAGAATGTTGCACAATTATTATTAATTATGGCGGAGATGTAATGCTCAATGACCAGTTTAGTGACCTAGGGTCAAACAGACTAATCCTTAGAGGGAGGAGTTAAATAGTTTGATGGCCACAGGCAGGAATGACTTCCTGTGGTGCTCTGTGGTGCTCTTTGGTGGGATGAGTCTTCCGCTGAAGGTGCTCCTTTGTTTAGCCAGCACGTCATGGAGCGGGTGGGAGACACTGTCCAAGATGGCGTGTAGTTTGGCCAGCATCCTCCTCTCTGACACCACCGCCAGAGAGTCCAGCTCCACCCCACAATGTTACTGGCCTTACGGATCAGTTTGTTCAGTCTGTTTGCGTCCGCTACCTTTAACCTGCTGCCCCAGCATGCAACAGCATACAGGATAGCACTGGCCACCGCAGACTCATAGAACATCTTCAGCATTGTCCGGCAGATGTTGAAGGACCTCAGCCTCCTCAGGAAATAGAGGCGGCTCTGGCCCTTCCTGTAAACAGCCTGAGTGTTCTTGGTCCAGTCCAGTTTGTTATCTAAGTATACTCCCAGGTAATTGTAGTCCTCCACAATGTCCACACTGACCCCTTGGATGGAAACCGGGGTCACTGGTGCCTTGGCCCTCCGTAGATCCACAATCAGCTCCTTTGACTTCGTCGCATTGAGCTGCAGATGGTTCTGCTCGCACCATGAAACAAAGTTACCCACCACAGCCCTGTACTCCGTCTCATCACCACCGCTGATACATCCCACCACAGCAGAGTCATCAGAAAACTTCTGAAGGTGGCAGGACTCTGTGTGGTGGCTGAAGTCCGTGGTGTAGATGGTGAAGAGGAAGGGAGAGAGAGACAGTCCCCTGAGGGGCCCCAGTGTTGCTGACCACGCTGTCTGACACACAGTGCTGCAGCCGCACGTGCTGTGGTCTGCCAGTCAGGTAGTCCACAATCCAGGACACAAGGGGGGCGTCCACCTGCATCGCTGCCAGCTTCTCTCCCAGCAGGGCAGGCCGGATGGTGTTGAAAGCACTGGAGAAGTCAAAAAACATGATCCTCACCGTGCTTGCCGGCCTGTCCAGGTGGGTGTGGATGCGGTTAAGCAGGTAGATGATGGCGTCCTCAACTCCCAGGGATGAAGGGATGAAGTTTCTGGTCAGTGTTGGAGTACTGGGAGAGTACGGCCCCAACTCCCAAGTCTGACGCATCAACGTCCACCGTGAATTGGCGTGCAGGATCTGGTTGGATCAGGATTGGAGCGGAGACAAACAGGGACTTAAGTTTTTCCAGAGCAGCCTTTGCTTCAGCGTTCCAGGCGAAGGAAACCTTGGCGGAGGTGAGCTTGGTGAGTGGGGCTGCCACAAAACTGTAATCGTGACTGCCTTAACCTTGGCCGGGTGATACAAACACAAAACAGTTTAGGAAGTCACGGAGGACGTCATTCACCAGGGTGCATTGGTAAACCCAAATGGCATGACTAGGTACTCAAAGTGACCCAGGGGTGTGTTGAAGGCAGTCTTCCATTCATCCCCCTCCCGAATCCAAACCAGGTGATAGGCATTGCGTAGGTCCAGTTTAGTGAAGATTGTGGCCCCGTGGAGGGGTTCAAAAGCTGAGTTGATGAGAGGCAGGGGTACTTGTTTTTTATGGTGATCTGGTTGAGCCCTCTATAGTCGATGCAGGGTCGCAGTGTCTTGTCTTTCTTGGCTACAAAAAAACCCCCTGCTCCTACTGCTGTATTCCCCTGCTTCACTTCCACGGGTGATTGGGCAGACTGGAGACAGGTGGAGAGGCAGTAGGTGCGCCAACTCAGGATCCTCCCTGTCCTCCAGTCAATGTGGGGGTTGTGTTGATGCAACCAGGGGTAACCCAGCATTAGTGGTGTCCGAGGTGTCGAGATGAGCTTAAAGTGGAGGTCCTCGCGGTGATCGCCCTGGGGCGGTGCAATGGGTTATCTGGGTTAGGGGTCTGCTATCCAGTGCCTCCACCTTCTGTGGCCCCTGCAAGACCTCTGTGGGGATGCCTGCCTGTCGAGCGAGCTCCACATCCAGGAAGTTGTCCTCCGCTCCCGAGTCGATCAGGGCTAGCAGCGGAAGTGATCCATTTGGGTGGTGGAGAGTGAATGGGATCCGGCTGTCGGGGGTGGTTAGGGCTCACCAGAATCTCCACTGTAACTGGTGAGCCTAATCTTTTGGTCGCACGGGGCAAGTAGCCAGGAAATGGCCCCGGCGGCTGCAGTAGAGGCTATCTACTGACTACCACACTATAACTCTGACTGACAGTGGCAGTCTCCTTTAATGATGGAGTTCACAGCCTGTTTAGAATATTCTATAGTAACTCTTCAGCTGCTTTGCTGTCGGTCATTAATCATATTTGACAGACAGATCTGATATTTCCTATGTGATCTTTCCAGGACGTCCAATCAGCAGCCAGCATCTGCAGGCAAATGCGACTGTGCCAGATGCTGAGATTACTCTCCCTTCACTATCTTGTTGCCTTCTCTCTATCAGTCATCCATCAGATAAAGACAGATGGGCTGATTGGGTGACAAATATGTGACAGAACCACTACTGTTTGGTCTAATTATCAGATTAATCTGGTGCATATACAGTAGGGCTGGGTGATGATTCCATTACACGCCTTACAAAATGTATTATGACACATCAGAGGGAAGAAAGGACTGGAACACATAGCCTTTAAAAGTGCAAACAGACATATTGACAGTACTGTGGCTTCATCAGTCATATTGTACAATGACATGAGCCAAATACATACAGTGGTGTGAAAAAGTGTTTGCCCCCTTCCTGATTCCTTATTTTTTTGCATGTTTTTGTCACACTGCAATGTTTCAGATCATCAAACAAATTTAAATATATCAGTCAAAGATAACACAAGTAAACCCAAAATGTAGCTTTTAAATGAAGGTTGTTATTATTAAGGGAAAACAAAATCCAAACCTACATAGCCCTGTGTGAAATAGTGATTGCTCCCTAAACCTAATAACTGGTTGGACCACCCTTAGCAGCAACAACTACAACCAAGTGTTTGCGATAACTTGCAATGAGTCTTTTACAGCGATGTGGAGGAATTTTGGCCCACTCAGAAAGAGACTGGGCAAAAATGGCCTGCATGGCAGAGTTCCAGGACGAAAACCACTGCTGAGCAAAAAGAACATTAAGGCTTGTCTCATTTTTGCCAGAAAACATCTTGATGAGCCCCGAGACTTTAGGGAAAATACTCTGTGGACTGACGAGACAAAAGTTGAACTTTTTGGAAGGTGTGTGTCCCATTACATCTGGTGTAAATATAGCACCGCATTTCAGAAAAAGAACATCATACCAACAGTAATATATGGTGGTGGTAGCGTGTGGTCTGGGGCTGTTTTTTTGCCCTGTCTCTTTCTTACGGTGGAGTCATGAACACTGACCTTAACTGAGGCAAGTGAGGCCTGCAGTTCTTTGGTTGAACCATGTTGTTGTGGGGTCTCTGAATGGCTGAAGAAGAACAAAATGAAGACTTTGGCGTGGCCTAGTCAAAGTCCTGACCTGAATCCTACTGAGATGCTGTAGCATGACAATAGAAAGGCAGTTCATGCTCGAAAACCCTCCAATGTGGTTGAATTACAACAATTCTGCAAAGACGCTTCCTCCACAGCACTGTAAAAGACTCATTGCAAGTTATCGCAAATGCTTAATTGCAGTTTTTGCTGTTAAGGGTGGCCCAACCAGTTATTAGGTTTAGAGGGCAATCACTATTACACACAGGGCTATGTAGGTTTGGATTTTGTTTTCCCTTAATAATAACAACCTTCATTTAAAAACTACATTTTGTGTTTATTTGTGTTATCTTTGACTAATATTTAAATCTGTTTGATGATCTAAAACATTGCAGTGTGACAAAAACATGCAAAAAAATAAGGAATCAGGAAGGGGGCAAACACTTTTTCACACCACTGTATATAGTCAACCTAGAATAGGTGTACATTTATCACTGGACATTAGACTCAACATGATGTCAAATGTATTGGATAATGAAACCAATAGCAGTTTGCAATGGAGTTGATAGAGCTAATGCCTAAGTACCACACCCCATTATCCCACTATTATCACAACAGCATTAAAAGAACACAGATATATCTTAAAGTTACATAAAATAAAGTACAAAATGTGCAAATACTGCAGTAAACTGGTATAATGAATCAGAGAAAGCATGACAAATTGAAGGATAGGTTCACATTTTTTCAAGTCTGTCTTAAAACAATACTCACATGCCCATGTGTACATTTAAGCTTAAAGTTATTGGCCGCTGTAATCGTTCATACTGGATGAGAGGAGGTTCCTTTCCAAAGTAATTCCAATATAAGAGATGAGGAACAAAATCCAAATCTATGTTCGGTTCAGGAATGTATTTTAAAGTGCAGCTAAAGCTAATATGAAGCTTTAGCAGTTAGAAAAAAACAAGTGGGTAATTTCCAAATGTACATAATTTTAGTACAAAATTTCCTCTTTGTGTTATTATCTCTCCACTGCAGCTCAGCACAGAAACCTCAGAAACCTTTTTTGTCTTTCAACACTTACATTAGAGTCGCATAAGTAAGGGACCTCTTAATGGCCAGTATAGAGGACAGATTACAATGGCCAAACATTGTTTCAATGTACATATAGGCATGTGAGTATTGTTTTGAGATAGCCTTGAAAAATGTGAACCTAACCTTTAAGGCCAAAGGGCTCAACTATGTTAAGAGTATGAGTCCAATATGCCTCTCTGAGGAGTAATGAGTGAGTAGTGACTATGTCCCCACTTCTAGAAAAGCTAAAGATTTTTTCTGGTGACTGTAGTGGAGCATTTAGCAGCTAAAGAGCCATATATTTCCCTTAGTAGTTGGTAGAGACCATAAACAGAGCTAAGAGTGAATATTGGACTTGTCAGGCAACCCTTTATACATAGACAGTTAAGTGTTTCGTCCACATAATGAGGGAGTTGCAAAATGTTGATAGTGAACATATTAGTAAAATGTTCACTGACAATATTTTAAATTTTTTTCCAGAGAGTATCTTCATTTGCGATAAAATGTCCACTCATGGCAACTAAAGCATGATTAAACGGTTTTATGATTATGTTTAGCCACTCACAGCACAGCAAACAGGTATAATCAGTTAGAGAAGGCATGCCAAATTTGCATGCAGCACGGCCTTCTCATTTTGTGCCCCCCTTCTCTGGAATAATTTTCCTGCTGACATCAGTCAGTCTAACTCTGTTGAGTCAGTTAAAAACTCAGCTTTTCACCTTAACTTTGATTTATTTACTTATTCTATGATTACTTTGCGCCTCATACCTGTTACAATTATCCTTCTTGTGGGTTGGTCTCTTCTTTCTCTTTCCCTCTGTGTATGATTTCTTTGTCTCTTCTCCCTCTGTGTGAATGATGTCCTTGTCTCTTCTTCCTCTATGTTAATGGTGTCCTTGCCTTTACTTTCTCTCTGTGATTGGTGTCCTTGTCTCTTCTTCCTCTGTGTGAATGATGTCTTGTTTCTTCTTTCTCTCTGTGAGTGATGTCCTTGTCTCTTCTTCCTCTGTGTGAATGATGTCCTTGTCTCTTCTTCCTCTGTGTGAATGATGTCTTGTTTCTTCTTTCTCTCTGTGAGTGATGTCCTTGTCTCTTATTCCTCTGTGTGAATGATGTTGTTGTTTCTTCTTCTGTTCTGTGATTGATGTCTTTGTCTCTTCTTCCTCTGTGTGAATGATGTCCTTGTCTCTTCTTATGTTCTGTGATTGATGTCTTTGTCTCTTCTTCCTCTGTGTGAATGATGTCCTTGTTTCTTCTATCATTTTTATTTTTATTCTGTACAGACAACATCTATTGCATGTCTGTCCGTCCTTTGTTACACTTCCTGAGGTTTGTTTCCAGTTTTTCTCTATAATTTTTTTTTCCTTATCTGAATTGAGGGTCTAAAGATAGAGTATGTTTTATGGGTTGTAAAGCTTTTTAAGGAAAATGTGTGATTTGTGGGCTATATAAATAAAGTTGACTTGACTATAGCATAATTCATGTTTTGAACGCCTACTGCAGTTTGTGTTTATGTATACAAATCTTTAAAGGTCTTTTTGTTTGACAACCATGCACCAAACCTGACATAAATTGGTATCTGATGAGCTTTGTACTCTGTGGCCACAGCGGGAAAAACCTGTAAGTTGATTTGGAAACCAGGAGACATTGTTAGGGAGTTTCCTTGTGTCAGAATGAACCAGTCTATCTCTCAGATGTTTAAAACTGATCAAGGGAGGAATTTAACTGATAGATGGGACACTTTTAAGGACATTCCAATGTTATTGGAAGGATATGGAGGATAATATAATTGACTTGAAAGAATGAAAGCAATGTACTCATGTGGCAGGTTATTTAGGTATTTTAGAAATTAACTTCTTTTTTCATTTTTCACCATTTTGTATTTACATTTTATACCTTACCATCCTAGCACCCTATGATCAGCACCGATCACAGGTAGAAAGAACTGAGTCATTGGTGCTAAGTAGATTATATTTTATTGACAAACTGACCATATATGGCCAGCAGATGGCGGACTCACGCCAACTTGAGACTCTGGATGCTTCCACTCTATCTTTGAGTATGGTGGTTATTATGGATGTATTTGAGCTCCAGAGTGTGGTCTATTTGTTTAGCTCATTACAAGCCTAAATCCCAATCCAATTACCTGGTGATGAACAGGAGCAGAGGTGGTGATATGCTGTAATGCTGTAATTTGACAGATTTTCCTTTACACGGCCAATAAATGATGGGGAGTGAATTATTTTTTCATTTCAGGACAAACGCAAAGATTTAACAGGCTGGTGCTCATTTAAAAATATTCTGGTGAACAGGATAAATGGGTGTCAAAGATGGATGGATGGATGGAAAATATGGACAGAATGGAATACTCTTGAACTACAAAAGAACACCAAGTGTAAAGAGGTCACACAAATTGCACATTGTCATATTCACAAACCCAGGGGACCAAGGGGTCAGGGGCCCCCAAAACTAGAGCTACTGTC
This sequence comes from Siniperca chuatsi, assembly GCF_020085105.1. NCBI lineage: Eukaryota > Metazoa > Chordata > Actinopteri > Centrarchiformes > Sinipercidae > Siniperca > Siniperca chuatsi. The sequence goes on along the minus strand of NC_058064.1, from coordinate 23,425,069 downwards.
TGAAATGACTGTAACTATCATTTCTCCCTATGTGCTGTATGAAATAATAATTATATAATTATTTCTTTATTTATGGTTTTCTTGTATGATATTTGTAGAGATGCGTGGTGGAAGGTACAGTAACTAAGAACATTTACTCATGTATTTTACTTAACTACAATTGTGAGGTACTTGTACTTGTGCTTCTATTCCATAAGAATTCAGAGGCAAATATTGTACTTTTTACTCCGCTTCATTTATTTTATATGTGTAGTTACTAGTTACTTTTCAGATCCAGATTTTACATTACAAAAACACAAGATAAGCTTCTAAAATGCAATACACTGTTAAAGATTAAACCAGTGATTCCCAACCTTTTTTGTTTGTGATATATTACTAAAAAAACAGTGTCTAGTTGGGGCACCTTGTCACATGTTTCAGATGAGTTGTCAGCAGTTCTACCAAAGAGACATTTTCCCTCTAAACTTCTCACATTTTCATTTCAATAACTTTTCAAATTCCAATATTTCGCATAAAAAGGAAATGATAAGAGAAAAGTCCAATATATATATGTGTGTGTGTGTAGCAGAACTTAGTTTTTTCTTCTTTCTTCTCCCAAGAATCATCTCATGACCCGTCAGATTGATCTAGTGATCCTTTGGAATGGCTCGACCCCTAGGTTAGGAACCGCTGGTACAACCTTGACTATATCTAAAGATAAACTAGCTCCACCTTGAGGAGCTTCAACAGGAAAATGCTGCTCTAGTAATCAGTATTAACAATTTAATAATATCAGATATAATAATATATCAATCACAGGGGGACATTGTACTGCAGAATGAGTACTTTTACTAAATTTTGCTTATAGCCTAATACTTCAATGGTAAACGGACTGTACTTGAATAGCGCCTTTCTAGTCTTCTGACCACTCAAAGTGCTTTACACTACATGTCACAAGGGAGTAATTTGGGTTCAGTATCTTGCCTAAGGACACTTTGACATGTGAGTCGGGAGAAGCTGGGATCGAACCGCTCACTTTCCGATTGGTGGACAACCCGCTCTACTGCTAAGCCACATCTGCTCCTACTTTACTTAAGTAAAAGTACAGAAGTATTTTGTGAGTATGTATTTTTACATTAATGTAATGGTACTTTTACTTAAGTAAAGGACCTGAATACTTCTTCTACCACTGGTAGAGATGTGTGCCAGTGTGGATCTGCTCTAAGATTTACACCTTTTTTATCTCCAGTATGAACACACAAAGTTTCAGGAGGTTCAGGTTCCAACTAATAGCAGCACTTTACAAGGTTAACCTGCATAACCAAACCATGGAAAAAGATGGAGAGTGACATCAAGGGAAGGGAGGGGGGTGCTTTGGTACTGTAAGTAGCAGGTGGGGCCCCTTATGTGTCTTATATGGCTGCATGGTGCTTGTTGTCTCATAATCTGTCCATGGTCATGCTCGTCCTTCAACTATTTTTTTCTCAAATCAAGAATAAGTCACTGGAATAAGATGATTCCACTTCCTCTCAGTCTCTCTCTATTCTGTCTCTCTACCAGAGATTTTGAGAAATGAGCTTCAGGCACAATATCATAAAATGAGCGAAGAGGCAGATTCATGCACTAACATCAAGAAAATGACACTAGACTCTAGAAAATTAAAGAAAAAAGTTTAGTTGTATTTGTATCAAAGACAGTATATCACACATTGGCAAACTCTTTACTTGTCTTCAGAAAATTACAATTTAAGGACTCAATGATCTACTAAATCACTTTTTTTGCAGTGCACCAAATCAAAATTATACTATAGGGCCCTGCAGGGACAACGTAAGACTAGAGCTGAAACGGTTAGTCTAATAATCGATTAGTCGATAGACAGCAGCAATTGTTGAAGTCATTTTTAAGCAACAATTTTTTTCTGGTTTCAGCTTCTCATATATGAAATTGTGTTGGTTTTCTTCGGCCTCTATGAGAGAAAATGAATACCTTGGAGTATGGACAGTTTGTCGGACAAAACAAGCTGTTTGAATATGTTAACTTGGGCTTTAGGAAATTGTGATTCATTTTTCAATATGTTCTGGCATTTTATAAACCAGAAGACAAATCGATTAATTGAGAGTGGGATAAAATTATACTCAGATTAACTGAAAATGAAATCAATCGTTAGTTCTTCTTAACGGCCCTTTCAGACACAACACGGTTTGGGTTCGGTGCACTCTGCGCCCAAAGTTCAATCCTCTGAATGTGTTCAATCTAGTTGAACTGCCTTTCAGAGCGCAGCGGTGCCATTGTCGCGTTGTTCCTTAAGAACTAACAAACCATTCAGGGCCTGAGAGTCTTTTATCTATGTTCACATAGAATGAGTTTGCTTGCCCTCGGTTACACATGGCATTTATATACTGTATTTACACATATGCACATCCTTAAAGTCACAATCAGGGCCACAGCTTAGCTATAGCTAATCATGGCAGTGTGGCCGAGGCTTTAAATCATCATGTTGGAAGAAAAAAATGAACAGAAAACATATGCAATCAATAAAACAAATATATATATATATGAAAGGATAAAATGTTGCAGACTTGAGCCTTGTCAAATATTTCTTAGGGGTGGTGGGGTTGCGGTAGGGGAATAAGGCAGTCATGACCTCAGTATTTATAAAGTCCTGGACATGGCCCTGGTGGCCCCACAGTGTCGCTGTGTGAATGAGCTCTGTGGAGCTCTCGGTCCTCCCTCCCACCTCATTGTACCGCTCACCGGGAAATACGGTGGGCAGGAGTAGAACTGATCCGGCAGAGAGAGAGAGAGAGAGAGAGAGAGAGAGAGAGAGAGAGAGAGAGAGAGTCCACCCGTGCACCACGGGCTGCGCATTCAAACTGACCAGCGCGTCTTTCTCACAGCGCAGACACCGTCCTCTCTCCACATCCTTCGCCGAGCAGCCTCACTGCAGCTGACCATAGGAGCCGGTAGGTTGATTCTTCTTCATCTTCTAGGTGGATTTATGTTATGTGTCTCTTATGCATTCAAGACCGGAGCAGAGATTTACATTTAACCCGCAAAGCGCTGCGTATATAACGGGTTAATCTCGGCTCTGGACCTTCATCTGAACGTGTTGTTTTTCACATGTGAACGGGCTTCTGTGTCGCCCGAGTAGTCGGGAATTTAATAAAGGCATGCATTCACGTCCCCAGATATAACGCTTTCCAGCAGGGCTCACCGGAACGCTTTTATGTTAGATCAGATTTCAGCAGCACCAGAGTGTCTCAGACTGCAGGCTGGAGAGGCTTACTGGAGCTTCTAAGAGACCGTTGGTGCAGCCTGTGGGACCAAATGGCTGAAAAGTTTGGTTATAGTTCACTTAAACCTAGCGCAGACTGCAGAATGTGGAGGGAGTGGAGGAAAACGTCTACAAAATGTGCTTGCAGCATAATTCACAAGAACACTTTGATAATTCAGCTAAAAGAATTTAATTTCAATTTCTACAGATTGTGTGTGAGTGAATTAAGGCAGATTAAAAGGGCAGTTAGTTATAAAAGCAAAGTAGTATAGTACAAAGAGAAATGTTAAATATTCCAAAAAGCATCTGTTGTGATTAGGGTTAGGGGTTAAGCATTTTCCATAATTTTTCCATCTTGGTTGAATCTGTCTAATATTTTTGCATATAATTTTCCATATAGATTCTGCATTCACTGTATTTCACAGAGCTATGGCTCCAAATCAGACCAGCACACACTCTTAAGATCTCCAGGCTGTGCATAAAACAGACAAAGCGCCACACTCAGATGCACTTTCATTTTCTGTGTGTGTCCATATGTAGCAGAAAATGAGCGAAGAAGCAGAGAAGATTACCCCACAGTTTCCCGCATGACGGCCGCTTGTTCGAGATGAGAATGTGCCCAAGAGGAGAGAGTATCAGTCAGACAGCCTCTCTTCTGTTTCTGCATTTATCAACAGCTCTACAGCCTTGCAAACATACTGTACAGTACAGTACTCTGCCTGCTGTATCTGTGTGACTGTTCCGGTCCATACTGCTGCTGCTGCTGGGGGCTTTGTTTCTCTTCTCTTCTCTTTTCAGTGGATAGATTACTGAACAGGCTAGGGGCCCATAGGATTCAGAGGCTCCTAAGCTGGAGAGCTCCAAAAAGTCCCTCTGAAACAATGTCCATAAAGTTTGTGTAGTGTCTTGACCAACAGTTCACTCTTTGTAGCAGTGTGCACTATGAACAAATTTCCAGAGACTACTGCCTGTTCAAGTGTTTGCACATTTAAAGATAATGCATGTTACAAAATCTTTCTGTTTTTTATGTTTTATTGCTGAGCCTGAATTAAAACAAATTTCTGACATGGAAAAATAATGATTCTGATTCTGACCCATTTCATACTGTAATTTGATCTACTTTAACTGCATTGGTGAGTTCTTTCTACAAGTAAAGGGCACAACCATGGGTGCAAATCTTCATGTTCTTCTTTGTGCACAGTTTTATATTTAAATTTCATTCCAAAATCCGAGTTTGTTGTATTACTTAACATTATAAATCCTCCATAATTATTTTCTATTTTGTAATGCATGTCAAGGGCCGTCATAATACTAGTATTTACAACAGCACACTTTAAAATACCACAAAATGTTCGGGTGATTCTCAAGAGGTAAAATACATAGATAACACATAATAACCATAAATGGTAAATTGATAGTTAATTAAACTTTAGTTAATATATATTTCACTGTTAAACAATGAAATTAATAATTAATTATTTTTAATTAATAATGTTTACTAATTATTAGTAATGCTATAATTTGTTATTTTATCATTATTCTGTGTAATATAAAATGATACATTTATAAATTATATATTGTGTCATAGAAGATAAGACACGATGACAAGTGCATTCTGATTACATTAACAAACTATCATTATTTGGATGGTAACCATTACATGACACCTCATGAACATGAAGGAGTCTGTATGAAGGTTTATGACTGTTGTCATTAAGTGTCATTTGGTCAGTTATGTCATTTCTAATGCAAAGATGACATTTTTTAAAATGTCTTTGTCATGATAACTTGACATTAACAAAGACAACATAACCTCAACGTCATAAACATGCCATAACAGTCCTAATTGCAACAATGCAAATACCACCTACGGGGAGTGTTGATGTTTACACCGCTACCACAGGAGCCTTGGGCATAACAAAGACATTGACAGGTTATGTTGTTTTGGTTAATGTCAAGTTGTCATAACAAAGACATCCCAACCAATATCAACTTTGCATTAGAAATGACATAATTGACGATCTAAACATTGAGAAATGAGGTAAGTTTGCTTCTTTGTGTTGAACCTCCCCCTTCTCCACTGAGAAAGATGATTAGCCGAATTAAAAACTGACCTGGTTCAGGTGGCATATTGGTGACAGAGGATTGTAAGCCTCTGATCGGCCAAATTAAAAAAAGATTGACAGTTACCCCTCCCATTTAAAGTCTCAGGTCCAAGCGCCTTGGTCTGTAAGCATTACTGAAATTAAAGCACCCCCACAAGTGTAATATTGCTTAATAGATGCACTACACAGTATTTATTAACCATTTACAAAGTATAATAAACATCAGTTGTAACTTTACAAAAGTCTATCCAGATACTGTTTACAGATGGTTTACAAACCAATTATTAACCATTGACAAAGTATTAACTATCTAAATAATGTTTATAGATGCATTACAAAGTATTAACCATTTAACAAGGTAATCATCAGTTGCAACTTTATATAGCCATCCATAGCAAAACGACCACACAGTGACACAAAACGACCACAAAGAAATGCAAAACGACCAAAAAAGACACAAAATGTCCACAAAGAGACACAAAAGATGCTGATTAATTCCACCAGCCTAGCTGTGTGTAATAAAAGAAACTTGACTCTTGACTAGATGATCTGACAAGCTCTTTGTTTTAAGCATACTGAGGCCTTTATTCCAACACAGTAACCAGGTATCAGTACTCATCCCATCAACACCACTGTGACACTTGGTGCCATTTTTCAGTTGTGCATCTCACACACATCTGACAAACAGATACACTACAATTTTGATCAATACAGCCGTCTACTTGCACTTTACACCACGACCACAACCTGGAGCCACAACTTGAAGTCTTTTCAGACTTCAAGTCAATTTTCTTGTGTCTTACGCGCATATTGGGCTGTGAGTGCTGTCAAAACGCATCTGAGCCCACAGTAGTACTGTGGCTGAACACTTCCAGTGTAGACATTCAGCATTTGTAGCATCTGAACTATTTTGTTAAATGAAAAAAGGATTAAAACGTTTAACTAGGTCTCCAAAAACTTTGTATCTGTACTAAAACTTCACAATATCAAAAATTGTCAATAGATACCCGGACCTAACCTTTACAATTATTACTGACCCAAAGATAAGACAGATTTGAATGATTGAGAGACGATGGGAAGGAAACATTATGTGTTACTATATAGGGGGGGTATGCTTCATATGACACCCAGATCACAGACAGCTGGTTCCATTTTGGATTTGGTTCAAAATAGCTGGATTTGCTAAGCTCTGAGGCTAATGAATCTCTTATTGAATCTTTTGTCTCTTTTGAAATATGCAATGTAGAAAAGAGTCAGGTAACATTAGCAGCCTTCTATTTTGTCCATCATTTCCACATAATTAAATGACAAAAGCTGCTTTTGGCAGGTTATATCTGTAATGCCATAATATAATTCAACAAGTACAGCTTTCAATGGAATCTTTTGTTACATATGTTGAAAGCTGAATCTAAATGGATTTGACAATAGATTTGAAAGGGTTCAGATTTAATAAAATGCTGTAGTCACAGATGACTTTGTTGGTATATATACTCCAGGTGGAATTATCTGACAGATATAAGGAATAGCCCTTTTTACTTTAGACAGAGTCAGAGTGAGTAAAATAAGGGTCAAGAGTGGATAGAGGGTACAGTTAAAGTTTGTGAACTGAAGATTCAGTTGTCCTGTCTAGCCTTCATAATCTAGAAAACTGCATTTGGGCCCAATGTGTTATAATCTTGCAGCATCTGCTAATGCATCTTTCTGTCTTACACTGGCAGTGTCAATGTCACATTCATGACAACAGAATCACATTTAAATATGCATGCACAGGCCTGCATACACATCAACCTGTGTGCACATAGAACACACACGTAATGTATGCACTCCTTACACACATCCACCGAGCATGCTGGGATTTGCCCATGACAAACAACCGCGGTGTGAAGTGTGTATCTGTCACGTCAGTGTACTCTAAGCGTGTGAGGTTGCAGTGAATGAGGAATCGAGATGGCACGCCGACATTGCACAGTGGTCCAGGCGGACTTTGCCAAAGCTGCCTGGCCCCAAATTATCACCTCTGTCTTCCAGCATCCCCGTCATCTCGGCACCTCTCAGCGGCTCCGCTCTCTCCCAGCAGCCGCGTGAGCCTCCAAAAATGAGCTGCACAGCTGTATCCAGCCTAAATAGGTGACACACACATGCTGGCCTCACACACCAGGGACAGGGATTGAAAGGATTTTATCAATCCAGTTTATTATTTTATTTCGCTGGAGCAAAAAAACTCAAAGAATATACTATACATAACAGCATATACAGGAAACAAGAAACATGTAAAAGAGCAACAACTAAAGAATATTAGTGAATAATAAATCATTTGAGCATTTGAGCTACAATTTGCAGTCTGACTAACATTCTGCATAACATCTGTTGTTCCTTTAGCTTCCTATTCAAGGTGAGAATGTTGTGCTCAGGCTGCCTGTGTGGCTCTGTTAGATTGAAATATCAGATTTAACCTGAGCTAACAGATGCAATGGTACTACAGTAGCTGGAGGGGATGCAGCACTTACCTATAAGCTTTCAAAAACACCAGTTCTTGTCATTTAATGGAATGCATCGCCAGCAAATGTTTAAGCATACAGGTGTTTTTCACACCTGCTTTGCCTTTTATACCCAGTTTTCTTCTGTCTTTTCCATCAGACTATGGATGAATAATTGTTTTTCTCAGGTTGTTGTAGGGGAGGCCCCTAATAAACTTACATATAAGATGGATTTTCTTTTTATGATTCTTATCTCATCAATTTGATGTATTGATAATTAAGATATTAGATTTTTAAAAATATAAATTTTAATGCCTGTATTAATAATATTTATACTAATAAAAATACATAAATAATATATACAAATAAAATAAATACTTTTTTTATCAGTTTATTTTACTTTGGCTGATTTGTATAGTGTATAGCAACATAATATTCAATTCAATTTTATTTATATAGTGCCAATTCATGGCAGAAGTTATCTCATTGCGCTTTTCCTATAGAGCAGGTCTAGACCGTACTCTTTATAATATTATTTACAGAGACCCAACAAATCCCACCATGAGCAAGCATTTGGCGACAGTGGCAAGGAAAAAATTCCTTTAATCTTTCTAGTGTATGATATAAACCTTCTTGGTTCACCCTTTTACAATTGTAAATGTACTATGTGTGTTTACACTTGGCATTAAATATAGTTTGTTTTGTCACTGTCTCTATAAACATCAATGATGCCACCTTTATTCAGCACCATGGGGTAGCTGGCTGCATTTTGAACACCACAGTGTCACTTTAAATGCATTCTCACCACAGGATTCCCATTGTTTTCTGTTCTGCTTTGTTCATTTGTTGAAGTGAACTAACGTCACTACATAGATAGTAACTCATAGTTTCCACTTATAATGAAGAAGTGATGTGTCCATATGTTACGTTACACATAGAAGACTGATCCCAATCAGTTCCATGGAGTGAGGTATACAGATTTTACACAGGAAAATAGAAGATCAGATTGATGCTCTATATTGGCCAATATGCTGAGTTTACGTATCACAGTCGGGTGCTGTTTGATTAAATTAATTAACCTAATGAAGGTTTATGGACTGACACAATGTTAAAGAAGTGTGTACAAGGTTTTAGGTAGGCAAGGTTTTTGATCCTACACACCTGTCAATAAGACGTTATGGTGTGCAAGAACGTCAGTATTGCGCTGAAAGGATTTACTGCTGAAACAATTAGTCGATTAATAGGTTAGTTGGCTGATATTGACAATGAATTTTGATTATCAATTAACTGAGTTATTTAATCAAGCAAAAATGACAACTGTTCTGTGGTTCCAGCTTCTCAAATGCAAGGATTTGCAGTTAAATTTGAAAAAATTATTGATAGATTCATTGAGAATAAAAATTGTTAGTAGCAGCAGCCCTAAAATGACTATTGATTAATCAATTAGTCGATACATTTTTAAAGAAAAAAAATAACAAACACTCCCTTAGCTCCAGCTTCCAATTGTGTGGATTTGCTGTTTTTCTTGGTCTTCTGTGGTGGTAAATTGAATATCTTTGGGTTTAGGGCTGATAAAACAAGACACTTGATATCAGCTTGGGCTTTAAGAAATTGTGACATTTTTCACTATTTTCTGTCATTTTATAGTTAAGTGATTAATCAATTAATCAAGAAAATAATCAACAGATTAATGAAAATAATTGTTATTTGTAGCCTTACCCAGTTTGGCAAAAGACACCCACATGTTTGAACATCCTTTACCTTTCTGCCATGGCTGAACACAGATAGTGTGACTTAAATCACTGTGAAAATAGACAGACATTGAAAAGGAGGTATCAGACCTAAATGATTCTTTGGAATCAGAGGTTTTGGAACCAATTCTCTCTAATATTTTGAACGGTTGTTTTGTACATCAAATCCTCCAATTTAAGAAGCTGAAACCAGAAAATGTTTGGCTTAATAAATTCAATTCAATTCAATTTTATTTATATAGCACCAATTCATAACAGAAGTTATCTCATTGCAGTTTTCCTATAGAGCAGGTCTAGACCGTACTCTTTATAATATTATTTACAAAGACCCAACAAATCCCATCATGAGCAAACATTTGGCGACAGAGGCAAGGAAAAACTTCCTTTTAAGAGGCAGAAACCTCGAGCAGAACCAGACTCAATGGTGGCCATCCGCTGCTGCCGGGTTAGGTTTTGAGAGAGAGAGAGAGAGAGAGAGAGAGAGAGAGAGAGAGAGAGAGAGAGAGAGAGAGAGAATTTGAATTGAATTTTAACAAACACTTTTATTACAAGAAACTCTCCTATTCACAATACACTTCTACAAAGTACATTTGTATTTTTTTACTCACAAAGTATGCGAAAAAATTAATTTACCCTCAAAAACAGAGCACAGAGCCTCATTACAACACCAAATACATTCAAATGTTTCAAAATCATCAATAGACTTATAATACATAAAGTCAACCATAACTCTTGATTTCACCAAGTTAGAAAACAATGCTACTAAGTTCTGATTTATATTTTGATCTATTTTCTTTTTCCTCCTTGTATAAATGGCCAGTTTTGCTTGGCCTAGAACAAAATTCAGAAGTTGACAAACAAATCTTTTTTTCCTCACATATTTGTACCTCATTACAACTCCTAAAAACATTGCTTACAACTAGAAATAAAGGCTGCAATCTACTACAATTCACAAAAGCATGAAATACAGTTTCAAAAAGGGCATGTAGAAGCAACCTCAGGGTTTAAAACAGAAACAAAAGCATTAACCGCGACTGCACCATGGAGAATTCTCCATTGTAAATCACCTGTTCTCTTGGTCAACGGTGGTTTATACATAGAACTCCGGTTTTGTGCCTTGATCCAGTTTTAAAAAATCACGCCAGGGAGAATCAACTTTTCCATATAACACCTTTTTGTTTAAAAACTAAAAAAAAAAAGCCTGTGCAAAGATTTACCAATACTCGAGAAAATGTTTACACACAAAGTTGCACCACTTTCAATGAAAGGGGATGTAATCCCCTCAACATTTATTGACAAAAACAAACAAGGAAAAGAGTCTTTGGGATTAGGAACACAGGAGCCTACACAATGCTCTGTTAACAAGTCTATTTCAGTTGTTTTGAGGGCAGCTTTCCATTTCATGAGCAACTTAGTAATCAACCGAATAGACCTGATTCCCAAGTGTTGAGCTAATACTGTTTTATTCTTTAAATACGGCCCTACAATATTTAGTAGGTGACTGAGAGTAATAACGTTGTGTTCAATCAGCAATCTACTAAATCCAGGAAAAAAAGAGCTGTCCGTTAAGTCCAACTGAGAGCCATGGATTAAAGGTTCCTCTAGTAGCCAGTGAAGAGAATGTGAGCTTTCTGGTTGTTGAACAACAAAGAGACTCCAAACTTTAAAGATGTTCTTATAAAAAATTGTCAATGGAGAAGTGTCCATTTTTAGGGGATCCATCAAAAAAAGTCCTTTGTCCAGCCCCAAACCTACAAAACTACATAAAATCAGGCATGAAACAGCACGCAAGCTACAATTGTAAGGTCCAACCAACAGTCTTACAACTGCACGAACTGCAGAAAAAAAGGTGCAATTCTGCTTTGAAGACGCATCAATCCTTGACCACCTTCCTCTTTAGGCAAAAACAATACATTTTGTGAGACCCAGTGTAACCTATCCCAAAACAAATCCACCATGAGAGCCTGGATTTTTGAAAGTAGCTGCAAATTAGTAGCCACCAAATTATTAACAATTAAAATGTGTCCTCTGTATGACAATTTTGGAGTCAAATACTTCCATTTGTCTAGGCGTCCTTTGACTTTTTCAATTTAACCTTCCCAATTTTTCTGTACTATTGTTTCATTACCTAAAAAGACACCCAAATATTTAAAACCTTAATTTCCCCAATGTAAACCAGCAGGACGTTTTGGTTTTCCACTTTTCCAGCTTCCTATCAGTAAAGCTTCACTTTTATTCCAATTAATATTAGCAGAAGATAAACCTTTTTTCAAATTTTTTTCAAGCAATTCAGATAAAACATTTACATCACTTTTCTTACTGATCATAACTACAATATCATCAGCGTATGCTGATAATAAAAAAACAGCCGAACAGCCCTGTCTAATACCTCTACAAGCTCCAAAAGTAGCACATAACCCACCATTGACCTTGAGAATACTCTGAAAGTCACTGTAGAGAACTTTCACCTAATCTATAAATTTTTGACAAAAACCAAAGGCCCCCAAAACTCTCCATAAATAACCATGTTCAACACGGTCAAAAGCTTTCTCTTGATCCAACAATATTAAACCACAATCTAAATTTAACATCTTAAGATCAAGAAGGTCTTGAATCAAGAAAACATTATTAAAGATTGACCTACCGGGGACACAGCATGTATGACCTGGTCCATAACCTCTGCCAATCGATTAGCTAAAACTTTAGAGAGCAGTTTGTAGTCACTGCACAGCAAGGAGACTGGCTGCCATCTCTCGATGTCCGTCAGATCCCCCTTTTTGGGTAGGAGAGTCAAGACTGCTCTGCAGCAACTCAACGGCAGTAGCCCTCCAGCTAAACTGTCATTCAGTACCTCCAGCAAGTCTTCTCCAAACTCTGACCAAAGAGACTTATAAAAGTCGACTGGCAGACCGTCAATCCCTGGTGCTTTTCCCAGCTCCATACCTTGGAGGGCTTTATATAGCTCCCCCATGGTCAAGGCATCTGATTCTGATTATGATTCTGATCATCAAAAAAATCACTGTCATTCCTATAATCTGGACCCAGTTCATTTTTATATAAAGACTCATAAAAAGTGACTGCTCTCCTACGAATGACTTTGGGATCAGTCAATAATGCTCCAGATTCAGAAAGTAGAGCATGAATGACCCTGTTCTGTCCACTTTTCTTCTCCAAACCAAAAAAAAAAACCCCTAACCCCTAACAGATCAGATAACTGAGTCTTTATATTTTTTATGAGAGACTCAACATCACTTTGATTTCCATGCAAGTGAGCCAATTCTTTGCAGTTTTAAAACATCAGTCTCTAAGGTGTTCAACATCATGATTACTTCTCTAGTGACATTCTGAGAGTATTGCTGACAAAACTGTTTTATCTGGACTTTCCCAAAATCCCACCATTGCTGCAGTGTTCTAAAGGAATTCTTTGTAGTTTTAAAAACATCCCAACATTTTTTCAAACTTTCTTTAAAGCACAAATCACTCATATTAAAATGCCAATAAGCACTCTTTGGCTTTACAGAGTTCAAAAAAATAGTGCAATGAACCATGTTGTGATCTGAGAGACATGATGGAGTAATACAACAACTTTCAACAATACTACCATGATGTTTAAAAACATAAAACCTATCCAATCGTGCTGAAGAAATCACGCTATCACGAACATGAGTCCAAGTGTATTGTCTTTGTTCTCCACCAAGCTGTCTCCAAACATCAATTAAATCATGCGTTTTTAATATCTGAACAAGACGTTGTTGTGAAGATAAATGAGGTTCAATGTGATTTCTATCCGTTGGACTCATTAAAATCACCACCCAAAACTAAATACTCATCGACAGCAACGCTTTGTAACACAGAACACAAAGTATTTAAAAATAATTCTTTAGCATCAGTCACCGTGATCGCAGGTAAATCATCATCATCTTTGTTCTTCACTGCTCGTAACCCTGAAACCCCCGGAGCTACGTCTGCCGGCCCAGCTCCATCGACTTCAGCGTTAACCACCACGTCACTTCCGGCAGCGACAGTAGCATTAGCTGACGAGTTGTTTGCGGGACACACGGATTAAATGGCCAGCCTGCCCACAATTAAAACATTTAATTTGGTCAGTCGTTACGTAAATAATGTAATCGTACTCATCAGTCCGAAAATGCAAAGACACATCTACATCAGCATCGTCTTTCATAATCACGTAAACAAAACGCCTGAACGAGACAACATGTTTTAGTAACTGCGACTCACTGCTGATAGGGATCTTTTTAATGGGTGAGACAAAGCTTTAGCTAATATCTCATCACTTAAAAACGGTGGTACATTGGATAAAGTGACTTTCTTTGAAGGTGTAGAAAGTGGCAACACCATCAACAACTATCCCTGTTTCAACTAGTTTGTTCGCCTTTTCAAAAGTGTTTAGAAATACAACAGTATTCATCCTGGATGCAGACAATATCATGCCCAACGACATCACCCACTGCCAGGCAGCATTTCTCTATGCTAACCGCGGACGGCACTTTCACTCCATGACGCCAGGTCAGTAAGCTCAAACAAAGCGAGCGCGGGGCCGCCATGCTCCTGATAGACCAGGCAGCACGCGGCCCAAAGCAAGTATGACGTAAACCAAAAAAAAACAACTAACAGAGAAAAGCCAGAAAACAGAGGGGGGAAAAGATTCACTCACAGAATCAACTCGCACCACTCAGTCCACACGCTCACCCCCACCCGAAAAATCACACCGGGAGAGGGAGGGAGAGAGAGAGAGGTTTACTGCTCTATCCTGCATTTATGCACACACTTTATATCCTGCACTTGCTTATTGCACTACTGGTTCGACCTAAACTGCATTTCATTGCCTTGTACTTGTACATGTTTAATGACAATAAAGTTGAATCTAATCTAATCTAAAGACGGAGAGGGACGCACAATGCAACAATACCACCTAGAATTTCTTAAAATAGAAATGTAATTGTAGTAAATGACTTAAACTATGAAATCAATTATTTTTGTTGTCAATTTTTTTGTCAGTAAACTGATTGTTTCACCACTTCTCTGAATTCCCATCTTTACTACACAATCTTAATGTCAGCTGCGCTCTGCTGTGTTCTTCTCAGGTGCAGAGGAGCTGCAGAGAAGAGCAGGAGGGAGGAGGTGATGTTCTCTCCTCAGCTCACTGTGACTGTGAGCAAAGTGAGGGTTTGAGCCTGTCAGGACGCCTCCTAGCAGCCTCTCCTCAGGCACACACTATCCTAAAGCAAAAACAACAAGCAGCCAAACTCCCCAAACTGACACCTCACTCTCCTCCACCCGCTCTGCTCCAGTCCCCAGTGCCATGGCCTTTACCCTGTCAGAGATCATGGCAGCGAGGCGGCAGCAGTCGCAGGCTCAGTCGCACGCCCAGCGAGGCAGCAGGACAGCGGTGGAGGTGGATGAGTATAGCACCAACCCCACTCAGGCCTTCACCTTCTACAACATCAACCAGGGACGCTTCCAGCCACCACACGTCCACATGTGAGTTAATTTTGTCAACTTTTTGGTTTACATTTGCTCTGATCATTTTCCTGTGCATCCTGTCTATAGTGAGATTCTTTTTTTATGTTTACTCTTGTTTTTGGGATTCAAACCAGAAATTATCATCCATTAAAGGAGTAGTTCAATATTTAAGGAAATATGCTTTTTTGCTTTCTTTCCTAAAGAGAGATGAGAAAATGAATATCAATCTCATGCCTGTGTGAGCTGGATGTGATTAGCTTAGCTTAACATAAAGAATGGAAGCACGGGGGAACAGCTAGCTTGGTTCTGTCTAAAGTTAAAAAAAATACACCTACCAAAACCGAGCTAGGCTAACCACATCCTGATTCCAGCTATGTACCTAATATACAGACATGAGATTGATATCAAGAGTATTTCCCAAAATGTTGAACTACTTCTTTAAGTGAAGCAACCTTTCAACCAGACCAGCCAGGAATAAGACAGACGAAGAAGCTCTTATGCCAAAGGGTCAAGTCTTTGAACTGAAAATCCAGAATGTTTTGTTTTGAGAAAAATTAAATAACAAACGTGATCTCCAGTATGCCTCTGCTGTCTCGCCTATATTTTTTAAAATCCCAGTCAGAGAGGGTTTTGTAACAGCAGCAGTTCTGAAATGGATTTCTGAAATGTGATGTCCAAGTGAGTGTGGGACCCCTTGACCTGAGGAAGACCCTGAATCCCTCACAGATCCAAGGGTGCTGCTCACCATGACTTCTGACCACTCAAGTTGTGGTAAACAAAATAGTAATTGGATTGGTGGAACACCAACACCAGAACAACAAAGCTGTACTCAACTCATAGATGCTTATCTGATAGGCAGGCCATGACTTCTAATTTTCCAGCCTTATTTGCATATTTTATCGTATTTTAGTAAGAAGCCCTTCTGTTTCTGTTAATTTGCTGTGGCTGCAAACTCAACACTTCCTCTGTGTTTACCTGCTGTTTTAATAAATTCAGCAGCAATTGTTTATCGGTGTTCAGCAACTGTTGATGAAACTTTACACTTTCTGTAGATGTTTCACATTAAAAGCTGACTTGTACAGAGAGGGAGTATGCCCTTTGAACCACAGGAAGGCTTTTAATGTAAACATTCAATATGAATGTGTTTGAGTGTGAAAGTGCAGGCAAGTCTACAGGGTAATCAGGTGGGCACCCTCTCAATAACTGGTGTTGTGTTGAGTTGGGTCCACGGCACCAAGAATGTTACGATTAGTCAAGCCGGGAAACAGAGAATGCCAGGGAACAGTACCCAAACACAGACTAGCAGGTAGAGCAATAATTTTGTATTAACAAAAAAGGCTTACACTGAATTGGCAGGCAAAAGCAACTCTCAACAGGTAAGCAGTCCAAAACAGAAACACAAGTCCAACGGAACACAGACTAAATACACTCAGGTAGGGGAAACAATGAGACACAGGTGGAACCATTTGACACAGGCGAAAACAATGAAAGCAATCAAAGACAGGAAGCAAACCTACCAGACACAAGAGGGAGGGAGAATATTACAAAATAAAACAGTAAATAACAGGACAAAAACCCAAAACCATGACAAAGAAGGCTCAACAGTGTGCTCCAGTGTCCCAGAACCAATCTGCTCTTTACCTGCACCCACACACTCAATACTGTCCTCCGTAGCATTCTCTTCTGTCTACATCTACATCACCAGCTACCATCGTCATCTAACAGCATGTTATGGTGTGTGTGGTATGTTCCCAGGATTAAGTTAAGAGAGGGTCGGACTATAACCCAAGGATGTAGTTCGTGGTTCCTGGGCGCAAGTAAAAAATCTGTATAAAACTCTAATGATAAAGCATCTTATTAAAAGGAATTTTGTTTATATTTAAAAAAAAATCTTTAACAGGTGCCAGTAAGGCCTTAGGGGTGGGGTAATAAAATAATGATCCCAGCCTCTCATTCTCAGTATATTTTCATATGGTCTCCTCTTCTGGCTGTGATCAGGGTCACCCGGCTTCGCTTTTTTCACAAGATTTGTTAGTTTACTTGTGAGCGACTGGTCCCATGGAATGGGACACAGGGGTTGGAGGTAGGCATAGGGATTTGGGTGAAGTTAGGGTCAGGCTTAGGGGGTAGGGGTGTGGTTAGGGTTAGGTACTGTGAAAGGGCATGGTTAAGGTTAGGTACTGTAAAGAGGTGTGGTAAAGGTAAGAGTAGTTGATATGGGATAGGTTAAGAAAGGCAGGGCAAAGGGGAGCAGGAAGGATAACACAGGGTTAGGGGTTAAAACCCTTTAAAAGGTCTCCTTAATGTATCATATTAAGAGGATATTGAGCTGGGAAATATAGGACCCTGGGAGTACAGAACCCTGGGAACATAGACACACTCCCTTCCAGCTTACTAGCATGTTGTTATCATCAGCAGCATGCTGTTCAACCCACCGAGGAATAGCCAAACCATCATCCTCAGCTATCACATTAAGATAACTACAATGCTAACAGCATGTTATTCACCGTATGCTAAGCTAACTAGCATACTGCCTGAGCCACCTAATAAAATAAAAGTCTTTGTTCAAATAATGGCACAATCTCTAAGTTTTGAGTTTCATTGACAGAAACTTACAGCAGCAAAAAAAAAAAAAAAAACAGCAATGTAAAAGCGAGTGGAACAAGTGAACAGTATTTCTGTAGTGAGTATGACATCTGTTGTACTGACGGAATTAGTGCTGTAGATATGTACATTATACTAAACTTACCAAGTGAGCCATTATAGTACATGTAATTTGTCCTCCTTCAATGATTTTATGAATAACTAATAATAATAATTATAATAATAATAACATTGCAAAAACTTGAAAGGAAATGGTGTTCCAACAACCTGGAAGAATCTTGTTCAGTCTGGCAAGATAGTCTTAAAACATGTAGGAAAGCCCTCCATAATGCCAGAGCAGCTTACTACACATCATTAATAGAGGAAAATATAAATAACCCAAGGTTTCTTTTCAGCACTGTAGCCAGGCTGAGAGAGAGTCACAGCTCTATTGAGCCATGTATTCCTATAGCCCTCAGTAGTAACGACTTTCTAAGCTTCTTTAATGATAACATTTTAACTGTTAAAGAAAATATGTACTGTTAAATGTACCACAGTCCTTTAAAGTAGCTGTAATTAAACCTCTTCTTAAAAATCCCACTCTTGATCCTTGAGAATGCATTCGCCAATCAGTTGTGTGACTTTCTAAATAAAATGAGTTTATTTGAGGATTTTCAGCCAGGATTGCATCATAGCACAGAGACAGTACTGGTGGAAATTACAAATTACCTTTTAATTGCATGAGACAATGGACTTGTCTTTTTAGATCTTAGTGCAGCATTCGACACCATTGACCATCGCATCCTATTACAGAGACTGGAACATTCAGTTGGCATTAAAGGAACCGCACTAAACTGCTATAAATCCTATCTATCAGATTGATCTCAGTTTGTACATGTTAACAGTGAGTCCTTCATGCATGCCAAAGTTAGTCACAGAGTTCCACAAGGTTCTGTGCTTGGACCGATTCTGTTCACCTTAAATAATGTTCCTTTAGGCAATATTATTAGGAAACACTCCATAAACTTTCATTGTTATGCAGATGATACCCAATTATATCTATCGATCAAGCCAGATGAAACTAACCAGTTAGCTAAACTTCAAGCATGCCTGATTATCAGGCTGCCCGAATCAGTCCCTTAAGACTCTCCAGTTCATCCAGAATGCTGCGGCACGTGTACTGACAAGAACTAGGAAAAGAGATCATATTTCTCCAATATTAACTTCTCTGCACTGTCTTCCTGTAAAATCCAGAATAGAATTTAAAATCCTTCTCCTCACCTACAAAGCTCTTAAAGGTCAGGCACCATCATATCTTAAAGAGCTTGTATTATAAAGAGTACGGCCTAGACCTGCTCTATAGGAAAAGTGCAATGAGATAACTTCTGTTATGAATTGGCGCTATATAAATAAAATTGAATTTAATTGAATTGCAATACCTTATTGCCCCACTAGAACACTGCGCTCCCAGAGTGCAGGCTTACTTGTGGTTCCTAGAGTCTCCAAAAGTAGAATAGGAGCCAGAGCCTTCAGTTATCAAGCTTTGTTAAAGCTTATAGTTAGGGCTGGCTTGGGTGAGTCCTGAACCTTCTTCTTTTCCTTTCAGCTGTTCCCTTTCAGGGGTCACCACAGCGAATCATGTGCCTCCATCTAACCCTGTCCTCTGCATCCTCTTCACTCACACCAATTAACTTCATGTCCTCTCTCACTACATCCATAAATCTCCTCTTTGGTCTTCCTCTAGACCTCCTGCCTGGGAGCTCCAACCTCAGCATCCTTCTACCAATATATTCACAGTCTCTCCTCTGAACATGTCCAAACCACCTCAATCTGGCCTCTCTGACTTTATCTCCGAAACATCTAACACGAGCTGCCCCTCTGATGTACTCATTCCTGATCCTGTTCATCCTTGTCACTCCCAAAGAGAACCTCAACATCTTAAGCTCTGCTACCTCCAGCTCTGCCTCTTGTCTTTTCTTCAGTGCCACTGTCTCTAAGCTGTACCACATTGCTGGTCTCACCACCATCTTGAACACCTTTCATTTCATTCTTGCCGATACTCTTTTATCACACAACACACCTGACACCTTTCTCCACCCGTTCCAACCTGCTTGCACCCGCCTCTTCACCTCTTTTCCACAGTCTCCATTGCTCTGAACCGTTGACACTAAGTACTTAAAGTCCTGCACCTTCTTCACCTCTGCTCCCTGTAACCTCACCGTTCCACCTGGGTCCGTCTCATTGACACACATGTATACTGCGGCTAAGCTTCATTCCTCTGTTTTCCAGAGCAGACCTCCATCTCTCTAGATTTTCCTCCACCTGCTCCCTGCTCTAACTACAAATCACAATGTCATCCGCAAACATTATAGTCCATGGAGATTCCTGTGTAACCTCATCTGTCAGCCTGTCCATCACCAGAGCAAACAAGAAGGGGCTCAGCGCCGATCCTTGATGCAGACCCACCTCCACCTTGAACTCCTCTGTCACACCTACAGCACACCTCACCACGGTCTTACAGCTCTCATACATGTCCTGCACAACTTTAACATACTTCTCTGCCACTCCAGACTTCCTCATACAATACCACAGCTCCTCTCTCGGCACCCTGTCATACGCTTTCTCTAAATCTACGAAGACACAATGCAAGTCCCTATGACCTTCTCTGTACTTCTCCATCAGCATCCTCAAAGCAAATACTGCATCTGTTGTACTCTTTCTAGGCATACAACAGATGCAGTATTTACTTTGAGGATGCAGGTGAGTCCTGAACCATCCCTTAGTTATGCTACTATAGGCCTAGACTGCCGGGAGACTTCCCATGATGCACCTCTTTCCTCTTTCCTCCTCTCCCCCTCCATCTGTATGCATTTTCATCCCATTACTGCATGTTACTAACTCTACATCTTCCCTCTCCCGTAGTTCTGTGCTTTCTCATTTCTCTCCTCTCTCCTTCTGTCGCTTACAGCAGGTATTTCTGCCTCCGGAGCTGCAGAGACTGGATCTGTGGTTGTGGGCCACCTGCTGCCCCTGTGTTCCTGCTCGACAACTGCTACTACAATTGTTACTATTATTGTCATTATTCTTCCTATGACTATAATACTTATTATTATTTCTTTATTAATATTAATATTACCACTACCATTACATTATAGCTATTTTAAAATTCTAGGTGGAATTTGCATTGTGCTTCCTTCTCCCCCTCCTCTCTCTCTCTCTCTCTCTCTCTCTCTCTCTCTCTCTCTCTCTCTCTCTCTCTGTCTCTCTGTCTCTCTCTCTGTCTCTCTCTCTCTCTCTCCGCCCCACCATTGAGTCTGGTTCCGCCCAAGGTTTCTGCCTGTTAAAAGGAAGTTTTTTTCTTGCCACTGTCGCCAAGTGCTTGCTCATGGTGGGATTTGTTGGGAGAGTACGGTCTAGACCTGCTCTATAGGAAAAGTGCAATGAGATAACTTCTGTTATGAATTGGCGCTATATAAATAAAATTGAATTGAATTGAATTTTACTTGTTTGTGC
Source organism: Siniperca chuatsi (assembly GCF_020085105.1). NCBI lineage: Eukaryota > Metazoa > Chordata > Actinopteri > Centrarchiformes > Sinipercidae > Siniperca > Siniperca chuatsi. The sequence continues at coordinate 23,403,903 of NC_058064.1, read as the reverse complement.
AGGCTTTAGGGTATTTACGGTAACTGACAGCTTGTTGGCCTTTTATGACTTCCAAAAGTAGAGCAAAAATCTAAGTTCAGCTTTAGTTTTAGTTTTAACTTTAGTTAAGAGTATTTTCTATAACTCAGAACACTGTTTTTTAAACACAGTTATGTTGATGCTAAGAAAGAGAATTTCTCTGCAGGGTACCATAACGCATCACTTTACATTACTGTATACTCAATAGTGGAAATTAAAACATTCTGTATTTCATTACTTTGTGACTCGCACTTTTTACCAGCTGTCCTATATGCATGTATATCTCCTTTCCCCTCATCTCTTGTGGAGGGGTGTAGAGGAGGAAGAGGAGGAGGCAGGGCTGGGTGTTATCGTACCTGGAGGAGAGCTCACTAAAGTGGGCCATGGTTATTCACCATCTCCCCTCTTCCCCCTGGAGACCCCGTGGATCTGCACACTCGCTGGAAATCCCACAGGAATCTGCTCTTTTTCTATATCTGCGCTTTATTCATTTTCTATCTCTGCACATTTCTCTTTCTGTCTCTGTCAGCGCTGCGCTTTTATTGTGGCCACACGCTCCCGCTTCTCGCTGTTGTTTCCTCCTCTGCCTCAGTCTGTGGGGATGATTTTCTGCTGGATACTGATGCAGACTTTTTTCATTGTCAACCTCTTGTCAGCCACAGATACTTTGCATACAGTGCTGTGTCTCTTTCCCTGTATTGTTTAAGAGAACCAACAGCTGCACTGACCCCTTTTCTCTTCCTCTTTCCCTAAACTTTCTTGTGTTCTGTTCTTCTTCTTCGGTTCAGGGTGGACCCGATGCCCCACGACACGCCCAAGCCGCCGGGCTACACCCGCTTTGTGTGCATCTCGGACACTCACTCCCGCACCGACGCTATCCAGATGCCGTATGGGGACGTGTTCATCCACGCCGGAGACTTCACTGAGCTGGGACTGCCCTCTGAGGTCAAGAAGTTCAACGACTGGCTAGGTCAGCATCTCTGAAAGTTGGGGCTCTGGATCCAGAGCGGGTCAGGGGCCTGTTTTCTGTAACTGGGTCCCCTTGTGACAATCTATTAATAAGGCCGGGGTCAGTACCAGGCTAAATTTACTCACTCTGGGTGCTATGCTGAAAGTTTTTAAGAAACTAGGGAATAGGGAAGGATTCTTTGAAGTTTTCAGAATCTCAGGGCTACAATAAGCTCACTTTTTTATTGTTTTCAATGTGATTTGGTCTTTGCATTGTGCCTCCCTAACCCTATCCCCTTCCCCCAAACTCCTCCTCTCTCTCTCTCTCTCTCTCTCAAAACCTCTCTCTCTCTCAAAACCTAACACGACAGCGGCGGATGGCCGCCCACCATTGAGTCTGGTTCTGCTCGAGGTTCTTGCCACTGTCGCCAAATACTTGCTCATGGTGGGATTTGTTGGATCTCTGTAATTAATATTTTAAAGAGTACGGTCTAGACCTGCTCTATAGGAAAAGTGCAATGAGATAACTTCTGTTATGAATTGGCGCTATATAAATAAAATTGAACTGAATTGAATTAATTTAAAGGGCCATACCAGAGGTTTAACACATTTTAGAACATTGACTGCAAAATAAAAATCTACTTTACTTTACTGCTGATCATTTTCCCAAACATGCCATACATTTTTAAATTGATTTCCTCGCTTACTGAATAGATTTGAGTCTTTTCTTCCTTGTTGATGAGTTCAAGGAGATTTGAATTAACTTCTGACCAGCGAGTTTTTAAATGTACTGTAAGAAGCAGCAAGATTTCACAGTCTGCTTATTGTTTGTCTTCTGTGTTCAATTTTCTGACAATAGAGCTCATGAATGCAGAGCTTTGTGGCCACTGATTCTCAAATCTTTGAAGAGCTCCTTGAACACATCACAAAGGAGAGTTTTTTAAAATGCTTTCTGCTCATAACTGCACTTCTACACAATGATAACTTTGACAAAAGAATAAAGTTGACTGAATCTTCATTGTGATGGACCGGAAGTCTTTGTAAGTTGATTTTCATAGCGTACCAACATGAATTGAAACCTGGAACGAAGAAAAAAATCAAACTAAAAACTGGCGCTGTGCTTTAGAAAATGGACCACAGTAAAGAAGATGTAAAGAAGGCCTTATGTGATTTGTGATAAACATGTGAAACCCACAGTATGGTCCACATAAGTGTGATGTAGTGCGGTGTGAGTCTGGTTTGTGTTACACTTCTCTCAGCTCTGACAGAGAGTGTAGAGACATACCAGTACTATAGATTTTATCAAACCCCATTTTAACATCATTTATAGATGTTTTTCTCAGCAACTGCCATTTAATGTATTTACATTCTCTAACTGCTGCTTTATAGAGCCAGTTTTCTTTGATAAGGCCAATTCATGGTTGCCACATAAGCATGTCTGCAAGGGGCTGCGTGATGTAAATTTCGTCATCTGTTCACAAAGATCTGTGCGGACCCCTGTGCAGGCATCTGCTCGGTGACTATGCGCACTACAAGTGTACCGACTGTGCATGTGCTACAAAAGCAAACTGCATGCTTGTTTTGCACACTGTATGTCTGCACTGTATTTGCATACATGGTCCTACTCTTGTTAAGCGAAGTTTAGTCAAATACAACAAACAAATGAGCTCTTCTTCTTACTGTCATTAGGTTGCCCTCTTGTTGTTCGTGTGCATGTGTGGAAAGCATCTGTGAAGGCACACCCCCGATTGTAGTATGTACATATATACTACAATATGTAGTATGTATGTACTTTATATATACATATGTACCATGTACCATACGTACATATGTTGTGTCGCAGTCACTGGACTGCGACACAACATATGCACACATGATGATGACATATGATGATCTCATATGATGCATTGCTATAGATTAAACTACCCAACAGTATATAAAGTAGTTAAAATGAGCTCAACCTTAAACATCTGCAGCAGTAAAATGCAACATACACATTAATGCAGCAGTAATATTAATCCAGAAACATCAGATATAATAGGAAAACACTGTCATTGACCATTTTACTGCACAGTGTGAGTACTTTTACTTTTCATACTTTAAGTACATTTAGCTGATAATACTTACATACTTAAGTAAGGTTTTGAATGCAGGACTTTTACTTGTAGTAGAATATTTTCACGGTGTGGTATTAGTTAAGTAAAGGATCTGGGTACTTCTTCCACCACCGTCCACATACTTTTGACCATCAAGAGTATATTGAATAACTATAATGTGATATAAATTAGCATTAAAGAGTAGCATATCAGACAGTTAGTCATATTAAAATATTTCTAGTTAATTACTGTAACTATAAAGAGCAGGTTATTTAATGTTGAGAAGAGATTTCTATCAGGGACTGAAAGAGTACTAGAATATTACGTAAAAGTACTGTGACTTTAAAGAAATTAAAAGTACGTGTGTAATAATATACTCAGATAAATGTAATGCAGTAAACATTTCTGTATTACATTTTTAAAAAGAACACCTTTAGGCTACAAAAGAAATTGCATTAAATGTCAACTTATACACTAGTGGGATAGCACCATGCTACAGAGCCCTTATGTATAAACCAACAATAAATTAAATTTCTATAGCTGGTGCATACAACTGATTATCAATTATCAATATATAGCTTCCTCTGTATAGCCTCACTAGAATATACCAGAAAAGAGGACAAAACTCAGACAGTTAAACAAAAATTAAAAGTCTATGGACACCACGGAGGCATTATTAAGCCACAGAAATTAAATAGCCTGACACTAAATAATATAAACTCCACAGTGACTGCAGCCCATAATCACACACATTAAAGCAGAGACAGCACATTTTTTACACATCCCATAGGGCACACATACAATGCTACGTTGCAATGGTTGCTGACGCTCTCATCTGTACAGTGAGTTAAAACAATAGTGAGTTTGTTGTTGTACATCTCTGAATGTCATTCTGAGTCTTGTGCACCGTAAAGTCCCCCTCAATCCGCTCTAGGTTCTCCTTCTCTGCTCATTCATTCTCAAAGCATCACTATACATCCCACTCTAACCAGTCCGCTCTGCCCCTCTGTCCCACTGTAACCAGTCCGCTCAGCCTCTCTGTCCCAGTCTGCTCTGCCCCTCTGTCCCACTATAACCAGTCCGCTCTGCCCCTCTGTCCCACTGTAACCAATCCGCTCTCCCCCTCCGTCCCACTATAACCAGTACGCTCTGCCCCTCTGTCCCAGTCTGCTCTGCCCCTCTGTCCCAGTCCGCTCTGCCCATCTGTCCCACTATAACCAGTCCGCTCTGCCCCTCTGTCCCAGTCCGCTCTGCCCCTCTGTCCCAATCCGCTCTGCCCCTCTGTTCCACTATGACCAGTCCGCTCAGCCCCTCTGTCCCAGTCCGCTCTGCCCCTCTGTCCCACTATAACCAGTCCGCTCTGCCCCTCTGTCCCACTGTAACCAGTCCGCTCTGCCCCTCTGTCCCAGTCCGCTCTGCCCCTCTGTCCCACTGTAACCAGTCCGCTCTGCCCCTCTGTCCCAGTCCGCTCTGCCCCTCTGTCCCACTATAATCAGTCCGCTCTGCCCCTCTGTCCCAGTCCGCTCTGCCCCTCTGTCCCACTATAATCAGTCCGCTCTGCCCCTCTGTCCCAGTCCGCTCTGCCCCTCTGTCCCACTGTAACCAGTCCGCTCTGCCCCTCTGTCCCAGTCCGCTCTGCCCCTCTGTCCTACTGTAACCAGTCTACTCTGCCCCTTTGTTCTGTTCCATTCTCTCAGTTTATCAGGATGTTTTCATGTGACTTTTGTTTTTAGTCTGTAACAGATGCGCCTTGAAATGTACTGAAGTAGGGCCTACAACACTTGAGATAAAAAGTACTTGTAAAAGTAAAAGAATCTATTTTTAAAAATATGCAAAAAAGTTGTACAGTAACAAAAGTAAATTTAATTTGTTACTTCCACCCCAGATTTCTACAGTACATTTTTGAGCCATTTCCTTTTGCCAAGCAGAAGTGTGACAAGCTTTACCGAGCTCAGTCTTGTCTTCTTTGGCTTTTTGTATCACCAGCCTCCACTGGAAGCATTTTATCTCTGTACTGAGTTGGGAACAAGTGTAAGTCTTATCATTGCTAAGTGATATCTGCTGGAAACTGGAATGAAGTGACCATGCGACAGAAAAACAGTTGAATCTGTGAATCTACAGCAGTTTGAGCGAGCAGAGCCATCATTGTCATCTGCATCATCAACACGCCGGGAACGGCAGAAATCTGTTGGTGGGTGCTTGGGGCTTTGTGTGTTCGTCATTTTCTCTGAGGGAGGGGAGCTGAGGGGGGCGATAAGAGGAGAACTTGTGTTCCTTCCCTTCCTCACACACACGTGAGCTGCAGGGAGCGCAAGCTGCAAATCCGCTAGCCTGCACTCCAGCGGTGAGAGGCAACTGGAGAGACGGGAGAGAAAAGATAAACCGAGCCAAACGCGCCTGCTGCTGCCTCTGAAGTCAGTCTGTCCGCTCTCCATCCCCTCCTCCTCTCCTCTGCAGTTACTTCCTTCTCCCCTGCAACTCTGCCATCTATTACTCTTCATCTCGTCTGCTCATATAAATATTTATAATCTGGATATTCCTATTCTTTCTCTCCCTTTCATTTCCTCCTGCTCCCCGTCTCTGTCACACACACACACACACACACACACACACACCGTCTCTTTCTGTAGATGAATGTAACTCCTGCTGTTTCGTGTGTGCAGAGCAGATTTGCAGGGAGATCAGGTTTAGCGTATTCATTTCGAAGGAGTCGGTACAAACTGGTCAGGTAACGTTATCTGCTACCTAACTTTTTATTCTTTAATCTTTCCTCTGGTGGAATCTCTTCTCATTTTTTTCTTTATCTTCCTCTTTTACTCATATTTTGTTTAGGTATCGCCTTCAATTTTTGTTTATTTCTCTTTTTGTCTCTTTTCTCTCCCCTCTTTCTTCCTCCTTCAAACTCATTCTTCCACCTCCATTACCTCTTTCTTTCAGTGCTGATTTTCCCTTTTCCTCTCTCTCTTTTCCCACATTCTCCAAACCCTCTCTCCCATTTCAGCCCTCCTTGGCAGGTCTTTCCTGCTAAAAATAAGCAGGAAGTCAGCCGGCTCTTGGGGGCCGCTGGCAGCCGCTCAAGGCTTTGTCAGGGATGGTGAACGCTGCAAAGGGGAGAGGCGAGGAGAAAAGAAGGACATGCAGGGAGAAAGGAAGAGAGAAGAGTTGGAAAATGATGAGATGGCAGGGAATGAGGAGGTGGAGGTTTAAAAAGAATAGAGAGGAAAGGAGACAAGGAGGGAGACAGTCCATGCCTCTCCCCAGAGGAAGGCTGTCTTACCTGGGTAAACTCACAGCTCACAGCCCTGGAGACTGATGTCAAACTTCTGCCCCCTGTTTTCATGGCGATCGATGCAGGTCCAGCTGTCAGTCATTGTATGAGGACTGTGTGTGTGTGTGTGTGACTGTGTGTGTTTCTATCTCGCACAAGTAATTCTTTGCTGCATTTTGGTCCCTCTACACTTGAGTGTCAGACTTGAGTTTGGGGTTTTTCAATTTAAGACATGCACAATCTTGCTAGCTTTTTGTCAGTTATTTTAGTTCAATTATTTAAGTTTTAAGTTTCTACAGAGCAGGTCTAGACGGTACTCTTTATAATATTTTTACAGAGACCCAACAAATCCCGCCATGAGCAAGCACTTGGCGACTCCGCATATTCCTCCTCTTATGTAGGGTAAACAGTGTTTGAGCAGTTCAGTGGTGGTCAGGAAGAGTAAAAACAGAAATGTCCACTCCATCAAAAGGTTTCAAATTTCTGTTTTTATATGTCATGATAGGGGGTGTTGCCAAGATTGGAGTAAATGTGATGTTGCCTTGTACTTAAGGAGCGTGGAGTTCAAGGCAACGTCACCGATTGTTTCTTTGTCTACTTTTCTCTGGGAAAAGACAGATATTAGAATCAATCGATAGTATGATAAAGTGACTGTACATATAGATTACAAACAAAAGTTTATTTAGTGTTAAAGCTGGTGTGCGGAATTTTTGTCTCCCCCTTCTGGCAGTGAGAGTAATTACACAAACACTGTAATAAGACTGTCGATGTGTGCTTATGATGTATGCCTGCAGTGAGCTCACCCCAGGCTCGTGCTCAGAAATAGTTACAGAAATATAAAAAAGACAAAAATTGAAGTCCCCATGGGTAGAGACTGCTTTTTGAGAGTTAAGACTTGGTTTTAGGGTACAGGTTACAATTAGGTCAAGGCTAGGGTTAGGGTAAAGGTTAAGGTTAAGCATTTAGTTGTGATGCTTAAGGTTAGGTTAAGGGGCTAGGGAAAGAATTATATCAATGACTGTCCCCCACAGGGATAGTGAAACAAACATCTGACCTGTGACCCAGATGTCACCAGGTCAATAAAAAGGTCAGCGATCATTTGTTCTGGCTCTCTTTCTCCTGGAATCCTTCACTGTGGCGGACAGCTATGGCTGTCTCCCTCTCAGTATGGCATGCTCACCAGCAGACACCCACCTGAACGCTCTCCTGCTGGCTTCGCTGTGTAATCAGCTCAGAGCGGAAACACGCAGCAGAACCAAAGTCTCCTCATCTACCAAAGCGGTGCGAAGGCCTATTAGATCTCTGCAATAAAGTTTAGCACCAAAGGCACAAAGCTTGTTAGCTAACTTTAAGAAGCACAATGAAAGTTAATGCCAAGCGTTTAACCCTGTAAGGACAACCACAGACAGAGCGATTGGCTTCCTCCGATCTCTACAAGCGGACACTGCACAGCAAAAGACGCTTCTACAGCAGAACCACAATTCTTCCCAGCTTGGCTTGTCAACAACAGACTGACTGCCAGCTAACAGCAGCACCAAAGCCACCTCTCTTTCCCTCCCACGGACGGGTAACGTAACAACAAGGAATAGCATAGTGTAACAGTGTACTTGGCTGAGCACAGGACTGCTTAGTTAACGATGTACATGTACTGATGCGTTTTTCTGAGGTTTTGTTGTGACATGTTTATCTGTTAGATTAATTTGGTAGCCACACGCTAAGTTGATCTTAGTTATGAGTCTTTGCATGCTAACTAACTCCTTTTAAACTGGCACTGTTATACTAAACAGATTAATTATACACAATTATATTTCAATTATATTAAATTATACACATACACCTCTATATGGCCCTTAAAAACAACCACACATGGTGGAGAATAACTTTAAAGCTCCCGCTTCACATGCTCCTTTGTTTCTGACCACGTGGGTTCATGCTCATGCATGCAAGACATAAGGAGGCAGAACAAAGAAACATACACACATTCCTTTTGGCGCGCACCCAGTCCTGCACGCACACACACACACACACACACACACACACACACACACACACACACAGATTAACTGAATTATTAATCTGAGTTCTAATTTGATATTATAGTCTATTTTATGAGACTCAATCAATTATTATTTAATTTATTATTAAATTGATTGCACCTACACAAGTGGGTGCCCCCTTTAACCATTGTAAATCCCAACAGTGTGTGTGTTTAAGGTGAAACACAAATTTTCTGACTCGCACATTGTGCAGCCTGAAGAGCTGTGATAGCTAAAAAAGGACTACTCTATGCGTTGTTGAAAATCCCCTGTTTGCGCAGAAGCGAGTGCTGGGTTGTCAGTGGTTGGAGGCTGATTACGCGGGACAGGTGTAAGGAGAGACACAGAAGACAGAAAGGGGAAGGGAGGAGAAAAAAAGGGTTAGCGAGGGCGAGGGTCAGACTTCGAGCTTGTGAGCAGCAGCACTTCAGTCCAATTCTCTCCAATAATGGCCTCTTTGATCAGGCTTTCAGCACACACTCGTGGATGTGAGCACACACACACACACCAACAAGGATCCACGTGGATTTCGTAAGCAGAGCCAACACTCTGTGTGTGCGTGTTTGTTTGTGCGCTGCCCTGGCTGTAGACTTGAGTGGCGTCTTTATTCATGCCGTGTGATAGCGTGAGCTGGCGGAGCGGAGCGGGAATATACTGCAGTGAATGTTGTGTTTAAATATGGATCTCATTGTGCTTCGGAGTTGACTCGGGGTCAAGAGAGGAACAGCTTTAATTCTTAAAGGCTTTGTTCTCTCGCTCTCTCCTTCTGTCTGTCTCCCCCTCTGTCTGACTTCAGTTTAATGGCTGCTTTACTGGTATCACACACACACACACAATGACTACTGACAAAAATACTGAAGATTCACTGTAAGAAAGTACAGATCAATTAACAACCAACTGGCTATTTGCAGTGTTTTTCTGTCTTTTCCCCTTAATGTGTGAGAACAATTTCCATCCACAGAATGTATAAAATATTAACAGGACATTCCGGGCATTTGATCTCTTTTATGAGCTCCACTCATAAGGTGAATCCAGTTAAAAGAAATCATCACTTGTTTGTTGTAGCAGAGGGGTTTTTAAAGGAATCCTCCAATCTTCCATGTTCCTCCAATGTTTAGCTTGCTCCTCTGCAGAGCTGTAGCTGTAGTCAGCTTGGATTCATAGCAGTTACAATGGTTTCCAATGGTGACCAAAGTTGCAGCAAAATAAGTGAATGTGCATAGAAACTTTTCAGAGCACTCCTGCAGTGCAATCCACCTCTCTGCTGTTCTCTGTATGTTCAAAACAGTCGTTACTTCACCAGTAAATCACTAAATATGCTACTTCTGGCCGAATGTATGAGGGAGTAATGGTTCATCACCGAGTGTTAGAACATACTCATACATTGTGGAGGACCGGAACTGCCAAAATCAAAAATAAATGAGGAACAGTTGGCTCACAACTATCATACCGAGGAGATTTACAGTTGGCTCCAACCAGGACTCTGATCTGGATCATATTTTCTGGTTTTCCCTTTGATGTCCTCCGGCTGCTCTGCTTCAACTTTCGGTGATTTACAGAGTTTGCTGATGGACAGATGGCTTTAACTAATTGTTGTTAGCGGTCAGCTTATTTAGCTGTGCAGCTAGCTGTCTCATTAGCTGACGTTACAGTTAGAAGCAAGTGAAGCTATCTGTTTTCAGAACTCCCCATGTTTGTGGAGTTGTGAAATGTTACCATACATTTCTTGTGTTAAGTCAATAGCGTATCTACTTTATTTCCATGAGAGATCATTTTAAATACAGGTGCACTCCCCATTAAAACACAGGTGCATTACCAATTTGCTTTTAATTATGACAACTGGCCTCCAAAAGTAATTCCATCAATTTCTGGAATCTTCCATACAGATTAAAGAGACAGTCAACTTGGTTCACTGACCCACTGAAAATGAAAAGTTTTAGTAAATAAAAGCTGAAATAAATGTCTTTCTTGGCTATTATTTTTTAAATGATCTGTTATGGAAATATAATAATACCCTAATACCCCCTATAATACTTTATTAACTTAACACAAGAAATGTATGGTAACATGAAATATGTGGAGTTGTGAAAATGTTTGAGTGTCTTTAGCCTAGGTGTATTTAAATATATGGCCTCAACTGTATATATATATAGAGAGAGTATGTATTTATTTTAAATATCAGTACTGGCCTCAAAAATCTAGTATTGGTTGGCCTTTATTTGATGCTCTAAAGCGCAGTAGCAGAGTATACCTTTTTTACGTTTCAAGAAAAAACAATTGCCTGTTTACACATTCAACAGATATGGAGAAGCATTAGTATTCAACAAGCTAACCTTATAAATCTGCTAAGCTGAACATGTTAGCAAACAACTGCACAATTTATTCAGACACAGAGTAACATTAGCATTCACTTTGAGTTGTGTTCCTGGCCACCTGATGAATGAAAGTCCAATATTCACTCTTCTTTTAGCTCTGTTTTGATGTCAGCCAACTCTTGAGAAAAAATACCTGGCTTTTTAGCTGCTAAACGTTCCACTATGTTCACCAGCTAGCTGCTAATTTTGTCTACTGTTTGGTTCTGGGCAGGTAGTGTACAGTGGCTTTGTCAGAGCATTCTTGCTGAAAACAGCTGCCTGTGGGTTTTATGAGAGCGGAATTTCGGGACACAAAAACAAAACAATGAGATAAAAAAGGCAGAAAAGCTTTGTAAAACTGAGGGGAAGTGCAGAAATGGGTGATAATTCTCTTATGGGTTTGTCACTGCATGAGACACCTTCTCATTTAATCCATTGTTAAAATAAAACCTTAATTGGTGCAGCTTTAAGTGCATTTTGAAGGTAGAAATGCATAATAACTCTTCCTGATGACAGGAGAGTGGTTTGAAACCAAAGTAACCCCAACTTTCATCTTGGTACTGACCCCTAATAAAAAATCAACCACAGGCCTCTCTCTCTGACTCTGTGTTGCAAGGTCTACAGCCTTTAGCATCTCTGCTACAACTCTTTATTTAGCGCCTGTTCTACTCCGTTCCCCTTTACTGCTGAATAATAGATAAGTGACGACCATGATGCGATTGCCGTGTAGGCACTTTAAATGCGAGTGTGTGTTTTTTCTTTGCCCGGGAGAGGGAGAGTGTGTCTCCTACTCTGCATCTGCCTCTGTATCTGTGTGTGTGTGTGTGTGTGTGATTTCTGCCCTTCCATCTCCATCCTCTTCACATCCTCTGTCAGGTGTTGCAACCCCCCCAAACTCCCCTTTGGACCTCCTCTTCACCCCCTCAGCTTCCCTCATTCTCCTTCCAGCTTGCTTCCTTTAGCTTGGTAACAGCTAGGGCATTAAACTTTCATGATTGCTGACTTTTTCTGGCATGCTGTTCTTCTTTCCTCCTTTGCTCCCTTTCTTCTGTCCTTCCTTCCTCCTCCCCATTCCCTCATTCCTTGTCTTACCACTTTCCTCTTATTTCCCTCTCTCTTCTTCTCTCTTTTCTCCTTCCTCCCCTAAGCCTAATTTTCTGTCATTCTCATTCTCTCCCTTTCTCCACTTTCCTTCCTTCCTATCTTTTTTTCTCCACCCCTTTCTTATGTTTACCCAGCAGTGAGTGCTGCTGGAGGAGAGCATAACGAGGAAGTTTGACACTCCTTTATGGTTTGTAACATTGGGAAACTTGACAGAATTTCAAGTGACTGTAAATTTAACTGTTTCCCATCTGTCCCTCACTGCTTTTGTATCTTCTATTTGCACACTTGAAAGACTGCATTTTTTGCGTATGTCTGTGTGTGTGAGGATGAGGGAGAGAAAAAGATGCAATGGGATGTGAAAATGGTCTTAGGAAACATCACCAGTTTTTGTTTTAAACAAGTTCTTTTTTCCCCCCTCCAAGTTCAGAAAGCATTTGGAAGAGAGTAAAGCCTCTGCGGATATTGCTTAGGAAATGATGGAAGTATTTCTCATAATTGCCACCCCCCCGCCTTTCTCTGTCTCAGATTTGTTTTCTGGGTCAGTGTCAGTGCATGTAATTTGCTGTACACAAACTGTTACTGAATTAAGCAGTAGTCCTCTCTTTCAAGCAGAAATAGACAGCAAACAAACAGAGGCCACACAGTTACAGAGCAAAACAAAGAGAAGAGAGGAGTCAGATGTGAATCAATTAGTCTGTGTACAGATCAAGCACTTTGCCATTGTGATGTTTAGCCACCAGCACTGCAACCTCACTGACTCAGGGTTAAAATCAGAGAAAACTTTAATCTGCTGTTCATAATAAAACACAAACATCCAAAGGTGAGCAGAGCAACAGTGGTGCAGCCAAATATTTGCTGGGGTTGTGTTTTAAATCTCATCAAAGTTTCAATCACCAAGAGTATAGTCTACATACTACTGAATTAATAGTACCTTGTTCAAACCTAGTTACAAACTACAGTCAAAGAAATTAAATGTAGCCATTGTCATGGGTTCTGTCTGATACAAATGATCCCAATGGGTTCCACACTGTTAGATTTATACATATAATGTGGGGAAAAGGGAAGCACAATGCAAATACCACCTAGAATTTTATAAATAGTAAAAATGTAATGGTAGTGGTAACATTAATATTAATAAATTAATAATAATAGGAATGACAGCTATAGGAATAATAATGACAGTATTAGTAACAGAGCCAATAATAACAATTGTAGTAGCAGTTGTCGAGCAGGAACACAGGGGCAGCAAGTGGCCCAGAACCACAGATCCAGTCTCTGCAGCTCCGGAGGCAGAAATACCTGCTGTAAGCGACAGAAGGAGAGAGGAGAGAAATGAGAAAGCACAGAACTACGGGAGAGGGAAGATGTAGAGTTAGTAACATGCAGTAATAGGATAAAAATGCATACAGATGGAGAGGGAGAGAAGGAGAGAGGAAAGAGGTGCATCTTGGGAAGTCTTCTGGCAGTCTAGGCCTATAGCAGCATTACTAAGGGATGGTTCATTGCTCACCCAAGCCAGCCCTAAAAGAGGAAAGTCTTAAGCCTACTCTTAAATGTGGAGATGGTGTCTGCCTCCTGAATCCAAACTGGGATGTGATTCCACAGGAGAGGGGCTTGATAACTGAAGGCTATGGCTCCCATTCTGTTTGGGGCCAAGTACAATAACTTCAATTTTGTCAGAGTTTAACATCAGAAAATTGCAGGTCATCCAGGTCTTTATGTCCTTAAGGCATGCTTGAAGTTGAGCTAACTGGTTAGTTTCATCTGGCTTGATCAATAGATATAATTGGGTATCATCCACAAAACAATGAATGTTTACGGAGTGTTTTCTAATAATATTGCCTAGAGGATAAGGTGAACAGAATTGGTCCAAGCACAGAACCTTGTGGAACTCCATGACTAACTTTGGCGTGCACAGAGGAGTCACCGTTAACATGTACAAACTGAGATCGATCTGAGGTAGTGTACAGTGGGTTTATTAGAGCTTTTTGTTGAAAACAGCTGCCTGCTGCTGCTGGAAACCAGGTTGATGAGAGTCATGAGACTAAATCATCAGATCAGAACAAGAAAAGGTTGTGGATCAGAAAACCAATACAAGAGGAGAATTGGTTATTCACTGTGTGTTCATCACTATAAGCGAGCCCTGTCAAATGTAGGTTACAGAAAGTCTGGTTTGCATGTTGTAGCCCATAAATTACAATCCCCTGCTGATCATTTTGTTTTGAGATTACAGTAATTCTTTCCTGGCAGCAAGTTCCAGTTTCAGTTAATTTCACAACACTAGCGGAGACTTGGATTTGATTGAGATTGGTAATCCATCACAGTGAACACTTGATCGCCTGCCACATTTTGTCAAAGTTACATTGTCATCATGTACCATCATGAAAATTCTTCCTTTGTTAATGTGTTCAAGGACACTCTGACACTTGTGACTTCATGTATATCAGAAGAGACATATGAGTGTCTGCGCCCGTGTCTGCACCCTCCATGGGAGGGTCACCACCAAAACAGAGAAAAGAAAAAGAAAATATTAAAACACTTAAATCTTGGATGTTGGAGAACCTTTGATTACATCAACTTAGAACTGCTTTCAGCATTTCTGTGTGATGAACTAGGTTTGACACAAATATAAAGGTACATTCTGCAGAAGACCGCAGTGTAGCCTGAGACTGCAGGTTGTAGTTTAACATCGGCTAAATGTGGCATCAGTAGCAACCCAGTATAAAAACAGACATAGGACAGATGGCGAGTGGCCAGTCATTTAATTCATCAGCATTCATCAGAAGCCCACGTCGCTGGTTCTGAAAGTTGCAGCTTAATCTTTAACCACTTTATCCTGGAGGCAACGTCGACACACTGAACATGGAAGTGGAGCAGACAGGATGAAAAAGACAGAGATAGAGTGTAGGAGGGAGAAAGAAAAGAGAGAGACCACCTACGAGGCTGCTTGATGATGCGCTGTATCTGTCTTTGTCACTGCTTCTGTGTGTGTTTGTGTGTCTTTATGAATGTGTGTGCGTAATGCATTATGTTCAGTTAGGACATTGTGAAGTGTTAGGAGGTGCTGCTGTACTCAGATAAAATGTGTGTTTTGGATGCGTTGCTCAGTAGGCGGTGTTTGTGTACACCATCTCATAATTGCTGGCTGTTTTTGTTTTGCATCTGCTTGCATGACTGTGTGTACATGTTTGTGTGTGTGTGTGTGTGTGTGTGTGTGTGTTGAGACACAGCAGTGTATGGGTGGTAAGTTAAATGAAACAAGTGAGTATTAAGTTTAAGCTGAGGTGAGAAGGCAGAGGCGTCGCTGCTTTTCTTCCTTCATCATCCATCTTGTTGCATGTCTATTCCTTACTCACCTCTCTCTTTTTCTCTCTTTCATGTGACATATTACTTTCCTCTCTCACATCCAGTCTCCCCTCTCTGTCTCTGACTTGTACACACACACACCGCACACACATGCTGTAAAGGAATTACGACTGATCCGAGCTGAGTCTTTAACTTGTCTGTCTTTGAACATCAGTGCCATTGCTTCTGAAGCTTCTCTTTGAATTATTGCATTTCAAAAACACACACAGGCATATGTGCATTAAACATTAACATTGACATTAAAGAATAATTCTGGTTTATTACAACTTATTTACATCTTATTTTCTTAGTTCACATCCTTCCATTGCCACAACAAAGTCCGACATGGCAAGAAACAGGAGCAGTCAGATGATCAGAAAGGTTGTAAACAAGCCAACAGTTTATGCAGATCATCTGAACCACAAGCGCATCTGAAATGCCCTTAAAAATTGCACAGGAAACAAATGTGTACAGGTATGGAAGGTATGGTAGGTCAACAAGTTGGTCTGTAAACTGTGATGGATGTTTACAATGGCAGTTTGGGTAATCATTTTAGTTTTTGCAGTGTTGCAGCGGTGGAAAGTAACTAAATACATATCCTCAAGTACTGTACTTAAGTACAATTTTAAGGTGCTTGTACTTTACAATACGTTTGGAGTCTAAGTGGATGTTGACACACAGGTCAGTGTGGACCGTCATGTACATGAACAGGTGTTGAATTTAATGACTCAACAGCTACGCAGACTCAGAAAGTATAAGTTGCTTGATATCACAGGATGCAGGAATTACTAAGAGCACTGAGCTAATGTAAGTGACTGTGTGTGTGTGTGGCAAAAAGGAAAAATTAATGGAGTAGTTTGACATTTTGGGAAATATGCTTTGTTGCTGAGAGCAAGACGAGAAGATTGATGCCACTATGGAAGCAGGAGGAAACAGCTAGCCTGTTGTATCTCATTTTTTAAATTCGTATACAAACAGGAATGTTAAAATGACAAGTTGTGATTTTATGGGGATTTATGTGTTACGTGACATGATGTGCTAATTAAATAGCTTTAGAGGTGTTAGCAGGTGTATTTTTGAATTTTGGACACAGCCAGGCTAGCTGTTTCCTCCTGCTTCCATTGTTTATGCTAAGCTAATAGCCTCAATACCATGAGAGTGGTATTGATCTTCAACTCTCATCAAGAAAGCAAATTCCCCAAAATGTAAAACTACGTCTTTAGAACACCTGCTCTAAAGCTTACAAAATACTAATGAAAAGGTAATAGGTCTCGAGTGATGCAATAAAAAAAACAGAAAAATTGGCCTACGTAACAAAAATTTTACATTTTAAAAGCAGTTGAAAAACAATAATGCAAAACTTTGTCTTTTAACTACACACACAAAAAAGGCTCCTATGCTACGAAAAATAAGAGTTAAGTTGTAATGAACTGAACTTTTCCTTTAATTTAATTTTAGCAGAAAGTTTTGGCAGCTGCTTCTTGTACACATGCATTCACTCATACTGACACACACTGGTATTAATTTAAGCATTTTGGGTTGGCAGGAAATATTTGGCCCCAATTTTCTGCAACTGCACACACACTCATAGACATTCTAGACACACACACACACACACACACACACACACACACACACACACACACACACACAAAACACACACACACTTTGGTATTAAGTTATTTGGCAGGATGTTTTGGCTACTAGTCTTTGGTATCTACGCACATACACACACTTAGAAATTAAGTTTGTCTTGGCAGGCAGGAAATTTCTGGCTTTTTTGTTTGTGCATGCACACAAACACACATATAAGAGTTCGCACACACACATGCATACACAATGGGCAGTAATCCCCCTGTACATGCCAGAGCTTTGGGCAGAGCAGGGATTTTCCTCTTCAAAGAGCAGACCACCCATCGCAGCTTTGGAACAATGGTGGCTGAACTCTGGAAGATTTCCTGTGGCAGGGGTGGGAGTCCACACACAAACACACATACAGATACTGTAGCCAGTGTTATGTATAGACACACAATCATATCCATGCTTATGCACAGACCTCCAGGACCATGTACATACCTACAGGCTGCATGTGGCACTTTTACACACATTTACACACACACACACACAGGCTGCCTTGTGGAGCTCATGGGAGGACGGAGGCTTTTGTGACAGACAGACAGACAGCAGATCTGGAATGTGTACGACTGGAGGGGGGCAGGCGCTTGACAAAAGAGCAAAGACACTGAGCGAGAAGGGATTGAAAAAGAACCAGAGAAGAATAAATGGATGAAGGGACAGAAGGAAAGATTGGTCCAGCTGTTTCCACTCCTGAACGCAGCCTTGTTTTCAGCCTGTGCTGTCCTATGTTTTCCTCGAATCTTTGCACGCCCCCTTGCTCACTTTGTTTTTTTTTCTTCTTCTTTTGTTATTTTTTTGATGCGGCAGAACACAAGGTGGCCATCCGCCCTGCGCCGCTGCTGATTCTCTCACCGACAAATTAAAACTATTTGTCGCTTAAAAGCAGCCTTTTGAATTCAAAGACAAAAGATGGCGGAGCGACAAAGAGCGGCCTGCGTATTGTGGGGGAATGATGCCCGAAATGTTTAGATGCCCCCCCCCCCCCCGCACAATCACACACTTCCACCCACATCTCTCCCCTTTTCTTTTCTGTCTTTTGTAGACAGAAGCAACACATTCATTCTCATTTGATGCAGAAATAGTCTTTTTGTAATTACTTTGTTCTTTGTGGACATGCACAGTCAGAGACTGTATTGTTGAATTTCTTTCTTTTTTTGTATTATTATTTTTTATTGACAGTAGTTGGCTGCAATAAACAGATGCACAAACTGGCTGCTTTTAGTCAGATTCAACTATGTAAAGTTCTAAAGCTATTTGGTATTCTCATATTGTCACTTGCAGCTTTTTTTCTGGGGAAACTTGAAAAAAAATCATCCATGAAATTGAAATTTAATTCTGATAAGTAAGAGTGTGTTGTGTATGTGTGTGTGTAGGAAGATAGTGCAGTATTTGTGTCCAGCTGGTGGAGTTTTATATTTCTCCATGTGATTTATTTCTCTCGGTTTACAGTTGGCCATCAAACTTCATGGGTGAAAAACTGCTCACGTTGCAGAATTTCTGGGGACATAGATAGTGTTTATTTATTGAAAATTTATGAGAGCCTTGTTACCTCGCTTCTGTCAGGCTCACATGCACACACATGCATAGACACATACAGTACATCTATTTCCCTTATTTTTGATGTTTGCATTTTAGGCATTTAGCTGATGAGCTCATCCAAAGCAGTTTTCATTCTTCCTCAACTTGTCTGTCTTTGAACATCACTTTAGTAGATGTGGATGATTCCCTTTGAATCATTACATTTCTTTATGTATATTTGTAGATGAGTAGACAAGGTTGTACTGTTGGATGTAAAGCGTGCCACCTCAGGGAAAATGGAGTAGAAAGGAAATATTACAAATTCAGAGCTCAAAGATTAAACTATAATGGTAGCTTCTGCTTGACCTTACTTCATTAATTTTTCATATATACTTAGCATTTTTGCTATGCATGCAGTCTCAGGTCAGTCCAGTTTTCATCTATCACTTCACACTCAAACAACAAGCTAAATTTAATTAAATTCATTTTGTTTCATCATGTCATCATGTTTCTAAGGTTCCTGTGTTTGAAGATACATCGGTACCAGTTGATGGCAGGACATGATGAATTTTTTCTCTAATAGTTCAAATTTTATTATTAAAGAAACTCATGAAGTCGTTACTACTGAGGGCTATAGGAATACATGGTTCAATAGAGCTATGACTCTGTCAGCCTGGCTACAGTGCTGAAAAGAAACCTGGGGTTGTTTTTATTTTCCTCTATTAATGATGAGTAGTAAGCTGCTCAGGCATTATGGAGGGCCTTCTTATATGTTTTAAGATTATCTTGCCAGACTATTCAAGATTCTTCCAGGTTGTTGAAAAGTTTTTGCGATGTTTGCTTTAATTTGCGGGTTTGGGGGTCATACCATGGAGCTAACCTTCTTTGTTTTATTATCTTCTTTTTTAAAGGGGTGATAGAATTGAGTGTTGTTCACAGTGAGCCTGCAGCACTATCAACAAGACGGTCAATTTGGGAGGGGCTGCGATTAGCATAGGAGTCCTCTGTTATATTGAGACATAACAATGAATTAAATGCAGATGGAATCACTTCCTTGAATTTAGCCACAGGACCAGAAAGATATCTAGAGTAGGAGTTTTTGCCTGCTGGCGTGTAGTCCAGTAATAGGAGTTCAAAAGTTATGAAATAATGGTCCAATAATGAAGGATTCTGTGGAAAGACTATTAAATGTTTATTTTTCAATGCCAATACCAGAACAAGGTCAAGGGTGTGGTTAAAACAGTGAGTGGTTTCATGTACACTCTGACAAAAGCCAAGTGAATCTAATAATGAGAGTCTCAAGTCTCCAGGTAAATGTTGACCTCCCATGCGGCTACTTGGCTCCTTTCCTGGTGAGCTTTTTTTCTAGTCGTCATAAAGGCTGCAGAGAAAATATGTGTTGTCGCAATTTGTAGCATTTTGTGAGGCAGTATGCGATGCAAAAAAACAAGATTTGTACATGCTGAAAGCAAAGACCTTAGACATGAACATAGTTTGCTGTGTGATAAATGCAAATTAATTCCAACTTATTCTTAAAGCTGCACAATTAATATTTTCATATTAACATCAAATGATCAAAGGACAAAGTTTAATGTGAAAATGGTCGCTCATTGTGACAAAATCCCAGAGAATTATCACCTGACTCTGCAGTTTTACAGGGCTTTTTAGCATCTTTCAGCTCATTGTTGTCTTTTCACAAGTTTAGCATTTAGCAGCTTAAAAGCCAGATATTTTTCTCAGGAGTTAAATGGCTGCATTTATATAGTTCTTTTATCCAAAGTGCTTTACAAGGTTTTTGCTGCTCATTCATCCAGTCCCACATACACTCCCACATACACTGGCCAACCATCGGGAGCATTTTGGGGTTCAGTATCTTGCCCAAGGACACTTTGACATGTGGACAGGAGAGGGTGGGGATCAAACAGCCAATCCTGTGATCAGTGGAAGACCCGTTCAACCTGCTGAGCCACAGCCACCACGCCGAGTTGGTGGAGACCAAACCACAGCTAAAAGTCTGGGCTAACTCAAATATTTTGTCTAAGTCTCGTCCCTGCAGCTCCTTCACAGCAAAAGCTTTCCAGTAGCCTCTTTGCTTCCTGCTTGATTTTGTCAGATTTCCGACAGCTGGAAGGCTTTTAATGTGGAGCAGCTTCAGGCATCTGACATACAAAGCACAAAGAAATGTTTGTGTTAGCCTGGAATGCTAGTTTGCCAATAAATAAAAGTTAATCTAAATTAATATTTGTGTATGTTTTATTCCGTTGGAAACTTGCTGAGTTTTTCAAATGTCATTTTGCTGTTGCAGTGGCAGCATCTGAGTGTCTCAGTGGTTATCTCAAAACCAACCAAATGTTGCATGGATAAATCAGACTCAGCTTGATTGCCAAGTAGGTTTACACATACAAGGAATTTGCTTTGGTATTTTGGTGCAAAACAATAAATATAGTAGAAATATAAAGAAAGATACAGCAAGTACTGCAGGTCAAGAATCATAAATATAAAATATAAATGTACCATAAGATATTAAAGAATATTAAAAAATATTCTAAGAAAATCATAAAGAATATGTACAATATGTATATATACACCAAATACCACATGGGATAGGACTCTTGACTTACTGAAATTACCAGTGCATTGCGTTAGGAGCTCCACAAACGCTGAACTTTTGTAGAATTTTTAAATTTTTAAAGTTTTTTAGGGCAATACAATTGTCCAAAAGTGTAATGTTTACTTGAATATTTCTGTATTTCCTCATCTATTACATTTCTCAGTACTTGTGAGAGAGTAGCAAATATTGGACTTCAGGACCGACTGTAGTCTTTGGGATGTGAAATACATTTATGATGCTGTAAGAAGACAGTCCCATTACCTTCAAAACTTTGCATGAGATAGAAGTAATAATTTTTATTTGGAAGTATTCCTTCAACAGTGGCTTGTCCAGGGACGATTGTGCGAACGCTCCTTCGAACCTTTTGATTGTGGTATGTGTGTACTTGTGCCTTTGTGGAGGTGCAGTCCCTCATTTACGGGGCTTTTTTGGTGTCTGCTTGACAACTAAACACAAGCCCTTCTGCCAAACAAATGGGAGCTTTGTTAGGGAGAGGGGGTGGCCCAGGCCCAAACTGCAGAGATGGGCACTCTTTGACAGCTGCTTTCATCTTGTTATTATTCCTCCTTCACACTCAAGGATTTTTGGGCTTCCTAAAGTATTTCTGTCGTGCCTCCTTCCTCTCCCTCCTTCTATCCCCGCACTCTTTCTCTCTTTCTGTCATCGGGATGTGATTGGCTGTTATGACAGAGCCATCGCCGGGCTGTCAGGCTCTTCTAAAGCTCAGTTTAATTATTCCTTTTCACTAACATGACACGTTCATGCACAGATGCATGCAAAGTCGCACACACGAGGGAAAGTGACTCACAAACACACATGCTGACACACAAACCAGTGTGCTCAGCTGCATGCTGCACCACCCTAGCAGTAATTTAAAAAAAGCCATGGTGATGGCCGTGTTGAACTCTTTGTCATCCGCTCTACCTGATAAAGCAGACCCCCAGATGTTTGTCAGTGTTGGCTCTCTGTTTCATCAGCAGAGCTTTGAAAACATCATGTAGATTTGCAAAGGGCCGGCCGCTGCTGGGTTTGATGAGCGCAGATCGATCACGGGCCCTGCTCTGCCAGGCTCTGAATAGCCAATTAAAGTCAATGAGATGGAGGAGAAAATAGGGGCTGATGTGAAGGAGTGGGTGTTTGAGTAGAAGAGGATGATGAGAGAGAAAGAGGGGAAAGATGCAGCAGCAGTTGCCATAGTTGGTAAATGTTTAAATATTCTGCGTCGTAAACTTCACAATGATCACTCTTTCAGCTTTCCTCCTCATCATTTCTCCAGATAAAGATTCCCTGATGGATGTGTTCAGCTATGCTTCCATAAACAGAAGACAGCAGTGCACTGGGTTGAGACCTTGACTGATGGAGGGTAGCTAAGACAGATGTACAGATTTGCTAGAAATGGAGGGGAAAACAATGAGAAAGCCTTGTCGCATGTGAATGCCAAGCCATCTGGGATGGGTTTCATGTCATCCTCAATTTTCCCTCCCCACTCTGTCTGACACCCCTCTTTCCATCATTTCCTTTCTCTCACCCCCTACCCTACATCTTGTGTCTCTTCATCTTCCCTATCTGATGTCTCCTTCCATTTTGTATTTCCTCCTCTACCTGTCCTTCATTTTACATCCCTTCTCTCTTGCCGTTACTACTTCTACCTCCTTTCTCCTCATTTTCACATCTCCTCTTCCTCCCCTCTTGTCTTTCTTCTATACCATCTCTATCCCCCTCTATCTTCCCTCACATAATTTATCTTTGTACCACTCCATTTTCTTGCTTTGTTACTCTTCGTCTGACATTCTTCATAAAATTTTGCCTCCTCTCTACATTTCTGCCTGTCACTCCCCAATCACTCCCATCTTCCCTTTTGTTTAATTTTCCTGCCTTCTCCTTACCTGTTTCTCTCATTCTTTTCTTCCCTCCCTCCCCACTTTCCCCCCTGCCCCTTCCCCCTCTCTTCCCCTGCCAGGTACCCTGCCCTATGACATCAAGATAGTAATCGCCGGAAACCATGAGTTGACCTTTGACCAGGAGTTTATGGCTGACCTGATCAAGCAGGACTTCTACTACTTCCCCTCTGCCTCCAAGCTGAAGCCAGAGAATTATGAGAATGTCCAGTCGCTGCTCACCAACTGCATCTACCTGCAGGACTCTGAGGTCACAGTGCGGGGCTTCAGGATCTATGGCTCCCCCTGGTGAGTAACAAGGGACAAGGGACTTTCATGTTGCATTTATTGTCACCAACTTCTGTAAAATTAACACATTCTTACGATCAATTTTACACAATATTTTGGCCTTATTCTTCAAGGTTGGGTGGCCCCAAGTGCAGCATTTTTTTGAAAAGTTTCAAGAACATTATTACAGAAGTATCTCAGGGCTAAATTTCTTTCTGATCGTGTCCTGTATGGGAGGAATGGTCAATCAAACTATTTGGTAGCAGGTTAAGCATTGTTGGTGAATACAAATTTCTTGAGTGCTTGCTTGCTGCTGTTTAGATACAAGTGATTTTGCTTTTAGGTTTTTGTTCCTTTGTGTGTGCCGAGAACATTTACCACAGGTGACCCCAACCAACTCCTGAAAAATAACCCCTCTAAAAGTCAACACATACCGATTGTGTCTTGTAGCACTGCATCATTTGATGCCCATATAGCACACACCAGAAATGACATACAGACAGATGCATTCGACCCTGGGAAATAAGACAATGGAGTATCCTGATTCAGACAATGCATTTATTATGAAAAAATTAAACAAAGCCTGTGAGCTATTTCAGGCAGTCAACTTGAGTCCACCGCTACATATAAATGGCATACTCTTCTCAGTAAAAAATAAATTCAATGCACCCCTTTGATCATGGAGGTGTTCATATTGCATTTCATAATAGGTAGGAAAATTATTACCACTCCCTGCTGTACTGAGCTTGGTGCTTCCTTCTGGGGAGTGATGAGGTCAGAGTCTAGATGCCAAATATTAACAGTGTGCATAACTACCTTCACATAATAATCCGTTATTGGCTTGCTGAACCAGCATCAGACATAAAAGGTAATCATCTTATTCATCCATACCACTTGTGTCCATATATTTTGAGAGGGTTAAGCAAACAGTTTGACAGTGGCACAGGGTTTCAGTCTGTCAAAATCTAGTTTTAAGGCCTTCATTATTTTAATTATGTGTTCAGATTTAGCATATTTCTAAATTAATTTGTGTTTAGTAAAATAACCACATGGCAAATCTGATGCTAGGTAGTATTCCACCATAGAGAAACTGTACACACTACAGAGTGAGGGGGAGGAATGGGGTTGATATGGGCTCAGCAGCCCATTTTTGCCCTAGGCCCCATAGCAAGTTAATCTGGCCATGACTTGGTGCCAAAGTTAAAATGATGGTATTGTGACGTTGCTCTCCTACTGTTCTCTTTTCAACTTCATCTGTGCATCTTAGAATCATTGAAATTTATAATTTATTTGCTTCTTTATTGAGCTTTGCTTTCTATTGTCCTACCAACGTGTATGCGAACAAGTGCATGTATGTGTGTATGAGGGTGTGTGTAATTGGTTAGGTGGTGATCCATGATCAGCTTTGTGTGTTTGTGTGTGTATTATAGTTACAGATTCCGAAGGGCAATGTTTGAGTGTGTTTGTGTGTGCCCCCAGTGCTGGATAATTGGTTTGCTGTGATAGCAGGGTCCCCTGAGTTTATTGCTCAGGCCACTGCAGAGATCTGCCTGAGGTGGACCAAGGAAGATGGAGATTGTAAAGAAGAAGGGAAAGAAGAAGAGAGGGAAGGAAAAAGTGACAGAACCCATGGAGGGCAAGAGACAAAGGAGAGATGTAGGAAGAGACAGACAGACAGAGGGAGGAAGGGATATTTAGGAAGAGATGATTTTATTCAGATGCACCGGCTGGCCCTGGCTGGTGTAATGGGCACATGAGGTGACGAGTGTGTGTGTGTGTGTAAGAATATCTCTGTCTGAATGTGTGAATGTGTGTTGTGTGCTCTGCTGTCAGTCTGTGAGTGTGTGCACCCGTGTGTGCTCTCACTTGCCTTGGACTGAATGCTCCTGTGTGTGTGTGTGTGTGTGTGTGTGTGTGAGCCTCGGGGTGTGTTCTTGCAGCACAGAGGGGCTCCAGCTAGAGGCTTCGTGTGTCCCCCCCTCTGCACTGCCTGCTCCTCTCTTCTCTCCTTCGTTCCTTATCTCCTCTATATCCTTCTCTGCTTCCTTCAATTTTCCCTCTATCCACTATACGCCTCCTCCTGTGTTTTCTTCCTCTATCAGTTCAATCCTATCTGCTCTGATCCCTAAACTCCCTCCTTCCCTCTCTTTATTAATCTGTGCACCCTTTTACACCCTTGCACCTCACCTCCCTAATCATTTCAATTCAATTCAATTTTATTTATATAGCACCAATTCATAAGAGAAGTTATCTCATTGCACTTTTCCTATAGAGCAGGTCTAGACCGTACTCTTTGATGGACTCTGCATGTAAATGGTTGACACATAGCAGCCACCTCCTCCACATGCTCCTGTCTCTGGCAGGAGTAGAGTGACAGTGCCTATTCCGGTCCCTCTGTCGCCATGGTGATGCCAGGCTGGCACTGCTTTATGGCCCATGGATCACCAGCCCGCCACCATGACCACAACCACTATCACCATCACCTCCACCACCCTGAGGTGCTACCCAACTATCTGACTTTGTGACGGCCTGATTATCTGAGTGCTTATGGGTACTTAATTTATTTTCTGACCTGTATTATAGTGTATTATATTTTTTTGCTTAGTACTTCTATTCCTGTGTGCACTGACGTGATAGTGAGCTGATGTAGCAAAAGAGTTTCCCCTTGGGGATCAATAAAGTATTTCTGATTCTGATTCTGATTCTTATCAGTAGTCTGTCTGAGTCTGAAATCTGCATTATATCGTTCTGTAGGAAAAGTGCAATGAGAATTCTGTTATGAAATGGTGCTATATAAATAAAATTGAATTGAATTGAATTAACAAATGCTAACAGGCTAAGCTAAGATGGTGAAAATGTTAAATATTATACCTGCTAAACATTAGCATGTTAGTGTTGTAATTGTGAGCATATTAGCATGCTGACATTAGTATTTAGCTCAAAGCACCGCCTCACAGAGCTGCTAGCATGGCTGTAGACCACACACAGTGGTGGTACAGAAGTGTGTGACATTGGCTAGCACAGAGCACATTAACCAGAGAACTAAATTAATGAATTAAATAAATGATAAAAAAATGTTGCAGTCATTTTAACTGGCAAAAGCAACCATTAGCACTGGCTAAAAGTGAGAAATGTTGGAGCTTTGTGATTCTGGGTATTTTGTAGACCTGGAACCAGATCCAAAATGGAATGTGGCTATTGGAACGCCACCGTAGATATCATATAAGACTGCCCCGACTATCCTCTCTTTTCCCATTTCCTGTGTTCTGACTGGCTCTCTGTTTCTTCATTCTGTCTGTCGCTTCCTCTCATTCTCCATCCCGTTGTCTGCCACTGTCTTCATCACTTTCCATCTCTTTGTCCTCCTCCATCCCTCTATCCATCTGGCCTCATAGGCCGTTTACTCGTTCCTTCTGCCATCCCTCAATCCAACTTCATCCTCTCCTTTTTCTCTCCCTCTCTCTCCTCCACAGAGGTAGTGTGATGCTGTGTGCCTCTCAGCAGGCACTTCCAGTCCATCCCACGCCTGGATCTGATACTGCAGAGAACCTACTACACACACATACAGTCACACTCATACAGAAACCATGGTGGAAACCTCTCTCTCTCTCTAAACCTCTCTCTCTATCTCGCTCTCTCTCTCTCAAAACCTAACACGGCAGTGGCGGATGGCCGCCCACCATTGACTCTTGGTTCTGTCCAAGGTTTCTGCCTCTTAAAGAAAGTTTTTCCTTGCCACTGTTGCCAAATGCTTGCTCATGGTGGGATTTGTCTCTGTAGATAATATTATAAAGAGTACGGTCTAGACCTGCTCTATAGGAAAAGTGCAATGAGATAACTTCTGTTGTGAATTGGCGCTATATAAATAAAATTGAATTGAATTGAATTGGAAAGCAAAAAAGAGGAAACGCTAACAGTATTATGAAGGGTGGACAGTGTCTTAATGTGTGTGCATGACGTGTGTGGCTGCAGTCAGAGTAAATGTGAGTCAGTGGTTACAGTGGGTTCCTTTACATCTCTCGATGAAGAGCAATCCAGACAGACTGCTCCTCTTCTTAACTCTCAGACTGGGTGAGGCAGCACATGAAGTGCTGATCTGTTTGTTTGCTTGTAGTCTATACCTTGGTTCATTTGGTCCAAGGGAAAAAATTATAACTGTTGCATCTTAGTTGTGATCCGGTTCCTGTTCACGCTGGCTTTTTACAAACGAACCAAGAGAATTAAACATGAGGTTATACAGACTGACGGTTAACTCATTAGTTGGACAGTTTTGATGATGTCATCCTGCATTGTCAGTGCATCATCAGGACCCGCCTGGGAAAATCCAATACTGGTGACTGACAGCAGGTCATGCAGCACTTCAGTGCTTCCTATGTGTATATTTATGTTCTGTGGTGTCACAAAGAGCTCACAAAGAAATAACTGTAAATTGACTGCATGTTATGCAGCTTTGTGGAGTCCTTCAACACGTCTTTAACCTGAGCCTGAGTCTTCAAAGGGTCCCCATTCTGTGGAAGACATCTTGCCTCGTTCCTGTGCCGAAGACGCCACGTCCCAGTGGCTCCAAGGACTACAGACCGGTGGCACTGACCTCCCACATAATGAAGACCCTGGAGAGACTAGTGCTGGTACAGCTGCGGCCCATGGTCAGACCCCTCCTGGATCCCCTTCAGTTCGCCTACCAGCCCCGACTGGGAGTTGAGGACGCCATCATCTACCTGCTTAACCGCATCCACACCCACCTGGACAGGCCGGCAAGCACGGTGAGGATCATGTTTTTGACTTCTCCAGTGCTTTTAACACCATCCGGCCTGCCCTGCTGGGAGAGAAGCTGGCAGCGATGCAGGTGGATGCCCCCTTGTGTCCTGGATTGTGGACTACCTGACTGGCAGACCACAGCATGTGCGGCTGCAGCACTGTGTGTCAGACAGCGTGGTCAGCAACACTGGGGCCCCTCAGGGACTGTCCTCTCTCCTTCCTCTTCACCATCTACACCACAGACTTCAGCTACCACACAGAGTCCTGCCACCTTCAGAAGTTTTCTGATGACTCTGCTGTGGTGGGATGTGTCAGCGGTGGTGATGAGACGGAGTACAGGGCTGTGGTGGGTAACTTTGTTTCATGGTGCGAGCAGAACCATCTGCAGCTCAATGCGACAAAGTCAAAGGAGCTGATTGTGGATCTACGGAGGGCCAAGGCACCAGTGACCCCGGTTTCCATCCAGGGGTCAGTGTGGACATTGTGGAGGACTACAAGTACCTGGGAGTACACTTGGATAATAAACTGGACTGGACCAAGAACACTCAGGCTGTTTACAGGAAGGGCCAGAGCCGCCTCTATTTTCTGAGGAGGCTGAGGTCCTTCAACATCTGCCGGACAATGCTGAAGATGTTCTATGAGTCTGTGGTGGCCAGTGCTATCCTGTATGCTGTTGCATGCTGGGGCAGCAGGTTAAAGGTAGCGGACGCAAACAGACTGAACAAACTGATCCGTAAGGCCAGTAACATTGTGGGGTGGAGCTGGACTCTCTGGCGGTGGTGTCAGAGAGGGAGGATGCTGGCCAAACTACACGCCATCTTGGACAGTGTCTCCCACCCGCTCCATGACGTGCTGGCTAAACAAAGGAGCACCTTCAGCGGAAGACTCATCCCACCAAAGAGCACCACAGAGCGCCACAGGAAGTCATTCCTGCCTGTGGCCATCAAACTATTTAACTCCTCCTCTAAGGATTAGTCTGTTTGACCCTAGGTCACTAAACTGGACATTGAGCATTACATCTTAATAATAATTGTGCAATATTCTGTTTACTACTCAAGTGCAATATTAGTTTTCCTTGTTAGTTTTTCTTATTACTGTTACGGATATACCTCAATCACTCTCGACAGTACATGCACCTCCGCTTTTACTATTATTTATTACATAATTAGTGACATTGTATTTATACTGTACTTCACCATCTACCAGTAAACCCACTTGGTACTCGACACTTAGTTTATCTTATACTTATACCAACATGTTACTTAATTTATTTCTGACCTGTTTATAGTGTATAATATCGTTTTCTCCTGTGTGCACTGACGTAAAGAAGAGCTACTGGAACAAAGAGTTTCCCTACGGGGATCAATAAAGTATTTCTGATTCTGATTCTGATTCTGATGACAAACAGCCTGAGACAGGAGAAAAAAGAGCCATTTTGTAAAGCAAAATTACATGGGGTGGGGTATTTTAGATCAATCAATCACACTTTATTTATATAGCACCTTTCAGACAAATCAAATGCAATTCAAAGTGCTTTACAAGGGACTGACAAAATTTAAGACATAAAGAATGGATTTAGAGAATAATGCACGCCAAAACAATCAAAAACTAAAAGTTAAATGAATAAGACAACAATAAAAGATGTATAGTTAAGATAATAATTAAAAGAAAGAAAGATCAGTAATAAAACTGAAATATTAATAAAATAAAATAAATAGATAATAATGAAAGAAAATGCGTATAAATAATAAAACCATAAAATTATAAAATACTACATAAAAGCCAGACTAAATAGATGGGTTTTTAGTTTATGTTTAAAAATATCAATGTTTTCAGCTCCTCTCAGATCCTCTAGAAGGCTGTTCCAGCGGCTTGGAGCATAGTGGCTGAACGCAGCATCTCCAAATGTTTTGTTCTGCTTTGTGGAACAGCTAAAAGAGAAGAACTGGAGGATCTGAGGGTCCTTCTTGGTTCATAAACTAAAAGCATTTCTGAGACGTAGTCTGGTGCAAGGCTGTGTAGTGCCAACAATAAAACCTCAATGAAAACATCAGTAACGTCACATGTACAAAAGTTAAACAGTCCTTTGCTTAGCTGTATACACTGTTACTCTATGCTATGCCCAGTTGTTACGTTACCCGTCCTTGGGAGGGAAAGAGAGGTGGCTTTGGTGCTGCTGTTAGCTGGCAGTCAGTCTGTTGTAGATGAGCCAAGCTGGGAAGAATTGTGGTTCCGCTGTGGAAGCGTCTTTTGCTGTGCAGTGTCCGCTTGTAGAGATCGGAGGAAGCCGGTCTTGAAGCCTGTGGTTGTCCTTACAGAGTTAACAGCTTAACTTGCTTCATGCTCCTGTTAGCATGTGAAGTTAGCTTGGCAGGCTTTGTGTGTAGCAGCCCTTTGTGCTAAACTTTGTTGCAGAGATCTAGCAGGCTCTCGTGTCGCTGCAGTAAGATCAAAGACTTCGGTTCTACTGCGTGTTTCTGCTCAGAGTAGATTACACGGAAAAGCCAGGAGGAGAGAGTTCAGGTGTCTGCTGGTGGGGGGAGACAGCCATGGCTGTCCGCCGTAGTGAAGGATTCCAGGAAAAAGAGACAGAACAAATCATCACTGACCTTTTTATTGACCTGGTGACATCTGGGTAACAGGTCAGACTGGCCAATGCTGCGTTCAGTGGCTCACAGGATTGTGGGGCAAAAGAGAATGCAGTCTCCTAACAAAAGTTCGGTTAACAATCACCCAAATGATTGAATTCTGTGGAGTCCCAACATTATGTCAAGTCAAGTCAATTTTAATTATATAGCCCAATATTACAAATCACAAATTTGCCTCAAGGGTTTCACAATCTGTACAGCACTTCAGTACACCAACGTCATTTTCAGTTGACACTGAAGCTGTGGTAGCAGTTGCTAGGAGCAGTTATATTAACATTATTCACAACAATTGAAGAAATATGACAACTATTTCTGTATTTCTGTACACTTTGTACAGGTGGTTCTGTACATTATTGTAGTCATTTCTCTGTTGCTATTTTTACAGCTAGTTATCTAGCTAGCTATATAGGAAGATTACATCCCCAAACTCTGATTTGTTGGTTATTATCCAGGTGTGCCCAAGCTGGGTGTAATCCGGACATTACAACATAGAGCCCAAGAAGTGCCCACCGGCTCAGAGGGTAAGAAGAAGGAGGAAAAGCACGTCCAGAATGCTCTCTCAGCCTGTGGTTATCCTACTTGGGCTCTCAACAAAGTTAAAAGAGCCAAGAAACAGGACAAAAGGGAAACAGAACCAAGAAGGAACGGTGTCTCCATCCCTTATGTATCTGGACTGTCTGAAAAACTACAAAGGATCTTTAGACAGCATGATGTTCCTGTTTTCTTTAAACCAGGCAACACTTTAAGACAGAAACTCGTTCATCCTAAGGATGAGATGCGCACACAAAAACAGAGCAATGTAGTTTATTCAATTCAATGCAGTGAGGAAAAGTGCAAAGAACGGTACATAGGTGAGACTAAACAGCCACTTCACAAAAGACTTTATCAGCACAGACGACACGCTAACTCGGGATTGCAGAGTGCTGCGCATTGGCATCTAAAAGCTACAAACCACACATTTAAAGACAGTGAGATGAGATTCTAAGTAGAGGGAAGAGTTGGTTTGAAAGAGGAGTCAAAGAAGCCATTTTTGTAAAAAAAAAAAAAGAAAACCCGTCTTTGAACAGAAATGATGGTCTGAGAATCAACTTGCCAACCGTTTACCACAGTGTATTAACACCATGGTCAAGCCAATCATATGCTAATCAGGTACTTAACAGTGATGAGGGTGGTGCAGCCAGAAAACAATAGGCCTGATTACTGGGCCATCATAGAAACCACAGAAGGTCAGTTTCAGGTGAAACTAGGCAGGGTAAACAGCAGACACTCAGGAAGATTCCTCCCAGAGGGCAGAGCCTAAGCAACACAGAGTAGCTTAAATTCGTGTCCGCAGACCATTTTCACTATTGACAATGACTTCCGGATGGGAGCCGAAACGTTTTGATTCTGAAAACAGTGTCCAGATGACTATGACTGAAACCTTTTCTACAATGATCCAGGTGAGAGAATCAGCCGTCAAAGAGCAGAGATGTGCTGTGATTCAGGGGTCTGAAACCAGGCTAGCCTTTATTTCAAATGTATCCAATTTCCCCTGTTTATAAGTATATTTTATCATACATTTATAAGAAATCTGCCTATTTTGTCATCTGCACCCCTTTGTCCAGTTAACTCATTGTTGTTGATGTCAGTTGCAATGTAACACCATGTTGCATGGCATGGTTTACCAAAGAACATTAAGGTGAATCTGTCATGACAACTGTTATAGTACAGGTGCGTTAATTCTTCCCCCCACTTTTCCTCACCCTGTTTTTTGTGAGCCCACCCAGCTATTATTTGGATAAAATATTTTTTATTTGAGTTTTTTGATATGTAAACATTGGCACACTGGAGCTGTGGCTGTGTTTGGTATGTAAATCACCATGTAAGATTTTTGACTTTGTTAACCTATAAATGCAAATTTGTTTTAGAACTACGGCACACCAGCAAGTCTGATGCAAAATAAATAAAAGCTGCCGTACTATTGTCTCCATTATATGCAACTAATTTAGAAAAAAAACATCAATTAAGTGTATGGGTGTGCTGAAGCTTTGATTTATTTACTAAACAAATTCAGTTCAGCAAGTCAGAATCTTTTCCAGAAATAACAATAAACAACAAGAGCTAAGCAATGCATGAAACATGTTCTGTGTGAGAAGTGTTTATGGGATGTCAACTTCCTCCACCAATAACTTTGAGACATTTAAGACATTTTTTCCTTACGCTAAGAACAAATAATGATGCCAGTGGGGTGAGAGATTTCCTGTTGTTACCAGTGTTTCACCCTTTGTTTCACTGATGTTTAGAAAGTAAAGTGCAAAAACATCATCTGCTGCACATTTGTTCTATTGTAATATTATAGGAGTCAGTCTGACTGTAAATGACAAGTTCAGATAGAGATTTTTTGCACAAATATACAATATAGATGAGTGCATTCCAGCATTTCTGTTCCATATTATAAGCATATAATGATGAGGTATTATCTGTCATTCATTTATTAATTAAAAGTGAGCTCCATCTTTCTATTACTGGACTGAATATTGCTTTAAACCATCTACTTTTGAAATTAAATATTCACACAGAGAGTACATAATAGTTTCACCAGCTGGTATCACAGATCTTGGATGCTCAGTACCTCAGAACTACTCTCTACTCATAATTTAGCAACTAAGATTCTCGGCAGCAGAAACCAATCTGGCAAATTCGGCAGATTACATCTGAGTCATTATTAATAATGAGCTGCATGGCTGGGACACGCAGCTTTGCACATTTATGGATCTGCTCCTCTATGAGCACAAACAAAGCCATGAGTATGCGCTTCTCGCTCTGTGCAATTTGTTCATCAGCAGCCAATTAAGAACAGACTCATATCTGATAGGAAGAGGAGTGTAAACATCTTTAACGAAAGCCTTTATCACAGGGAAAAATTTGCTTTGGCTACCGTTGTACATGGCAGGTTCATTATTTCTCTAGACACTCCATAAATGACTCACTTAATTTGAATTATTTTAGTAATTTTTTAAGCACAAATGCCAAAGGTTCACTGGTTCCAGCTTCTCAAATGTAAATATTTGCTGGTTTTTCTAGTCTTCTATGACAGTAAACATAATGTCTTTGGCTTTTCAACTGTTGGTCAGACAAAACAAGCAAGTTGAATATGTCAACTTGGGCTTTGGGATTCATGATGACCATTTTCAACTCTTTTCTGACATTGTATACACTAAACAATCAATCCATTTTCATAGAAGATAGTTGTAGTAATGTAAGGTTGCAGCTTTACAATACATGATGGAATAATAATACTACCTTAGAAAAAAATTGAAGCAATTTGATAAAAGTCAACTATAACTTGAATAGCAAGGACCAACCCACAACTATATCTAATTTAAAGGTTTAATGGACATTCAGAAGGTATTGGATGTTGAGGGCATTTTTCCAGTTTCAGTGAGAAACAGTGGGTGTTGCGGTGTTGCCTTGGTGGCATATCTGGAACTGGTTAGCGGCTCGTATCGGCTGAGATAGGAGTTGAGGCAAAAAAGGTAGATAGGGAAAGAAACTCCTAGCTGATCTATTCTACTCCTTCGGAGTGTGAATATGAGAGCGTCAGAAGTGGGGATAGTGATGTTGAATAGACTGGGATGATGAAGTATTATAGGCAGATGAAGACGGGTGAATTCGGTGCACCTCAGGAAGCCTAAAAAAGCCAGCAAGGATCCTAGGGTTAAGTCAACCATAAGGGATATGTAGCCTGAACGTAAAGAACGGATACATAGGCTGAGAAGGTCTGAAGTGAGTGGTAAGCATCTTGCTGTGAGAGCAGGTTCCTGTTTTCGCAAGTCTTTAATTAACACTGTAACGTGGGAATGGGAGGTAGAAGGACAATGGAGGCCAGTGACTAGTTTGCTAAAGAAGTTGATTCCTGCTAAATAGGTCTGTATGGTTGAGGACCGGGTTTTTTGGATGGAATGAGTGTGTCTGAATTTCTGAAACGAGAAATGAGACAATGAATCAGCAATGCTATAGTGGTAGTCAGGAATGTGGGCTGTGCTAAGGATGAACTGGTGTTGAGCCGAGATTAGTCTGCGAAGCAACTGCATGATGGCTGGAGAATGTGATCGTCCTTTGTTTAGGATCTCTACGCCTGCTGTGTTATCAGAGTATTGACTTCCTAGACCATTCATGTCCCCAAAGAATGGCCCCTATGACAATGGGGTATAGCTCGTGAAGACAGAGCGAGACTTTGAGTCTAGAGATTTCAATTCTGAGGACCAAGCATCATCTCCCTTCGTGGTAGCCACCGAAACCTATGGAAGGAGTTGCATCTGTGTATAGTTGAATGTCTTCGGGTTGACTGATGATGTCGCCATGTCCTCAAGACAGGAAATGTTGCCACAGATGCATTTCCATTTTGCATGTATCATCCAGGATGACTCTATAGTGGAAAGAGGGGACGGCTGTGGCTTTGATTAAGAGATTGGAAAGGAAGGATTTTGCTTGTGGAATTATGCGAATGGCATAATTGAGGTGGCCAAGAGGGCTAGTAGCTAGCGTATGGTGCATCTGTCTGCCACGAGATAGTTCGACAGTAGCAAGGTGATGTGCTGTATTTTCTCTGAGGCCAGAGATGCCTGGAAGGACATTGAGTCCAGGGTGATGCCTAAGAACTCGATGGAGGTGGTAGGCCCTGAGGTTTTCTCTTTGAAAAGAGCGGCACCAAGTTCAGAGAAAGCTTTTGCGAGCCCTTAGTTAGGTGGTGAGGATATTGGGATGACGATGAGAAAGTCATTGAGAAGATGGAGTATGTAAGGGAGTATGTCTGTAGATGTTGGTCAGAATCCAGCACAGGGATCACAGAGAGTCGAAGATCTTGGAAATACTTCTGCAGCTGAAGGTAAGACGC
This sequence comes from Siniperca chuatsi, assembly GCF_020085105.1. Classification (NCBI taxonomy): domain Eukaryota; kingdom Metazoa; phylum Chordata; class Actinopteri; order Centrarchiformes; family Sinipercidae; genus Siniperca; species Siniperca chuatsi. Next base: position 23,368,520 of record NC_058064.1, on the reverse strand, counting down.
ACAGAAAATTATCCTTTCCAGCAAACCCTGAAAAAAAAGCCAGAAATCTGGATGAATGGGAAAGACTTTTAATTCAGTTCCATTTCATTTATATAGCGCCAATTCATACAGAAGTTATCTCATTGTACTTTTCCTGGAGAGCTGGTCTAGACTGTACTCTTTATAATATTATTTACAGAAAACCAACAAATCCCACCATGAGCAAGCACTTGGCAACAGTGGAAAGGAAAAACATTCTTTAAGAGGCAGAAACCTTGGGCAGAACCAGTCTTGGGGGGGCACATTGCAAATATAGAATTTTATGATAGTAATAATGTAATAGTAGTGATAATATTAATAATAATAGGAATGATCATGATAGGAATAATAATGACAATAATAGTAATAAGACTAATAATAACAATTGTAATAGCAGTTGTCAAGCAGGAACACGGGGGCAGCAGGTGGCCCGCAATCATAGACTCTGCAGCTCCAGAGGCAGAAATAATTGCTGAAAGTGACAGAAAGAGAGAAGAGAGAGAGACAAGAAAGTACAAAACTATGGGAGAGAGAAGATGTTGAATTAGTAACATGCAGGGAGAGGGGGAGAGAGGAGCTCAATGCATCATGGGAAGTCTCCTAGCAGTCTAGGCCTATAGCAGCATAACTAAGGGATGGTTCAGGACTCACCTGAGCAAGCCCTAACTATAAGCTTTATCAAAGAGAAAGTCTTAAGCCTACTCTTAAATGTGGAGATGGTGTCTGCCTCCCGAACCCAAACTGGGACTTGAGGAGAAGGAGGAGGACCACAGGAGAGGAGCTTGATAGCAGGAGGCGCTGGTTCCCATTCTACTTTTGGAGACTGTAGGAACTACAAGTAACCCTGCATTCTGGGAGTGCAGTGTTCTAGTGGGGTAATAAGGTACTATGAGCTCTTTAAGCTCATAGCTAGCTAGTTTAAACCTAACACGGCAGCAGCGGATGGCCGCCCACCATTGAGTCTGGTTCTGTCCAAGGTTTCAGCCTCTTAAAGGAAGTTTTTCCTTGCCACTGTCGCCAAATGCTTGCTCATGGTGGGATTTGTTGGGTCTCTGTAATTAATATTATAAACAGTACGTTCTAGACCTGCTCTATAGGAAAAGTGCAATGAGATAACTGTTATGAATTGGCGCTATATATATAAAATTGAATTGAATTGAATTGAATTAAGATATGATGGTGACTGACCATTAAGAGCTTTGTAGGTGAATAGAAGGATTTTAAATTCTATTCTGGATTTTACAGGGAGCCAGTGCAGAGGAACTAATATTGGAGAAATATGATCTCTTTTCCTAGTTCTTGTCAGTACACGTGCTGTAGCATTCTGGAACTTTGAATACGCTGGTGATGTCTGCTTTAGAAACCCAAGCTCCTTGTTCTGCCAAACGGATGAAGGTGATGGCATGGTCAATGGTTACGTATTGCATATAAAAATCTGGCCTGGGAATGACACTGTTGATACTTGGAATGTGTGAGCCATGCGGGGAGGACAGGTCTATTATTAGCCTCTTTTCTGCAGAGTATTTCTGAGTGGCGACACCTATTGGGCTTATGCGGAACACTGGAAAAGGAGAATTGTCGAATGGGACTATCATAAATCCCTCTTTGACTTCTTTAGCCAAAAGGGTGTCGACGGTGTGAGGTTCTGTGAGAGCTGACTGGAGGTTGTGGCGTGAGAAGTGTCGGGAAGTACTTCTATACCTGGATGGAAACCATGTGTGAAGCCATTGATGAGAAAGTGAACAAACTGTCTATCTGGATGGTTTTGTAGAGCAGTGGCAAGGATATTTACCTTGACGGGTGTGCCGTGGTGCTGTGCTAGTCAGTCTGCGGGTGTGGTTGGATTGTGGGGACAGGTGCTCCTGGCATGAGCACCTCCACAGAAGGAGCAGACGTGCAGGAGGCGGCAGTTGGAAAGAGTGCAGCCCAGGTGGTTGAAGTTGTTGCAGACATTCTGCCTCCCTGGTAGAGGATTGGCCTTCCCCCTTCGTCAACTCCTTTTGGCATGGGGACATTAACTGAAGGACGTATATCTGCGGACCTAGGGATATTGGGAGATGGGGGTGTGGCAGGTGATGAATGGTTAAATACTGGGGTGTTACGTGAGGAAGAGTGACGTCAGCATGGTGGTGGAGTGCTGACCCTGCATGCTGTGGCGGGGTGGTAGGGGGCTCCACATAATTTGCAAGAGAGGGATTTACGGGCTGCAAAGATGCAGATAGACCAGTTGGAAATGAATGAGCAGGCTGTGGCCCTGGAGGCCCTTGTGACGTCATGCGTGATGACACTGACGGTGGCTGGCCCTCGCAAGGAAGCCGGAAGCACTGGAGGTTCAGTATTTGTTGTTGGTGGAGTGTGGATGGAGGCTAAGTAGAGATGAAACAATCTGGCTTTATTGTCATTGCAGTGGAAGGAAATGCCTTTACCCTTCAGAAATAAATGAAGATGGGCATCAGCCCAGTCTCAAATGTCGGGCTCTATTTGTGGAAGTAGAGACGGCCAAATTGAAGCACTGCGCCATGGTGGATGGCTGGGGACTATATGAGAAGGAGGCTGCTTGTGAAAAGAAGAGGGTTGGTGGCGGCTCCCACGACCATGACTGGGGTTTTGTCAGACAGGGGCAACAGAACCCTTACCTGTCTGTGGTACTCAGTTCCAAGCCCATTAATTTCTATAGACATAAATCTTTAAAAACTGCTCACAAATATATAAATTCATTTTTACAAAAGGCTCGTTAATTTCCTAAAACAGCTGGTCATTCTAGTTTTTAAATCAGAAGTTACTCAAACAAGAAGAAAGAGTGCATTTGTTGGGGACTATTTTCAGCGGCGGATTAATCCACATTTGGTGCTCTAGTGAGTATTTGGGGGAGCAGGACGGTGTATGTGGGACTGAGTCAAAATAAACTACAGTGTGTGTGTTCATGGTAATGAAGGAACATGTCACCCAGTGCAACAGTGTGGCCCACTGATGTGTTGTGAATAGTTTTTGGACAACAAAGGAGCTCTATGGCACAGAGGAAGAAGATATATCAGGCTTTGATACACACACAATACTTGTTTGTAGCATGCATTCATTGTTGGCTTTTAGTCATGTGATGGATAATATATAGAATATCTCTAGCCTTACCCTTTAAACATTTTGCATATTTTCAAGGGGACAGCAGACGTGTCAAGTCAAATCAAGTCAAGTCTGCTTTATTGTCAATTCTTCCACACGTACATTACATACATACAGAGAATCGAAATTGCGTTACTCTCAGACCCCCGGTGCATACAGATAACACTAACAGTAGAGCCTAAAATCTAGATCAAATATAAAATATAAGCTAAAACTATACAATAAGGGAATACGAGACATAATAAAAAATAAAATAAAATAAAAATAGGTTGACTAAAAGCAGCGCAAGGCACATGGCAGATAAAGTGCAAACCAGTGAACAAATAGTGCAGATAAAAAGATAGAGCTTATTTTAATTAAACTGACTGAGGTAGTAGAATGGCGTCAGTTCCATGGTGAATGAGGTAGTGAGCAGACCAATGCTACACAAAGTGACTGGTGCATGACATCGTATGTCAGTGGAAGGTCCTGGGGATGTGGGATTTGGGGGGTTCATAGTTCAGTGGTGCCTGGGGCAGAAGAGGGACGGGGGGGGCAAGTTTGAGAGCAAGTTCAGCTTCCTGACAGCCTGATGGATGAAGCTGTCCTTCAGTCTGTTGGTCCTGGCCTGGAGACTCTGCAGTCTCCTCCCTGATGGCAGCAGACTGAAGAAGCTGTGTGACGGGTGTGTGGGATCACCTGCAATGCAGAGGGCTTTGCGAGTGAGACGGGTTCCATAAATGTCCTGGAGGGAGGGGAGAGAGACACCAATGATCTTCTCTGCTGCTCTCAGTGTGCGTTGCAGAGTCTTCCGGCAGGACGCGTTGCAGGCGCCATACCACACAGTGATGCAGCTAGTCAGAATGCTCTCGATGGTGCCTCTGTAGAAGGTGTACATGATGGGGGGTGGGGCTCTGGCTCTCCTCAGTTTGCGGAGGAAGTAGAGACGCTGCTGTGATTTCTTGGCCAGTGCTGCAGTGTTGTCGGTCCAGGAGAGGTCCTCTGTGATGTGCACACCCAGGAACTTGGTGCTGCTCACTCTCTCCACAGTCGCACCGTTGATGGTCAGAGGAACATGCTGAGTGTGCACTCTCCTGAAGTCGACAACAATCTCCTTCGTCTTCTCCACGTTCAGAGAAGCACCACCCGGCCAGGCGGCTCACCTCGCTCCTGTAGTTTGTCTCATCTCTGTTGCTAATGAGACCCACCACAGTCGTGTCATCCGCAAACTTAATGAAGAGGTTGGAGTTGAGTGACGGTGTGCAGTCGTGTGTGAGCAGAGTGAAAAGGAGGGGGCTCAGCACACATCCTTGGGGGGCCCCAGTGTTCAGTGTAAAACCTTGACTAGAGACTATTTGGCTCGAGAGTCTCTGAAAGATGCTTCAAATAATTTAATTCTAAGGGACAGCCCTAATAACTTTGAAACTAATAGGGTTAGAGACTTGATTCCAAATCCTATGGGGATGTTTTATAGAGTCAATATAAATCTAACTCAGGGAGAACTGTTCACTGGTTGAGAGTTGTTCTCTTCAAGTACCATCTTTGAGTGTTTGAGTACTTTTTGTTGTTCTGTTGAACTCGGCAAGAAGGTTGAGTCAATGGATTGAGAGAGAGACAGATAGAAACAGCTAGAAGAGGACAGGCAGTGGGCAGATGAGGAGAGTAGAGGAAAAGTGTCTATATGCGTTGGTACTGATGGGTTAAATCTCTTTAAATGTTTATAATGATGGTCTCTGACTAATGTAAGACAGGATGGGGAGACGGACAGCTTGTTCACAGACACACACACAGACAGACGCAGGGATGAGAGAGACAAAGTAGTCTGTTTGTTGATGGGGGATTAGTGCAGAGCGACGGGGGAGAGAAAGCGAGAGACCCTTTTTTTCTTCTTTAAATGAAAACGGCAGAAATATATCGCTCCCCACTGCTCCGTGTGGAATAATTAAGGATGGAGATGCAAAAGACTCCTTAATTAGATTTTTTAATTATTGAGGATTCACTTCTCCTTCTATAGTGGCCCAATTAAGAAAGCTCATCAAAAACTAAAGAGATGAAGAGAGGCCTCCTCCTCTTCCCTGTCCCCCCGTCTCGTCTTCCTCCATCTCCTCTTCCTCCACTCTCTCATTTGACAGAAATGGACTACCTGCACTCTGTTTGATAGCTTGTCCTCGCTGATGAGCGAGAAATGGAAAGGACTCTCGCCGATTTTAATTAACTTGCTTCTTTTCATGGCCCCAGTGAAAGTAAAGGAGAAAAGAGGGGTGGAAAAGGAGAGGTAAAATGCAGCGGTGGCGCGCAAAGCTTTTCCTTTAATGATAATGAGTCTAATGATGGTGGAGATGACGCGAAGGTAATTTGACCTTCTTTCTCTTCTATGAGCTGTTGGAGTTTGCTTTGTTGTCCGTCTGATGAGGAAACACTTCAGAGAAAGAGAAGTTTGAATGATGGCGAAAAAGAATGAATGTGACAACAAAGAGTGACAAATCCAACTTCTTAAAGGACTCTGCCTCTGGTGTTGCATGTTTTAGCCCATTAACTACAAATTGTCTTTAGCTTACATTACTGCCATCACATTTTTTTAGACTGACTTCCTTCTTTCCAGGCAGCAATTGGTTTCACTTCATTTCAGGATGCTACGATATCAGCTTGCAAAAACTTAGGTAGATAGCTAATCCATCACAGCAACTGCTTGGGGCCCCCGAGGGCTGACAAACTCCACAGCAATGTCTCAAAATGTGACCGCAACCCCCTCTCCCTTAAACAAACAATGGACTTTTTGCAATGACATCTCAGTAGGAAACCAACCCGAAGACGCCCCATGTCATTCCTATCCCGTCAAACATGCACGATACACAAGTTTGAATTGAAAGTCAGTGAAAGAAAATCAAGAGGAGTTATCTGTTTGGAAGTGAAAAAAAGACAAAAAAGAGGATGAGGAAAAAAGAAAGCAAGGCAGTGGTAAGTGGAGCAGATATGATGATTAAGTTGCATAATCAGTAAATAACTGTCTCAATGCTGTTATTTAGTTAGCCTTAATTATGGGGAAGACACTTGAATCACTTAAGCTAGCATTAGACTAATGGTATTTATTCTTTCACGTTTTTTGTTAGTTAGTTAACCTAGCTAGCAGAGCTGGAAACTCCAGCCCGAAATGAGGGCTGTAGCTTTTGGCCATGTTTGTGTGTATTTTACATACTTATGTATGATGTATTGTTTTTTTTATTCAAGTTGTGGTATCTCACTAAATTTATATTGGGGAGACTTAAGAGGCTGCTGATCGCTGTTATCAGTTTCAACTCCATTTAGTTTGAAATTTCATGATGTAGCTGAGTAGAAAACAACTCTGTTGTTCCATTTCCCGTGGAAAATTAAGAATAGATTTCACTTGGACATTCAGAATGGCAGATATGCAGAATGGACTTTTTGGCAACAGTGTGACTTCTTCAGCGCAGCAGAGCTTTGATGATGCAGTTCACCTTCTTCAGAGCTCTGAAGATGTTGTGTTTTTGCTGAGATGTCAGCTCGTGGAATAAAGTCTATGCTGTGTTTCCATCATTCTAAGGTTCCACTACATTACTATACTTGTTTGCTACCTAGAGTTTATCAAGATGTCTTGAACAGTAGAGCACACCTTCCCTACAAGTTTGAGCTAAACAATGGAGTTGAAACTTTCACAACTTCTGTACTTTGTGCTGCTGAGTCTTTGCAGCCAGCATCAATGTGTTTGACTGGAATCCCTTCATTTCTCCAGTCTTTGAATCTTGACTTGAGTCCTTTAATATGGTCAGGGAATTAGGGAGGAGGTTGTGGTGGACAGTTGGGCATATAAGGTGCAACAGACAGCAGAGACTGTGGCTCGCATCATGCCTCCTAACAGTTAACGTTGGTTTCTCTTAACCATGACCATGATCTTTGCCTATCCTTAACCAAGTAGACTGAAAGTTCATTATTGGCCTTGAAAAAAGTAGTTTACAAAAGAAATCTTAACGATGATGACTGAATATTCTCCATAGCAACTGAACAAATTTCAGCCGCTTGAGGAAGACAGTGGAAGCTCCAGTAAAAAGCTATTAACTGGACTTTATTTTTCAGTCAAACTTAATCAAGTAAGTCATTGAAACTTAACTTAAACTTTACCCAAATGTTAACCATTGAGTTGGCAGATTAGAAAATGCTCATATGAACAGTTTTTGTCATGGTCATATGGTTATTAGCGTCACACTGATAAATGAGCTAATCCATCAATTTTTTGAAGACAAAAAATATACAGTGTAAGTTTATTTCTTCATAGTCTACTGAAATTACTGAAACCAATGGCTGCCTAGAGGGAAGGAAATCAATCTAAAACCATGTTGGTTGCTTTGAGATACTGTCTGCAGTAATGTAATATATGCATGGTTTGTTGTCAATGGGCTATAACATGCAGCACCACCGGTGTGCTCCTTTAAAGATGTAGGAAGACAGAGAGATGTACAGTTGTATCGTTTTCTTTTCTGGGCCTCCTCACCAGAGCCCACACTAAATTAACATCCAATTCACTGTGAGACTGTCAAACCCCCCCTGGGCCCTGTCCTCTCCTCTCTCCCCACCCCTCCCCTCCTCTAAGCCTCATTCCTCCATCTCCCACCTCCATCCTTATAGCCCTTACATTCCCACAGGACCCAAATAAAGTAGCCTACGAACACTGAACATTAATAAACGGCTACTTAAGTGGGTTTGTAGAGGAAAGAAAGAAAACAAAATGGCCTACTTTAACACTTGTCACTTTCCCACCCTCTCACACATCTTATCTTCCCCCTGCTTCCCTTTTTTCCCTTCCTACTCATCTCCAATTTCAGTAAGTGCTGCCAGTCTACAACCCTGTAGCTGAATAAACAGTTATGGAAGGAGGAAGAGCAGACGAGAGGACATTTACTGTGTCATTTCCCTAGAGGGATTTCTCTTTAAATTACCTGTTAAATGGCCTCCAGGGGCAGGACTTCAATGTGCGTGGGTGTCAGCATTTGTGTGTGCTTGTGTGTTATGGTATGCTACAGGACATTTTCCGCCATTTCACACATGCCTTCCTTCCCCAAGGCATGTGGCATTGTCAAGGAAAAAAAACTGAAATAAAGTGATTCTGTCCTTATGTTCCTCCTCGCCTCAGTCTCTCTCTTCTTCCCTCTACACACTCACACACCGCTCCCTACCACTTCTTCTTTCCGTCTCACCAGTTCATCAGTCAGCGGTTATGTTTGGTGTTTGACCACAGAGTAAGGAGAGTCAGGATGCCAGGGATGCTGCAAAAAATGTCTATGCTGGGAAGTCACATTGTCTCCATTTCTGTATTTCTCTTTACACACTTGAAACAAGCAAATGAGATACATTTTTATTGTAGCAGTTTTGCACAAACAAATATGTTCACTGTAAAACAAGGCAGTTGCATTCAAATGAGCCTTTCAAGCAAGATAAGCATGTTGATGTACTAAAATTAAGGGACAATTTCTTTATGGAGAATACTGACAATCACACCTGTGCATACTCTGACAATGTTAGGAATATTTTATTGTAATTGCAGTTCAGTCAGGAGAGACTTCATTAAGAATGAACAATATTTATTGACATGTGCACAATAAAGATGAGAAATGTAAAAAGTCATCATATTTTAAGGGGGTAGTGAAGCAGTGTGTGGTATAAGTGCCGTTGCCAGGCAATTTTACCGGGGCTTAACGTTTTGAGAGTAGCCCCGAATGTAATTTTAAGCCTCAACAAAAAGCATTATGTGTGTGAATGTGCAGCGCTGAATACAAACACACACACACACACACACACGCACTGGTCAGCGGGTGCTGAGTGAGTGAGTGAGTGAGCGGATGCCGAGTGGTCAGTGGCATAGAGCGGGCACTTAACGAAGCGGGAAGAGTTGAGAGGAGAAATGGCGAGTACAGAGAGTACAGATCCAGGTAGGAAAAAAAACAACTAAATCTTTTTGGATTTTTCCAAAAGAGAAGAAAGGGTAAGAAGTTAGCCTATGTAGTTAATTTTCAATAATGGTTTAATTACCTGTTGAAGTACATTTCTCCTCATCTTGATTGTAGGTGCCAACTTTATTATGAGCTTAATTTAAGTTGATTTCATGGTTTTGCAGAGGGAGAGAGTAGCAGCAACAGCAGCAAAGATGAGCTACAGACTGAACCAGCAGCAGCAGCTGAGTCAGAGGAATCAGGCGTGGAAATTGGTAACGGCTATTTGGTGTTACTTTGTAGGCCTAATACTTTGTGTTTGTGCAATTTTGATTAGCTAAAATCCTAATGCTACTCATTCCTGTACACTAGAATGGATCCAAAGTGCCACCCCCCTTGCTAGATTGAAAAGCTTGACAAAAAGAAGCACAGCAATAAATTAGTCTATTGCTAAAAATCTGCTCTGTTTCAACATTTTAGTCTGCTAAAACATGCGTGCAGGCTGAAATTCAACTACTAACCCTCACCAGTGGTGAGTAAGAAAAAGTATGAATAATACATGTATTAAACTATAAGTAGATGGAAAAGTCTACAAGCCGCTAGGCTAATTTATGTAATGTAAAATGTCATAGGCTTAAGCTAATAACATTAGCAAGTTGGATATGTGGGGAAAACGTGACTAGCAAGAGACACCTTGTGAGTTATTATTGAGCCAAATTTTGTACTTTTGTTACATGTTGTTGCTGTTAAGCCATGTTTTGTGTGTGTTAGTGGAGTCAATTTAAAGTAAACTTTACTGCACTTTTTCCATTCAATTCAATTTTCCCAACAGAAATGATCTCATTGCACTTTTCCTATAGAGCAGGTCTAGACCATACTCTTTATAATATTATTTACAGAGACCCAACAAATCCCACCATGAGCAAGCATTTGGCGACAGTGGCAAGGAGGAACTTCCTTTAAGAGGCAGAAACCTCGGGTAGAATCAGACTCAGGGTTTAGAGAGAGATTGAGAGAGAAAGAGGGGGTCAGGTAGAGATAATATTATAAAGAGTACGGCCTAGACCTGCTCTATAGGAAAAGTGCAATGAGATAACTTCTGTTATGAATTGGCTCTATATAAATAAAATTGAATTGAATTGAATAGATAGAGGGAGGGGAGAGGAGAGGAGGGGAAGGGAGGCACAATGCAAATTCCACCTAGAATTTTAAAATAAAAATAATGTAATGGTAGTGGTAATATTAATATTAATAAAGTAATAATAATAGGAATAATAGTGAAAGGAAAAATAATGATAATAATAGTAATAAGACTAATAATAACAAGTAGTAGCAATTGTCGAGCAGGAACACGGACGCAGCAGGTGGCCCACAAATCCAGACTCTGCAGCTCTGGAGGCAGAAATATCTGCTAAAAGCGACAGAAGGAGAGAGGAGAGAAATGAGAGAGTGCAGTGTTCTAGTGGAGTAAGAGTAAGAGTGAGACTTGAAACTCTATCTCATACAGCAGGTCATGTCCTACATCCTTAAACCTTCCTAATGCGTTTCCTCTGTTTGTAGGGTTAGCTTTCTGTACCTGTTGGCTAGTAAAAGTAAAACGTGTTTTTTTATATATATGGTTATTGTCTATTGAACTTTCCACAAATTCTGCTGCAATAGTGATGGTATCACTCGTTTTGCACTCCCATCATTTTGCACCAAGGGCAAGGTATTCTTGAAACAAATTAGTCTGTGTCGTCCAACCTGTCCTCAAACTGTTCTAAATGGCAACAAAGGGTGAAAAGTCAGCCATCATAGAAAGGGCTACAATTATCATTTAAATATAACTGTGCACACTTTTTGTCTCTCGTCAAAGCATTCATAGTGTTGCACTATGTTGTACACATGAAAATTGACACCCCCCCCCAATCACATCAGAAAGGTGGGGGGGAGAAGGTCTAAAGGCCCCAGATTGTCTGTGTGGCCATTAGTTTGTGGTCATTTGACTGACAACAAGTTTATTTGGCAACATGCACCACTGAAGTGCAATAAAAACTGAAATCTAAGGGTCTTAAGCTGGCTCCTGCATTTTACCTGATATTGAGGCCCTGTCTTGTAGTGTAGCCCTTTGTCAAAATGTAGTTTTAATATCTTTAATATTTCCATTAATATTATACTTACATGGTGAACTGTCTCAAGTATTTAATTACATATATATCAGAAACTAATTGACCCACAGAAAAGTCTGGGGCAGGGTTATTATTATTATTCAAGCATCAAAGTCCTGGTTGGTTTCAAAGTCTTGGAAAATATATTGGTGGAACATGTGTATGTGGGGGGCTAATTAGGGCCCCACATGTAGTTTTTGCCCTGGGGCCCCCTAGTGGGTAATCCAGCTCTACCTGTTGGCTGTAAAATAATGCTGTTTTTATATGTAAATTGTTCTGTGGTAATTTACTGACCATGAAACCATCCACAAGTTCTGCTGCAGTAGCGATCGTATTACTAGTGGTATACGTAAGGGTACTGCAAGAAATTTAAAAACAAGGCCTACCTTCCACGTAACGTGCCAGCAAAGTGCCTGGCTCTGCATTTAGCAAATTTGTGTTTGTCTCATGAGTGCATTGGGCCTCATGTATGAACCATGCATACGCACAGATTTGATCTTAAATTGTGTGTGCGAACAATTTAAGAACGTTTGTGGCATTCATCAATACTTGCGTACTTCCTGCTTGTTCTTAGGTACGATCAAAATTTAAGAGTGCCCTAGACCACGAGTAAGCCGATACGCACAAAAGCCAACTTGCGTTTTGTGCTGTGAAATATTAATAATGATGATGAAAAAGAAATTCACAGACGAAAAAGTTCTATAATTATTCATTAATTTCATTTAAAATGTTTACACTTATTAAAGATGATTTGGTCTAGCCCAAATGACAACAAAATTAGACCAATATGCCCGCACACAGACACACACACACACACACACACACACACACACACACACACCTGTCCAATCATTAATTATGACTCCACACATCATTAATTAGGTGTTGCCCGACCAAATCTGCGATGGCTTATTTGCTATATATACTGCTTGATGCGTTGGCCAACCAAGCCTTGAGAAGAGAGCGTGTATTTAAAGATCAAGCAGATTTGTTTTCTGAGAGTGGCTTATAAGCCGTTTTCACGAATCCCACGTAGGATTTTCTTATTTTCCTCTTATTGCTTTGTGCAAGAACAAATATAAGAGAATAATAAGAAAACATTCATGCGAGAGGCCCATTTTGTTTCCCTGGTCTGAGGGGAACAAGTTTAAGTTAAATAAGTCTTTCTGACTACTGAAAGCGCTTTAACTACATATCACATTCACACACTGATGACAGGTGCCAACTGTTCATCAGTTGAAAGAAACTAACCATTCACACTCACTCAATTTGGGGTTCAGTGTCTTGCCCAAGGTCACTTCGACACGTTGGCTGGGGGAATCTGGGATCATACCGCCGACCTTCTGATTGGTGGATGACCCACAGTCGCCCCTTAAGTTATCAGTAATCTAACATGTCCACCTGTAAGGCAGGTGGTGACAGTAGCTGCTCCAGCAGATAGTCCTTTTCTGTTTTCAACCACTCTGCTCCTCTCTTGATGTAGGCAGTTCACGTTTTATTTTCTGGGTAAAAGGGTTCACCCTTTTGGGATTGTGTCGGCATGGAAAAACTCAATATCTCCACTGTCTCTCCTGGAATCTCCCAGGTGTTTTGCATCAGTGGCTAACAACGAGTCAGTCCTGCTTCCCCTTGTGTGATGTCAGTGCTGATTCGCCAGTCCTACTAGTGCTGTCAGTTTTTATTTGAAATTTGAAGTCCTGTTTTAACATCATATTCAACTGACAAATCTAAAATTCACAGTTTATACACCATGTCCCTAAAACGCACTGTCCATCTGACCCACAGTTTTCCCTGTTGCCCTGTCAGTAAACTAGGCTATTGTTGTTTCCTTTGTTAAAGCAACATGGAGAAAACTAGCGAGCTATGGTAAATGGATAATCATGATACCAAACCATCTGAGAAGTGATGTGAGGAAGCATTTTGGATTCGACACCATGGGTGGAAAAATCATGGATAAAAGTAAGGCTGCTTCACTTTGTAAAATGCAACTGCTTAACAGGAACATTATGTTTCTAAAAATTTGATATCCTTCTTAGATGCTAGCTAAACAGGAAGCTTCCCTGGCCTTGAGATAGATCAAACATGTCTTGAGGCTGCATTGCATATTCTTGGTCTATTGAGACTACTGTCTGTGGTGTGATTGGTCTCTCTGTGTGCATCTTCTATGATGGATATCTCCGTGTTGATTGCTGAACATTAGTGCTCTAGTATTTCTGGTGTGGCTCTGCTGGAAATGTATCAGAAGAATGTTGCGTTGTTTTCCATTTAATGACTTGTCCGAGCCCGTTTCTTTTTTATTGAAGTGCTTAAAGTGTTTTGCGGTGGATTTTTCTTTAAATCTGATCAAATAATCTGCCATAATGTTTTTTTAAGAACTGATTTGCATTTGAAACAAGAGCAATTAACTCGCCCAAATAGCAAGAATTTGAGTAGTTTTGCAAAAATTATTATTGATCTGATTGATTGATCTCTAATTCTGACTTAATACAACATTAAAGAAGTTGTTACAGTACATATTTTCTTGCACAAGATTATTTGCATGGAAAACAAGGAATACAAATTGTTGAGATTTAAAGGTTCAGCTCTCCATTTAAATGAGGTTGTCAGGATATTTTTTTGCAGCGTGCAGGGACCACAGGACAGGCTCTGTCCTTCCCCGTGAGGGCAGCTCAGTGTCCCCTTCTGCCATGCTGGCACTGGTCTTACAGTTCTTGCCACTTGCCCCCACAACATCTTGTATGCAGGAGTGCGAGCCATCCTGCCACCCCTCCTTCCACCTCTTCCACTTCCCCCAAACAAGCCACCAGCTCTGGATGATCTGGCTAATCTCCACAATTCACACGAGGAAGCGCTGAAGACTGGACACATGAGAGAAGACAAGAGGAGGGGGGTTCTCCCTCCCTTTTTTCTGTTGTCTTTCTGTCTTTCTTCTCCTCTCCCCCACCCCTCGTTTCCTTCTCTCCACCAGAGAACTTTGAAATAATTTGCGTCTCGTGGGTTTTTTACACATTCTAATTTCCAACTAAATGGGACATCTGTTTGAGAAAAGGAATATTTGCCACGGTTGCCAAGGCAACTATCACTCTGAAGGGGGGGGGGGGGGGAGGGGGAAGAAAAAAAGTCCAACAGCTTTTATGGACAGTATTAGACTTTGGTGGAATATTATCCCTGCAAGACAAACAGCAGCGGGGCCTGTTCTCTCTTTTTTCTCTCTTTCTCTTTCTCTCTTCTCATCCTTCTTCATGTCATCCTCCCTCTTTCAGTATCCTTATTATCTCTTATTCCACTTTCCACATCTCCCACTGTCTGTCTAGCTCTCTCTTTATCAGCCCCCCCTTTCTCTCTTTCTCTATCCCTCATGCTGCAGCATCATCAGAAATATCAGTGTGAAATCTGCCTCCAATTAGAGGCCTAAACTCAACTGTCCAACCCCCAGCCGCCCACCTACGACAGCTTTTCTGCTGTCTGAAACTTATCATCTGCAGTGCTGAAGCCCGCCTCACACTCCCTGATAATTGGTCATTATTTAGAACAGGAAAGGACAAATGTGCTTCCCCCAGCGCTTCTAAATGCAAGTTAAATGGCCCTTCATTATGCCTGCACTAACAGTAAGGATTGGTGGTCATTTTATTTCATTGAGGTTTATTTGAAGGCAGAAAGTTGGAGAGTTTGAAAACAGGTGAAGCGGCTCTGGTTCTGTTTGTATTACATCAAAATCTGCTGTGTGCCCAACCTGGGCCCAACCCTTTTCTTCCACTTTCTTCGGGAGGGTGGGGAAGAAAAGGGTTGTTAAAAGCAGTAGAGCGACAATTGTCATTATCACTGTTGATATTGTTAAAAATCGATCCGTGACTTGGGGTAACAATCCACTGGTCGCCGTGTATCGCATGAAATGCTGTCTGACAGGTTTTTGCAGTGAAACTCAGGTCCTTTCCTTGCTCCCACACAAACCCCAAACCAATGCTTGATTGGAATAAAAAAGGTGGCAGTACTCAAAACTAGCAGCCTGCAGCACCTGCAGCACAAATCATGCTCAAGCAATATTAATGTGAAAAATATAGTTTAAATCTTTGCTGAAGCATTTTTCTCTTTGTTAAAATACACACTATTTGTCAGTGTCTCGTTGTCAATTGATATCCATGTGCAAATTTCAACGTTGGCAACAGACTAAAAAGAAAAGGCCAGAGTGGTGCCCCAAAAATCATGAAGCTTGATAAAGTAATATTGTTGTTTAAAACATCAAATCTCATCACTTGTAAAGATTACATCTCCCGCATCCCAGCAGGTCTCAGGATCAGCACCTCAGACAGCCATTATCCACCTGTAAATCACTCAGAAGCTATAGACTGAAGGCTGATCTGTTGATAGTCTTCAACCCTCACTACAACTGAACATATTTTACATCAGTGAAGTTTTCAGTTTTCAGTAGCCCTGTGATCCAGAAGCCTCCAGGCAGATAAAGGATGCTTTCACACCTAACCACCTTAACCTTTGGTAAGTCTGGTTTGAAAGCTGTCAATCAAACTGGGACGGACTAAACAACCGAACTGAGGCTGCCTGAGAAGGTGTGCTTACAATCAGACAACCAGACCAGTGCATTTTGTTTGTGGTGTGAAAGCAAAGCAGAGCAACTACAGCATTTTGTGACAGTAGATATGTGATTTTTACTAAATGAATTTAAAAGCCAAACTACTATTAAATCTGCTCACCTGATGGGAAAGCAATCTCCCAGTCTGCAATGTACTGCCTGTATTTATGCAAGATCATTTGGTAACAATGATAACATGTATGCACATAAGTACTGGGATCTTTCCTGATACAGTTAGTATCAGTAATCAGAAGTGAGTTGACCTTGTCCTACAACATTTATTTAAGGAGTGTAAACTAGCGACCACACAATTATCATCCTGTAATATTACCGTAGAAAATGCCTTTTTTCGTTTCTACTTATTTGTCATTATTTATGACATATGAGTTCCAGTTACAGTCTATGTTTAATAATAATAATCAATTATATATTGGTGAGCTCTTTGTGACTTTATGAGTATGATTTTAGGCTTACAGCTCTTGCTTTATAATAAGTCAGTGTGAACATGAAGCACACCAGAAGTAAAAGACAGCTATGTATCATTTTTCCCCTTGGTCCAGAGCAAATTAACCAAACTACAGGTGTGAAAGCACCCAAAGTCACATTAACCTGAGCCAATGGTGGAAAATAAAAACACAATGGTAACAAGTGTTATTGATCTATTGTGGGTTTATCTGTGTTAGTGGGCAAGAATGATTCATTTGAGGGTACAAACACCTAACCTGAAAAAAGCACACATCCTCTAATGTCAGAAGACGTTACATATTTATGACGTGACATGAGCAGTGTAGCAGGTGTACTCCAGGACCCTGTGACATCAATGTTGGGTGTGGTTAGAGGTGCAACAGAGCACATTACTTTCTGGGTGTGGTCAGAGGTGAAACAGGCTTGAAACTTTCAACCAGAGAGGGCAACAAAACAATGCTTTTAAGCCTGGTTTAAAGTTAGTCTTTAACCAAGTAGTCATTTAACCCAAACAACGATGTTTCCCTTAACCTAACCAAGTCATGTTTGTGCCTAAACCTAACCAAACTGTAACCATAGCGGAGTCACATCATAAAACTGATGGATTTTTCAATAGTGATTTGTAACAGTTTTATAACTAGACAGCACAGACAAATGATGTCGTCCTGCTGATAGGGACGTCAGATCAGAAAACGCTGCTATGTGTCGTTGTAGAGGGCATGGACCAACCACGTATTAAGTCATTTAATTTGGAGGACTTGTTGGTTTTGCCCAAGAGAATCTGCACCCAGTTGAAGTTAATTTAAAGTTCAAATTTATCAGCTGGACGTATCTGTGAGCCCTGTCATGTGTATCTACCTTAGAATTATTATTAATCATTAGAAACTAGCAGTACTAAGCAGTGACACAGGCCCAATTCACTGCCCCCACCCAGACACCTTTTTCTACCACCCCAGTCCCAATACACAGGCTTGAATTAGGCCTCCTTTGTCACCTGTAAGGCTCCAGGCATCTCTAAATGAAACAGCAACTCACCCACCTGCTCTGTAAGCACACACACTCTCATACACACACACACTGCAGCCTCCACCTGCTGTACCGAGGGAGGCTCATGCAGTGCTGAAACCATGTGCTCTGATCCAGCCCCTCCTCATCCCCTGCACATCCAGCACGCACTCCGAGCCTCCGCAGAGACTCCCGTGCTCATCCCCTCCTCCTGGTTATGTTTGTCCGCCCATCTGCCTGTCTTCAGATCACTCTCTCCCCCTCCTTCCATCCTCACATTTCACACCTCCTTGAGAAGATAACACATTTTTTTGTTCTTTTTAAAATTCTTTACACACACCACTTTGGCCGATTAGTGTGTTGTTAACGTTTTTCCACGTCGTCATTCCCTCCCTGTGAGAGTCGTCTCCGGCGGGAGCTCATTATTGCCGGGCATGAAGTTGACTACCAGAGTCCTGGCTGATTTGTCACATCCTAGTTCCCTCCCACTGCCGAGCCCAGCAGCTTAGGGGTGTGTTGAGTGGTGTGTG
This sequence comes from Siniperca chuatsi, assembly GCF_020085105.1. Classification (NCBI taxonomy): domain Eukaryota; kingdom Metazoa; phylum Chordata; class Actinopteri; order Centrarchiformes; family Sinipercidae; genus Siniperca; species Siniperca chuatsi. The sequence continues at coordinate 23,350,726 of NC_058064.1, read as the reverse complement.
TGTGTGTTGGGGGGGGGGATAGTATAGAACTGCCTGCTCTGGGGATCGTCACAAAGCGTTTTTCTACGGCCTGTGCTTGTTACTTTCTCATTTCCTGACAGTAACTCTTGTCAGCAGAGATGGACGGTGGCAAGTCATGTGCTGAGTGTTTCCATGTTCCGTTTGTCATGTCACTGGTATTGTTTACAGTGATTCATGCAGTTGTGTTCATGGCTTTGTATTGTACTATAAAATGGAATGGCACCCTGGCAGAGCTCCATTCACTTACAAGATGCATGAGATGGGCTGGAGACTGTGGAAGGAGGAAATCAGCAATGAAGGCAAAGATTTATAACTCAAACAGACATTTTTCAGCATGTTGGCTTCATCAGCATGTGTTGATCAATTCATCCAGAAGCCTGACAACGGTTTTACTAAAGTATTCTGTGTTTGCTTGTAAGCATTACTGGAATTTCCGCTTTCTCTGTGTTATACATTGAAATAAGGATAGAGACAACTTAGCACTGAAACTAGTCACATATGGGATGAGTTTTGCATTCTACAGCTCCTGCAGGCCTTCAGTATCCTTGAAAGTTGCTGGAATTGACTAATTAAATGAAGTCGCAAAGGTAAATGAATGAATGAATGAAAGAACAGCCTTCAAAGTGCTTGATTAAAAGGCAGTCAGTGGTAATTCATCATTGTGCCTCACCTCTCTGAGTCCAAACATCAAGGCCTCAATTATTCCACACCTTCTGGTGGAGGTTTGCTTTCGTACAGCTGTCTTACTTTTGCCGATGTCTTATCTCAACCAAAACAGGCCAATTTGAGTCCTTATATTTCGCTAAACATTGAAAAATGTGGGAACCCTGAAATTGTACTTTTTTTCAGTAGAATGACAAGGCATGGTTGAACCTCATCAAATTTTAGTGGTCCTCAAATAAGATTAATTTCACTTAAATGTAAATGACCAGTTGATCACAATTAGAGTAGTATGATAATCACTGTTATAATTACAAATTTATCTGCAACTATCTCCTTTTACTGACTAGTGGAATATAAGAGAGTCCTACAGTCAGCGATAGATATACGGTAAATAAGATGGTGGGACATCGCTGGATTACCAACTCAAGGGCCCCTGAAAACTCCAGCCTAACTGTATGTCAAATGGTTTGTGCTAATTGTATTGAAAATTTGGACCACTAAAGGATCATCTGACATGATAAGGGTCTTGATGGTAAATTAATGTCAAATTCTAGTTTTAAGACCATGCATATTTTAGTTGTGTGCTTATATGTTGCATACTCCTGAATTAAAGTGTTTAAAGAAGTAACCACACAGCAAATCTGGAGCTACTTATCAGAGGTTTAATGACCTCCAGTAAGCAAATAGTTGCAAGGTTTTGCTAAATTATATTCAACTAATTGTGCATGAGCAGGAGGCTCTGTGATCTTCATTACATTTGCATTACAAGGTTGAGGTTTGCCTGAGTTTTAAAATGCTTAACCCCAATATCTAACCACTTCAGTTGTGTGAATCCATCTTTTTCTTCTTTATGCTCACAAGCCAAAACTGAATTGCTTAACTATATAGCTCTGACAGAGGTTCTTTTTTTTCTTTTTTACTCCAGTTCGTTTTTGTCAGTCCTGGTTGTCTTGTCCACACTCCCTCTTCCAGCTTTATCAGAGAAGTGCCAAATCTTCATCTTTTTGATAAACTTTACAGAGTGAAGAGTCAAACATTCATTAGCTAATGTTGCGAGCACTGACAACATTTTGTGTGGTTGTTTCACAGTAAAGGCCTGACACTGCCTTCACATTAACCATTACCTACTACTATTACCTACCATTACATTCACATCACATTTATTATGAAACACACGCAAAAGGTGTGTTAGTATCATCACAGGGGATACTGAAGACTGTCCTCCCGAGAAAAACTACAGAGTTTGTTTACGTTCAAGTGACAAAGCCCTCTAGCTGCCGTAATAATATTAAGAGGGGCAAATGGGGAAGTTGGGTAACGTTGTTATGAGTGACAAAGTCTACATCAACAAAACATTGCACTTTAACACTGGAGACCAGACCGCTGTTTGTTTCCTCTTTCCAGCAGACAGTTAAAATTGGTTTCTTTTAACCATGACCACGAACTTTACTAAACCATAACCAAGTGTTTATTATTGTAACCATGACAATGAAGGGCTCCTGACCTTAAAAGGACAGTTCACCCCAAAATCAAAAATACATATTTTTCCTCTTACCTGTACCTGCTTTGTGCACCACAACCTGACTAATGTTTTTTGTAGTCGACTAGTCAAGTAGTGTTTGAGAGCCCTACATAGTATTCTAGCATAGAACAGCTGTTCAGCTGTACACAGGGGCCCATCAACTTTGCCCCAGGTGCTCTCTAGCAGGGTAAACCGGCCATGGTGGGAACACTACTGAATGACCTCCTGTACAGGAACTAAAACCATCAATCGAACAAAAGTCAGCTATATTTTGAGAAAAGCAGTAATGTATGCCCTTTTTTACTCATACCAACCTTTTAAAGCCTACAGAGCTTTTGACTATTAAACGAGTATTGTGCAGTCAAGCTTTGTTCAAACCCACAGAACATCATTATATATACTAGTCAAGAACGCAAAGTTTCCAAAGATTATAGAAAGAAATACACTAGGCAAAATGTGTTTAAAACGATGCAAACATCTAGAATCTCCTGTCTGATGTGATGCTGCAGTCATAAAAACTTGAATATGGTTTTTGAATATTTGATTCAGTGTACATGTCTACAGTTCAATACTAAATCACCAAATAGTTACATATAGATCACACTCCCTGTAGGACCAAATCATCTCAACTGAGGGTGTGTGACATGAAAACCCTCTTTCCCTAGAGGGCTGGAATCAGTTTTGGCTCTCCTAACATCAGAGTAGAATAGAGAGCAAAATTGGCTGGTGAGAGAGAAGCAGGGAGTGAGTGTCAGAAAAGCAGAGGAGATCAGGAACAGGGGACTCAACTATTCATCTTTCACTAATCCTGTGTATGATTTCTTTCCTTTGCTTGTCCTGCAATATCCCACTTTTTCCTCTCTGTGCCTGTCTTTGCTTTCACTCCTCATGTCTTTGTTTGGCAGTGTTGTATCACCTTTCATTTCAGTTTTTTCCCCCTATCTGCTCTGCGTCTTTCTCTTTGTCTGCCTATCCAGTGTTCCTCATCCCTAATGCCTGCCTCTCCTCCATTCTCTTCTTTTCTACCCACACCCCCATCTTCCATTCCTCTACGCTGGCAGACTTTTTCTTATTAAAAGCAGGAAACATCAAGGAGACTAAGACTTGCCAGGTGTGTGTGTGTGTGTGTGTGTGTGTGTGTGTGTGTGTGTGTGTGTGTGTGTGTGTGTGTGTGTGTGTGTGTGTGTGTGTGTGTGTGTGTGTGTGTGTGTGTGTGTGTGTGTGTGTGTGTGTGTGTGTGTGTGTGTGTGTGTGTGTGTGTGTGTGTAATTGATGCAGGGCTTGAGGTGTGATATTTAAGTGTTTCAGCAAACAAGCAGATTTTACAGCCTTGGGGATGGATGGGTAGATGTACACCATAGACGGATGGACGGGGTAAATGAGAGAAAGTTGGTGTGATGGTGGTGCAGTTTTTGGAGTGAGGCAGCTACCAATAACAGCAATCACTTGGGGAATGCATAAGGAATGGAATCTGTGCTATTTGAGAAGAGGAAGGCAGATTATTCACAAATTGTTTTCAGCTGGAGAGTTTCTGTAGTCCCAAACTACTTACTAGCTAACTAACTACTCATTCAATATATTTATTGGCAGCTCCTCCAAAAAGAATTAAAGGATAATTCCGGTTTCATACAAACCAACTTATTTTCATAGCTTTAGCTATTATTTCTATTGGTAATAATGACATTGTACTCATCAAGTTAATTAGTACAATGTAATTGTCCTTAAAAGTATGTGAGTTTTTTGGTGAGATATACAGCATCAGCCTGTCTGATATACAGTACAACTACTGTACTACAGCACTCATACACACATAGGCAGTGAGGTTCATCACATAAATAGTGAGACAGTAGTGAGCATGCAATTCAATTCAATTTAATTCAAATTTTATTTATTTATATAGCACCGATTCATAACAGAAGTTATCTCATTGCGCTTTTCCTATAGAGCAGGTCTAGACCGTACTCTTTATAATATTATTTACAGAGACCCAACAAATCCCACCATAAGCAAGCATTTGGCGACAGTGGCAAGGAAAAACTTCCTTTAAGAGGCAGAAACCTCGGGCAGAACCAGACTCAATGGTGAGGGGCCATCCGCCGTTGCTAGGAACAACACACTCAGAGGATGTCTACATCATCAGTAGTGTGTGTGTGTGTGTGTCTAATGGTGCTGATGAATGTGAAAGCTGTGAATGTGCACAGCTGTGAGCAGACAGGCTAGTGCAGAGCATACGCTCCAGACCTCACACACACACTCACAACCAGGGACACGCTCCTGTGTAGCGCTTCTCTGTATCCCCTCACTGTTTCCTTGATGAAGTCTACTCACTCGCTCTCTCTGTGAGAGTGTGTGTGTGTGTGTGTGTGTCAAATGGACAGATGTCCCTCTCTGTGTCCCGCAGATGGGCTCTGTGATGCCACAGTGTCCTTGTCCAGGATTCACAGGATGCTTGGACACACACAAGCAAACTAAACCCAACTGGACCCTCTACTGAGTGTGTGATGGTGTGTGTCTGTGTGTGCATGTTGCTAGTGTATCAGCAAAGAGAAAACTGTACTGTAGCTAAACTTCAAGCATGCCTTAAGAACATAAAAAACTGGATGACCTGCAATTTTCTGATGTTATACTCTGACAAAACTGAAGTTATTGTACTTGGCGCCAAACACCTCTGAGACACGTTATCGAAACATATAGTTGCTCTAGATGACATTGCCCTGGTCTCCAGCACCACCGTAAGGAACCGGAGTTATCTTTGATCAGGATTTGTCCTTTAACTCCCACATAAAACAAACTTCAAGGACTGCCTTCTTTAACCTACGTAACATTGCAAAAATCAGGCACATCTTGTCTCAAAATGATGCCGAAAAACTAGTGCATGCATTTGTTACTTCTAGGTTGGACTACTGCTATTCCTTATTATCAGGCTGCCCGAATAAGTTCCTTAAGACTCTCCAGTTGATCCAGAATGCTGCAGCACATGTACTGACAAAAACTAGGAAAAGAGATCATACTTCTCCAATATTAGCTTCTCTGCACTGGCTCCCTGTAAAATCCGAAATAGAATTTAAAATCCTTCTCCTCACCTACAAAAGTCTTAATGGTCACGCACCATCGTATCTTAAAGAGCTCATAGTACCTTATTACCCGACTAGAACACTGCACTCCCAGGATCCAGAGTTACTTGTGGTTCCTAGGGTCTCCAAAAGCAGAATGGGAGCCAGAGCCTTCAGTTATCAAGCTCCTCTCCTGTGGAACCAGGTCCCAGTTTGGGTTTGGGAGGCAGACACCATCTCCACATTTAAGAGTAGGCTTAAGACTTTCCTCTTTGATAAAGCTTATAGTTAGGGCTGGCTCAGGTGAGCCCTGAACCATCCCTTAGTTATGCTGCTATAGGCCTAGACTGCTGGGAGACTGAGATCTGTGGTTGTGGGCCACTTGCTGCCCCCATGTTCCTCCTCGACAACTGCTACTCCAGTTGTTGTTATTGGCTCTGTTACTATTATTGTCATTATTATTCCTATGACTATTATTATTAGTTTATTAATATTAATGTTACCACTACCATTACATTATAACATTTTTAAATTCTAGGTGGTTTTGCATGGAGTCTTTTAGATGCATTCGACACCATTGACCATCACATCCCATTACAGAGACTATTTAAAATTCTGGGTGGAATTGGCTCTGGCAATCTTCTAATCCTGCTACTTTCTGCTTACCTGCAATTACATTACTGATCTCTCTCTCTCTCTCTCTCTCTCACACACACACACACACACACTCACACACTCACACACACACGCACACACACACGCATACAAAGAGGTACTTAAGGTAAAGGAAGCCCATGATACCCACAATCTCTGAGGATAATGTTGCAAAACCAGAACTGACCGTGTTTGTGCATGTGCATGTGTGTGTGCATATGTGTGTGTGTGTGTGTGTGTGTGTGTGTGTGTGTGTGTGTGTGTGTCATGCGACCTGCTGTGAGTTACATAAGTCATGCTGAGGGCCAACATGTCTCCAATCTGCCTCTCTGCAGAGGTGTGGGGATGAAGACACAGTCACCGCCACACAGGTGGAACCAAGGCCACAGGAAAGGCAGATTAAAGGAGCAGTGCACCTCAAATCCAACACAACCTGGATTGCTTTTCATTAGGCGAACGCTTATTACCTGTCAAACCGACTGGTCCACAGACAGACAGAGAGAAAACTCTCTTATAGGCCTATAAAAGTCTTACATATACAAAAGGCCTTTATTCCTTTAGAGTAAGTGTAAGTTGTTTAACACAGCTGATTATTAGTAGTATTATTACTGTTGTTGATTTTAATCATTTAATATTCCTTTTAAATCTTCTAATTCATGTACGGATCAATGTTCTTATGTTTACTTAGGCTATTTATTTACTTGCATTATTGTTATCTGCACAATAATACACCACATAAAGTGTGTATGTCGATTGTATTGTAAAAAAACAAACTGCTGCTTTGTGTGAGGCCACAACACTTTGCAGTTAAATGATCCTATATATTAGTGTTATATAAGTGTTGATTTATCACACACAAGGTGGCGGCGCATTATATTGTATCGCACCATGTAACTGTGTTCTATCATATTAGCTGTACATATGTGGAGGTGCGGCATCTATACATCACACCACTTGATGAAAGACTTTTGCGTAGTGTTTCCACGTGTAATGTTTCCTCACTCTAAGCTCCTCCACAAGCCTCCTCGACTCCTTGAGGTGCATTTCAGAGATTTGAAGATCTTTGTGATGGTGGAAGGGAAACGATTTCCGGGTCACGGAAGGAGAGAGGACGTGAGGAAGCCTGAGTTAGCGTAATAAAAAGCACCCTTTACTTTCCTCCTCTATCTCCACCTCATCTGCTGATCGAACCGCTGGCCTTCCGATTGATGGACGACCTGCTCTACCACTAAGCCACAGTCACTTAGTCAGCAGGGATTCTTTTAAAGAATCTTCATTGTTAGTGCATTCAGGAGTTTGGGGGAAATTTGGGACATTGGAGTTTGGGAGCTCAGTTCAATTCTGGTTTCATACAATTTTTCATAATTTTGGCATCATAATTCCTATGGATCATAATAACATTGTACTCACCAACTTAATTGCTGAGTCATCACTAAAAATAGATTCAAGAAACACAAGCAGTCACACGATCAGACACAAACCTGCAGGTTAATCAAACTTATTTGAAAGAGACAGTGAAGGTGAAGGTTAAAATTATTACCCAAACTGACTGTTGTAAACATCTACCACGGTTTACTGACCCACTTCCTGCTTCCAGTGTGATCTACTGTACTTACCATTATGTGCACAGAGTTTCCCTGTACAGTAAACGATTATAGCCAACATTAAGGGTCCCATTACTTTCAGTTTTACCTGAAATTGAATGCATTTTATCAACAGGTAACAATGTGGGGGAAACTACAGTAGAAACAAAAAGATCTAAGCTGAATTTTATTGAAAAACATTAGCAAGAACATGATCAAAAGTCTGTCCATTGTGTACTATTTTGCTTTCTGAATAAATCTTGCTAACCTGAATCTTGATAGCCTTTCTAGCATCAGAGCACTTGTTTCTTGATTCATAGGCCTTCTTCACAGCAAACATTTTAACTTGTCATAGCAGGAAAAGCACAGGTCGAACTAATAACATTAACAAGGGCTCAGATTCATCAATTATTGCAAGGCAATGCAGCAATTACTTATATGATGATGGCTTATATTAGTTACACCTGTGTTTGACATCAAAATGTTTGCTGGGAAGTGTGTTCACCTTCACCTTCAATTCACATTTTCATTAATTGGAATCATGGCCAAAATTATGGAAAAACAAGACCCAAGTTGTAATAATAAGGTCCATTTAGTAGCTGGCGCTTTGGATCACATCACATGATCTTCATAAGCAGATGGAGTTTGGGCAATTAAATTAAAATTTTACGAACTTCTTGTGCATGTTGGCTTAAAAGTTGAGTTTGACAGTTCATTCTTGACATTGCAAACAGCAACAGCAAAAATTTCACCAGAAAAAATGAAAATTACAATTCCTGAGCAACTCTATCTGAGGATGAAGACCATGTGATATGACCAAAGGCTCCACAACAGCTCCTAAATGGACCTTGAAGTCTACAAAGTCAAGAATTAACTTCTTAGCTCAGCTGTAATAAACTTGTTGTCAGTCACATGATGACACCTGAGCCAGCTCCATTCACAGATGAAGACTGTAAAATGTGGTTTTTAACAAACAGCCAGTAAGTGACCTTTGAATTGAGATTTTTTTGTAACACAAACCAAAATGTTCCTTACAATGCATACATACAGTTGTGTGTATGTAAAGACTTTAAAACAAAATGAGGCACTGAGAAAACATTCTCAACACAAGGTCCATTTAGTAGCTGTTGTGAAGTTTTCATTCACATCACGATCTTCGTCAGCAGATGGAATGTTGAATATCGTCAATAAATTGGGTGTGGAAATCAAAGGTTTCTCCCAATTTGACAGTAAATGTGAAGAGTAAAATTCCAATAAACAATATAGACAATATTTTGTGCAACCCAAGGTGTTTAGTACTGTATGTCTGTAGAGGAAAATAAAATAAGTGGTGAGTTAAGGATGGATGGAGTGAGGTGGTGTTAGGACAACACAATACACACTCACAAAGTGACAGTGAGAAGGGCGCTGCAGGCTAGTCTCTGTCATCTCTAATCCTCCTTATTGTCAGAGTCAGATATACTCTGCCTTCCAGCGCTGTCTTCTTCCCTCCTTCCTCACTTCATCTGTCCCTCCTCCCTTTACTCACCCATTCCTCTCCCTCTTTTTCATTCTTCATCTCCCTCATCATACCTCCACCCATAACTATGCCACTTAATCTCTCCAACTTGTCTTATTTGCCACTATGGTGGGCTGACTCTCATGTGCACTGGCCCAGGATTAAACATCAAAGTCTGTATACAAATGGGGAATGGAATAGCGTGTGTCTGCAGTGGTTTTGAATCACGATAAATGATTAAATTGAAGAACTGTCTCTTTGCAACATATAAAACAACTTGTTCCCTCTTTGTGTCTCTCTAACTTGGCACCCCGCTGTGCTGAGTGGGCCGAGTCAAACTCTCACATGCTTGCCATGTACCACCACGGGCTATGTAAGTGGAAAAGCACACGGGCACATTTTGCCTCTATAAACACGCTTGTATGTGTCCGTGAGCGTCGCTTTGTCTATTGAGTTATAACTGTCGAATTTGCCGAGACGAGCACCGCTAATCCCATTGTGTGGGAGGGGAGAGGGGATAGCGAGAGGAAAGCAAGGCCGTGGCAGCCTCTGCTTTTCAAACACGCCGTTTTCACAACCGCTGTTGTTCTGAATCTCAAGCCAAGAAGGGGAACTAATTTTATCTTGTGTTTTGATTCCTTGACTTTGCTTTGAATTGTCATCTCTGTCATCATCAGGTCAGAGAAGTGTTTTTAGGGAACAATGGCTTTGGTGCTGGCACTCCTCACAGTTGTTGCTGGTCTAGGCATTCAAGGCTAGACTTTTGTCAAGTACATCTTTTTAAGAGCTGCAGCTACAAGTTTACAATGTAAACTGTCAAAGACAGAATGTTGGAGTTACCTTTTATAAGTGGAAATAGCAGTAGACTTTATAATTACTTTGTGTTCGGATCAATACAGCAGCTTGTAGCTGTAATTATTATAATTAATATATAAGTTGTTGGGATTCCCCTTTATTGGCAGTGCTCACTTTCACACCTAGCTCTTTTCTCTCGTGCAGACTGCTGAGGAATTAACGTCCATATTGGACGATTCCACGGCTCATGATTTACATCCAGTGCCCACATTCAGTGCCAATGCACGAAGTAGTGTACGCTTTTTATAGTGGGGTGAGGTAAAGGTGTGCAGTGTGGGGTGGTGGATGGGCAAGCTGCACGTGTAAGGCCATGTATGTTAAAGAATGTGGCTGTGTTAAAGGTCAAATTGTGTGTGTGTACGTGTGAACTGTGTAAGATAAACGGTGCCAGGTTAAAAGAGGATAGTTAGTTGCATGCAAGACCCTGTGTCTGTGTGAACATCACTAACATCAACTTAGCATGTGGCTACCAAATAACAGTGAAAACAACAATAAAACTCAGTGAACCAAATCAATACATATAGCTTCACAAAAGTAACACAGTCCTGTGCTTAGCCATGTACTCTGCTATGCTAAGTTATGCCCAGTTATATGTTCGGCGGTTACGTTACCAGTCCGGTTTAGTGACTTGCCCAAGGACGCTTCAACATGTAGGCTGGGGGAAGCTGGGACTGAACCACCCACCGTCCGATTGGTGGACAACCTGCTCTACCACTAAGCCACAGTCGCCACAGTGTGGGAATCTATACTTACTGTATGTGCTGCATGTCAAACACAGAACACTTCACAAATGTGTGTGGCTTGTGTGTGTATGCAGACCGCCACACTCCACTCCCCCAACCTGCCTCCCAGGCTGTTATTAGGGTCGTTAAGTCATGAGTAGTTAATTAAATCTAGGAGAGGTGATCATGGTTGGATGTTTTCACTGCGTTAGTGCATGTAGTGATTAGCACAAGGCCACATTTATTGTCAACAAATCCCATAAAAAGACCCAAACCAACAATGTGTTAGTGTGTCTCTCAATACTGTCTGACTTCCCTACTCTGTCTGTGGCTCTCAGCATCAAGCCCATTGGTTCCTAATGAAGACATAACTCTTTAAAAACACCTCACAAATATACAGTTTAATTTTTAACAAAGGCTCAGTAATTTCCTCAAACAGATGCTCACTGTAGTTTTTAGCAAACTAACAGGAGGAAATAGTCCATTTGTCGGGGACTATTTTCAGCAGCGGATGAATCCACATGTGGTGCTCTAGTGAGTATTTGCGGCAGTAGGACGGTGTATGTAGGACTGAGTCAGAATTAACTACAGTGTGTGTGTTCATGGTGATGAAGGAACATGTCACCCAGTGCAACAGTGTGGCTCACTGATGTGTTTTCAGTAGTTAACAATGGAGCTCTATGGCTCAGAGGAGGAAGATCCATCAGGCTCTGATAGACACACAACACTTGTTAGTAGATACATTCACTGTTGGTGTGAGTCTGAGCATGAGATTTGTTGGCTATAAGAAAATATATACAGTACAATATCTCCAGTTTTAACATACTAATACATGTTTCATTTTGTCTAATTTGTCCACATAAATATAGAAAAATCCTGTCTAAATTAAGCAAAATTCTAACTTAGAGCTGCGCTAGTCAACAATTTTATTTGAACGATGGATCATATGACTATGTGTAATGTGAAAGGTGCCACTCATAGTAAAGAATCCACAGAGAAGTTAGACCCAAGTAGTGTTTAGTGTCTTTCAGCTCATTGTTTTGGTTTGATACAGCCTGCAACTTGTAATGTCTCACCAATCTCATCAACCTTTTTTCCAGCCACAGCAGGCATGACTCCAAATCACTGCTAATATTACTCTGCTGGATGTATAAACAGGCATCTGTTAACTAACATGTTAGCCATATATACTTTATAAGGCAACAATATGTCAATGTTGTATTTACAGCTTTTTGTGCTGCCCCAAGAGGCCAAAAAATGAATTTATGCAGGTTTAATTAGGGAAATGTGATGAAAGAATATTCAGTACCAGCTTTTTGCACTTGAAAATACACATTTTGGTAAGTATTTAAAAGGCACTATAGTTTGATACCCAGTCCTACTTCCTCCTGACCTGTCTCCTGACTCTCTCTTCCCTGCTTGACCTCAGAATACCTTTACTGTTGATGTGGTTTTAAAAGATTCCCTATCAAACACAGAAGGTAGCCTCTCAAAGAGCAGGCTGCTCACCTGGCAGCAGGTCGCTTCCCCCACTAACGAGGAGTGTGAGGGGGAGAAATGAAGAGGGAGAGAGACAGGGAAAGAGAGAGATGAAGTAATATGTCAAGAGGAGGGAAAGAGGAGGAGAAGAGGGGAAATGGACAGAGAGATGTAATGAGGGGAAGAGATGAAGAAGAGAGAGGTTGAAGGAAAAGAGAAAGAGAGAGGCAGGCATTGGCACCACACAGCCCTCGGGAGAGGCATTCAATAATGATTCATGGACTTACTCCAGTGATATCAGTGGGCCTCTGTTAGTTGGACATGTACACACACACAAATACACACACAGTGATACACGCAAGCTCAGAGTTGTGTTAAATCCTTAAATGCATTTTAGATTAAGTTTGACTTTTCCACTTGTCCTTACGAGAGGTGAAGCCAGTATCTCTTTATGTTTGTGTGTGTGTGTGTGTGGGGGGGGGGGGTGAACGCTGTTGTTTTTCTCTCAGTGTGCTGCCTGAAGATGTGCCTGGGGATTGAGCGCTCTATCACAAACATCTGTTTTCTCCTTTTTTAAACCCATACCAAATACTAGCCCAGCATATTAACAGAATCTTTAATATGCTCCTCACTTTGCCCAATTCTCCTCCTCTAAGTTAACACAAATCACTTGTACCATTGTAATCCCTTACCTGATGAAAACATCACAATTCTGGAGCAGGGATATTATCCGTGGAATTACATTCGGTTAGTCTTGGGTTTGCTCAGCAAACACAGGAGTGGGTCTCTCACGGAGTGAAGCTACGGTCAATTCCTTGCGCAAGATAATCTTTTTTTAGCAACTGTGATGGAGACGCCTACAGTCGGCATGGAGACGTTTTCCTGGCACAGTGGACACCATGAAGAGGCAGAAAATGAGATATAAACCATTTGAAAAGGAGTGACACCTTTTCTTACAGAGTGATTGATGTCACAAAATGAAAACAAGCTGTGGTACTTTATAAAGGATACTGTAATCCTCGGTTGACAAAATGATAGACTGGATCATTACTGTTTTGGGTACACTGAATGACAACTCGAGGTAATGATTTTCGTCTTTCCAAAAATAGATATATAAAAAAATGTAAAGAAAGTTATTAATTTGAGAAAGCATATTTTCAGAAGTTTTGACAGGAACTCAAAAGCAACAATGTTCAATCAGAGATTGCTTATGCATGTATTAAAGAACAATTCTGCAATACATACCATCCATTTTTAGATTGATTTCCAACCTTCCAGGCAACCAGTTGACTTCAGTCCATTTCAGTACATTATGAAAATGAACTGTCTGAAACTTGTTGCAGATAGCTAATGCATCACAGTTAACATATAGTCATTCTGTTTTGGAGGGGTCACTTATTTTATCGTTGCATGGTAATGCAGTTAAGCACTGTGTGACTGTGTGATACTCAATAGTGTTTTTAGTTGCCAGTAAATAACTTTATGAGTTGAACCAAGTTCACATCATCACATGACACTTTTCACATTATCCTTTTGACAGCATCAGTGTTTTCTTCCTTTAGGTTTAATTTTCTGACAACAAAGTTTTAGCTTCCCAAATATGGGATGTACGCACATTGTTCAATGCACCACCATGAAGTGTAAATAATAGTCCCTGCTTCTTTAAACAAAAACATGAGTGTGGCTAAATGTTCAATGTTGAGAGTCATATTCAATTTCTTGTCATTGCACAGTACAGATTATGGAAGCTGCCCGAGCTACTGCAAAGTGGAGCATTATACATTGTGTGTACACTCAGTTACCATTTATCAGGTACACCTAGCTAAAACTGATGCAGTCCAATACAAGTCATGAGCTTGTAGTTTTTGTTGAAAGTCTTCAAGAAAGTGTTGATTAAACTTTATGATCATTTGGGAGGCTGCAGTTTGTGCTGCTGTTTAACTGTAACTGTAACTTGAAACCTGCACTGTTTACATCCATGTTTACTTGCTACCAGTGTTCTTGTTCCCTGCCTTTGCTGGCACAGTGATGTGTTTTTAGCACATTAGCACCAACCAGTGCATGAGAACAAACCAATGGGGACCCACATATAAAAACTTTGCTCTATAGCGCTGCTAGTGAAAAACTCCACAGGGTACGATTTAAGCTTATTCAATTTTATTTCAATTCAATTTTATTTATATAGCGCCAATTCATAACAGAAGTTATCTCATTGCACTTTTCCTATAGAGCAGGTCTAGACCGTACTCTTTATAATATTAATTACAGAGACCCAACAAATCCCACAGTTTAGGCAATTAAAATTATTTGACTGTGCTTAGGAAAAGTTTGTGGTCATACTGTACTTAAAAAGCGGTTGAGGTTAGGGAAAGGGAAAACTCAGTATACAGCCAAATAGAGAGATTTACCTGGCAGTGATAGGATTAATCAGTATTGTGTGAACTCATTTGGCAAGGGCTTGAATGTAACAGACGTTCATTTATATGTAAAAGTCCTGCACTCTAGCTTTAAGCATTTAATCACATAACCCACTCAATCACTATCTTACCCTGCTGCCCTCTGGGCACAGGTATAGAGCACTGAGGTGCAGAAGGGCTCGCTTTGGGAAAAGCCTGATCCCCACAGCCATAGCCGCCTTAATAATAGGCCTCGCTGAACTGGCCAGAGTGTGTAGCATTCTGTTGTCTGTCATTGTGTGTTGTTACTGTGTGAAGTTGTTGTCTGATGTGTACAGTGCTGTGGAAAGGAATTTCCCCTCTGGGACAAAAAAAGTCTAAAGTCTAAAAGTTGACGATAGTCTCAATAAAGTATAAATAGTAAAAAGTGCAGTGCTGTAGTGCAGTAGTGCCTCCTTTGACCTGTCTTCATCCCTCCATTCACGCTGAGAGAATCAGGAGCATCAATCGTACCGCCGAGCTCATTTCATTTTAATTGAGACGTCCATGTTAAGATGGACATGAATATTACATTCCACAGGCCCTATTAATATGCTAAGGCCAGTCTAAATGTTTTAATATTCGCAGGGTAAATTATTAAAATTGTGTTCATGGGCAGCTTCAGATCATTTGTCAGAAATGTTTAGTCTCTGATGTTCAGGAAGTGATGGAATTTTAATAGTGTGCACTACAGCTGAAATATGATGTGATTTCCCATGATGCACTGCCACATGTGCTTGACCACCCCTCCCTGTGCTGGTGACCTCCGAGTCACCATTTTTAGCTTTCTTAATTAGAGAGAAAGACAAGGCGACAGTATGTGTGTGACATGTATTTCCTCCTGTCTTTCTGTCCCCATTGTCTCTGAAGTCCTAAGCATGTCAGACACACACACAGGAAACTGTTCTAAAAAATTCTCATCTGATGTTCCACTGAGCACAGACATGTCGGGCAGCAGCCATGGCGATAAAGTTTGCGTTTCGAGTGACTGCACTCAGCAATTTTAAAAAAGCCGATTGCACGGCGACAGCGGCGGACGTCGTCGCCTGTGGTTGCACACAGAGAGGAAGATGGATCGGAGTACAGATTGTAAGTGACATGTTAATTTCTTCTCCGTCACTCACGGCAGAGGCGTCTGCTATCAAAGTAAAGGGACACGAGCCCCAGCCATCAAGGCTCTCCCCTTTTTCTTCTTCTTCTGTTCTTTTCTCATTTCTCCCTTTTCCTTCTCTCGTCTTCCTGTCGTGCAGCATTCCAGGGTGTTACTGTGATCAAGGAGATGTTTAATATAACTTTCTGCTCACCCACCCCCCTCTTCCTGGGATCTGTTTGATTCATAAGATCTGTTCTTCATAAGCCCCCTGGGTAGCTTCTCATCTTAAAGGTCAAACCACTTGTTTAGACACTAAAAGGAAGAAGGCTGACAGTTGTTTGTGTGGGGTGCAAAAAGAGAAGTGAGAGGTCACTCTGGATTTATGATCTCTGCTCTCTGTCCTGTGTTCCTACGTTTTTTTCATCATGAACCACTCCAGGCAGCAGTTCAGGAGGTTACAGTTAGAAAAGCACAATTAAGTCCTGTTAAGAAAAGACAAAGACAAAGTTATGCATCAACTTTAATAAAATTTGACAATCAGCATTTTTATGAGTTTTGAAGACAATAGAAGACAGCTTATTTGTTGCCCTTGCCAAAAAGTTGCATTTGTTGCATTTGCGAAAGCCAGGAAAACTGCATTCACAAAGTGATTATATTAGACCCTCATCAAAAAACTGAGCCATCACCACCATCCAACAGAGTGTCCAGTGTCAACAAAATTCAACATTATGAATTGTAAGTGTATTGTATGAACTGGCGCCATCTATCTAATCTTGATGCAAAGCAGGCAAAAATGTGGTGGTAAAATTGCCATAGCCTAATAAATTCCATTGGCGTTTAAAAAACTCCAAACTTCACCAGATTACTTTTGAATCAATTTCTTTTATTAACACAGCTACACACTACACACTTTCTGCGCAGACAAGGATTTTCTGTCTCTATGCTCATTCCTCCTTTGAGAACGTTCAGCAATGGCCAGGTCAGAGTTTAGCCTACACTGACTGTTCTATTGGCTACATTAGCGTCAGAAGAAGAAGAAGAACAGAATGCTTGCTGCAACGTGTGTCCACCGAGTTTGTGAGTTAGCAACAAATATCATTTGGTAAATCCAAGTTTCTTTATTATGAATTCAACAACATTACAGTTAGCAACTTTTTTCATCTCCATGTGATGGCAGTGCCCGGTTGTTAGGTTAGTAGGCTGTTCTGTTTGCTTTCCACATGCTGTACCACGCCAATACTGTGTTTTCTACTGAGAATTAGCTGGGTCAGTGTCTGCTGGTAGATTTCAGCCGGATCCTTTCTTACTGACCTAATTGTGCGATCATTATCATGCTTGTTTCCTTGGTACGCTTGGCTATCAAAACTAAAAAAAGGCGGTTGGTTGTGGCCACATGTGAGTTGAATGTGAAAAGTTTGTATGTTCTGTGTTACCTTCTACACCATTCTCATTTTAATAACCGGTATTATTTATTATGATTAGGTTAACAGCGAGGATAGGAGAGAGACGACATGGGACCATTGCTGAGAGAAGAATTCTAGGTTCAAAACATCGCACATGATGTTGTCTGGACTTCTGAGCGTGACTGTATTAACCAAACTGTCTGTTTTTCTCTGTTTCTTTGTGTGTGTGTGTGTGTGTGTGTGTGTGTGTGTGTGTGTGTGTGTGTGTGTGTGTGTGTGTGTATGTGTGTGTATGTCTCTGCAGGCAGCCCTGGTACTACGGCTGGGGCTTCAACCTGCCACGGGGTCAGGCTCTACTGGACAAGTGGAACCAGATCCCTGACAACACAGACATCCTGGTCACACACTGCCCCCCACTGGGTGAGCCACACATTACAGCACACAAACACAAAACACACATATATGAGCACACGTGAACACACATGAAGGGATGCACTGCACACTGCACTCAATAATGTGTACATACATGACCAACAAATGCAGGTACTTGCGGGCATGAGTTTATACAGTTAAACAGTTATAGATAGTTCTGTAAATTTCGTTTCCCAACATAAAGGTCTAAATGGTGTTTCAAAACCTTCTCCACACTACCAGGAATATAGTTTGGGGGTGGGGAGTTTCTTGGGGCCAGATTTACTAAGAAACTGGCGTAGTGCAAATGTGCTTTGCAGGTTTTATAAAATTTGTGGCAACAATGAACATGCATTTATTAACGTCTGCCTTATTAAGACAGCAGCTTATTATGCACCTTGGCCTCGCACCTTCCTATTTGTGTGAGATTTTGAGCCCTCACCGACCCGGCAGAGCTCTACGATCTGCTGGGCAACATCTGCTGCTTGTACTTTTATTATTATTTGTTATTATCATTATTATTTTTTATCTTGTTTTTGATGTTGTACAGCACTTTGGTTCAGCTTCGGTTGTTGGAAGGTGCTATAGAAATAAAGTTTGATTGATTGATGTGCAGTCATCTCCTGGACTGATCCTGGTACTGCCCTCCACAACGCATTCTGCGAGTCGAGAAGAGCTCAATAGGTGCAGTTGAGTCTGGTTCTGTCCAAGGTGCCTCTTAAAGTAAGTTTTTCCTTGCCACTGTCGCCAAATGCTTGTTCATGGTGGGATTTGTTGGGTCTCTGTAAATAATATTATAAAGAGTACAGTCTAGATCTGCTCTATAGGAAACATGCAATGAGATAACTTCTGTTATGAATTGGCGCTATATAAATAAAACTGAATTGAACCATTAGAGAGAGAGAGAGAGACAGTGGGTGGAGGTGGAGAAGATGGCGTTGATATGGATGTTATACTGAGCTAAATGCGGCCAAATGTACACCATAAATGTCTTATCAAAAGAAAGCAACATGCATTCACAGCCTGTAGTGAGTTCAGTTCATTGATGGCTCAAATTCAAGTTTGATGAAAACAAACCAGAACTCTCTGTCCACTATTTGTTTGCATTACAGTACTCAGACACTGTGTTCATTAATAATAGCCTAATGTGTTGATCACTTTTCAGTTATATACAAGCCTATTAATAACCACCCTGTAACTTATGGTTCGATCCCAGCTTCCCCCAGCTCACATTTCGAAGTGTCCTAGGGAACCCCAAAGTGCTCTGGAGGGCTGTGCCTTTGGTGTGTGAGTGATTAGTTAGTTTCGTTGGACTGATGAGCAGTTAGCATCTGCCATCAGTGTATGAATGTGTGTGAATGGGGTGAATGTGATATGTAGTGTGAAGCGCTTTGAGTGGTCGGAAGACTAGAAAGGAGCTATACAAGTACAGTTCATTTATTGTTTGCACTATGTTTACTCCTGGTCTTCATTTTCCCCACAAAACTGACCATTGCTGAAGCACGTTGCAAACACTTGGACAAATGAAACACAAACTGTGACTCCAACATGCTGCATCTGTTTGATAATTACACTGCATGTGTTTGGGTCAGCATGCGTTACATCTGACAAACAGGCCCAAAAGTCGCAGTAAATCTGGCCCTCAGTCTTTTATTTACTTATTCATATATTGATCTAAAGTAGTCACATTTAAATATATTTAGTATAGAAATACTGGCATCAGCCTATAAAAATACCTATTATGTTTTATATTAGATTATTATACAGTAAAGCGATGACAGTGAGAGGAAAGAAATGGGGGCTGACATGCAAATGGTCCCCAGGTGGACTTGGACATTGCAATTACCGCCACCACCATGCTTCACTGTAGGGATGGTGTTGGCCAGGTGATGAGTGGTGCCTGGTTTCCTCCAGACATGACGCTTGCCATTCAGGCTAAAGAGTTCAAGCTTTCATCAGACCAGAGAATTTAGTTGCTCATGGTCTGAGTCCTTCAGGTGCCTTTTGGCAAACTCCAGGCGGGCTGTCATGTGCCTTTTACTGAGGAGGGGCTTCCGTCTGGCCTCTCTACCATACAGGCCTGACTGGTGGAGTGCTGCAGAGGTGGTTGTTCTTCTGGAAGGTTCTCCTCTCTCCACAGAGAAACGCTGGAGCTCTGTCAGAGTGACTATCGGGTTCTTGGTCACCTCCCTGACTAAGGCCCTTCTCCCCCGATTGCTCAGTTTGGCCGGGTGGCCAGCTCTAGGAAGAGTGCTGGTGGTTCCAAACTTCTTCCATTTAAGGATGATGGAGGCCACTATGCTCATTGGGACCTTCAATGCTGCAGAAGTTTTTCTGTACCCTTCCCCAGATCTGTGCCTCGATACAAGCCTGTCTCGTTGGTCTACAGACAATTCCTTGTACTTGATGGCTTGGTTTGTGCTCTGACATGCACTGTTAGCTGTGGGACCTTATATAGACAGGTGTGTGCCTTTCCCAATCATGTCCAATCAACTGAGTTTACCACAGGTGGACTCCAATCAAGTTGTAGAAACATCTAAAGTATGATCAGTGGAAACAGGATGCACCTGAGCTCAATTTTGAATGTCATGGCAAAGGCTGTGAATATTCATGTACATGTGATTTTTTTCGTTTTTTAATTTTAATACATTTGCAAAGATTTCAAACAAACTTCTTTCATGTTGTCATTACAGGGTATTGTTTGTAGAATTTTGAGGAAAATAATGAATTTAATCCATTTTGGAGTAAGGCTGTAACATAACAAAATGTGGGAAAAAGTGAAGCGCTGTGAATACTTTCCAGATGCAGTGTATCTCTGCACATCTATCCACAGCTTTTACACACAGACACACACATAATGAGCATGCTCTCTATAAATGGTTTATTTTCTTCTGAAATGACAGGAGAGCAGTGGACGTGGCGCTGATGAATCATTGTTGTATTGAGTGTATGAATAAAGGTTAAACTTGTTTTAATCCTCACACACACCCTCGTTACACACTAACATCGCAAGAGTTTGAACAAACACAGATGCTGGCTCACAAGCTAACTGACATCCTGTACACACGTCTCTGTCTCACACTCATAAACACACGCAGACGCACACACACTCCTCTCTCTGACTCTCACTCTTGCACACACACTTTCACACCTCATCTCCCGCTGCAGCTGTGGTGTTCAGACGAGTGTGTGTGATTGATTTCTGTGTCTGCGTCTCGGCTGTAAACATGGCCGTTTATTTTCCATTCAGCTTAGCGAAGTGTCTCCAGCTATCTGCTCGTAAGCCACCGGCATATGGAGCAGCTACAGCAGGCTGCTAACCCATGAGACACACACACACACACACACACACACACACACACAGACAGCGAGACTAGAGGGATGGCATGAGAAAGAAAGGAGGATAAAGGAAAAGGGGAATGGAGGACAAAAGTGTGAACGATAAACTGGATTCTTTAAAGCGCCAAGAAAAGACATCCACTTTCGAAATATTTTTAAAAAGAGGGAGAAGTGGCCGATGGATGAGAAGGTGAAGGAAAAAGGAGTGTGAGTGAGACGTTTCGCACTGCGACAAAAGCTCCCGTCTTTTACGAGGTGCGATAAAGCAGCAGATCGGCGGCTAAAGAGGAAAAATATGGACTCTTTATCTGGCTGTGAGGAAGAAGTTCACAGCAGAGAGAAAGTGACAAAAAGAGGAAAACAGGCTCAGTGCCCAAAGCAGCAGCTGCTTTGAAACAAGCGGCACATTAGAGCAAAATACCCCGAGACACAAAAAGCCCTCGTAACTTCTCACTTCACTTCCACCGTCTCCCAAGGCTTGTAAAGAATGCACTTACAGTTTTAATATTATACTGATATTAAAAGTGTGGGGTTTTTTTACAGGTACAAACATTTAGAGGAGAAAGTAGTCAGACTGTATCACTTTACAAGCATGACTGATTCACTGCCAGCTGAGAACATGAGAACTGTGTTGGGTATGAGAGGGTCCATTAACTTTGCCTTGAGTGAAGTTTTTAGCGCTTTTTGGTAGTAAAAAATAAAAATGTATAAAGAATCTTAAAGCCATCCCTAGAGCATCTTTCCCCTCTCTCTTGCTCTTCTTTTGCCCCAGTGAAGACCTGCTAAAAGCTACAAAATCATGAGACTCGCTACTGCTCACTTGTCACAAGCATACAAACGTTTGTACAGTTTTGGTCTGGGACCAATTGAATTCAAAATACTGTTCAAATTTGGAAAAACGTTCAATATTGGATCTGTAATGATCCATCCAAATTTAAAATTCACAGTGTCTAAGCCAGGGCTGGAGTCTTGGACTTGAGTCGAGATTTAAAAGGCAAAAAGCTGAGGAGACCTGACCCCAGATGAATAAATACACTTAGTAATACACTTAAGACTTGAGACTTCAACTCACCTCTCCAGATTTGCTGTGGGTATTCATGTTCCCCAGAGGATGAATACTACAATATTTGTTTTCTCCTCT
The DNA here is from genome assembly GCF_020085105.1 of Siniperca chuatsi. Lineage (NCBI taxonomy): Eukaryota > Metazoa > Chordata > Actinopteri > Centrarchiformes > Sinipercidae > Siniperca > Siniperca chuatsi. Next base: position 23,328,854 of record NC_058064.1, on the reverse strand, counting down.
AGTCCCACTCCCAGGCATTTTTTATTTTTTTTTACAATTTTCTGGCATTTTATAAACAAAACAATAGATAAATCGATCAAAACAATGTAGTAGGACTTTTAGTCTTGTTTCAGTTTCTTTCCTCATTTGACCATTTGTTCTTTTTTTCACTTCACTCTATTTTTCTCTTTTCCTTTGTGTTTACTTTCTTATTCCTGTCTGGGCAGAGCGACAGAAGGCAGGGAAGATGGAGGCATGAGCTCCTCAGTCATCTTATTTCTCCGACTTGATGCTTTTATTGACTCAGCATCAGCTGCATCCCTCCTCGCAGAGCAGCCACTAAATCATATACACTCCATGCTTCATCCTTGTCACACACACTGTGAAGTCTGCGTCTTTGTGTGGCTGTGATTGATCTTTATTTTCTATGGCTGCTTTCTAAAACTCTTTTTTTTGTGCTGTGATGTGCAGTTTGCCATTAGACGAGGAGTCTGAAATGGAGAGCTTCATTCAAAAATGTGATGTATCGCTTTTTGAAGGCAGATGAAATTTATAACCATCATGGAGACACATTCAGCCATGGAAACACAGAAAGTCAACCCAGCTCTATCAAACATCACACTGTTTCCCGTGCAACATTACAGTAATGATCCTGTTTGGATCAGTGGTGTATAACTGCCAGTTTATGTATCAAAGTAAGGATTTGTTTGTTCCCAGTTAAAATCTGACTGACGGAAACTCAAAGAATAGATTTAATAAATATAAAATAAGAAATTCAACATGCATAACACTGGACCACATTTAATTGAACTTTTGTTTTATGGTAATACTCCACTTTACTTGCAAACTGCATAATAGATTTCCCGTACTGGGCACAGTACACTTGACTGCACGTCATGCCGCACGCCTTTGATCATGAAAATGGAGCCCATAGTCACCTTTAAAACAGCGATTTTGGGACGCAGACGTTGCATTATTAACATGTTTTTGTGATATATATATATATATATATATATATAAAAAGTTTCCTTAGACTTTGAATGGTAAGATTAAATTGTGGAATGGGTTTACGGTAACTGCACAGCATATTTCCCACAATGCAATATTTAGAGGACCTACAGTACCTGGTCACTAAAACATGAAACTGTGACCTCAACTGACCAGATTGCAATGCAGCTATCACTGTTGCTGTCCATCTCCACATTGGGCCTGTTCTCTGTTTTCATCAAAAGTCATAGTGAGAAACAGAATATCACAAAGCAGACAAATATTATAACAGTGGAAGAGTACAGTAGACACTTCTTCAGCCTACCTGCCATTTCTCCACCTCATTAGTTCAGTCTGACCTGGTGCTAACTGCAGATTCTGTAAGAAGCAGCGTGTTTGGTGTGAGGTGTGTTTGATTTGCATGTCACTGTGTGCAGGTTTCCTGGACTGGGTCCCGAAAAAGATGCAGCGTGTTGGGTGCATGGAGCTTCTCAACACAGTCCAGAGGAGAGTCCAGCCCAAATTACATGTGTTCGGACACATTCATGAAGGTACGTGCGGGTGCTTGTAAAACACACACACGATACTGCGGTTACAACAGAGGCACATCTGACATTGCGTCATTTAAAGCACATGTGGTTTTCGATGCGTTGGTTTTCATACAGTTCAATACTTTCGACATTGTAAATTGACATTGCAATTGTCAATTTTTACATCACAAGTGAAAATTCTAGTCCATGCAGAGGTTGAGAAATTTACGCACACAGACTTTTTGTTTGACTAATTTCACCTGTTGTTACACATAATAATCCATTTTCAGCATATGGAAAATGCAAGCTATGCAAGACAAAAAAAAAACATGTTCATGATTTTTACTTTTACAAACAAATATGTGTACACACACAAAGGGTGTGACACAAATCTATTTCATCCAGGAGAGACTAAATTCACTGAATCAATGAATATATTTATTTATTTTAAACACTTGTGATCTAACGTTATTTGATCAAATAATAAAGCATGGAATGTATCTGAGCCGCAAGAAAAAAGTAAGTCTAAACTATGTCTGTTAATGGTCCAGGTGGAAATGAATAATAAAAGCAGAATGGGGGCCAGATTCAATGATTTTTCTTTAAGAACTAGAAGTTTGAAGTGTCAATGACAAAAAATGAGAAAGCTTTTAACAAAATCTGAAAAGCTATTTATATACTAATTTATATCATCTAGAAAATGATAGATTTGGATTAATTATGATTGCTTATTGTGATTTTCATAATGTTATGCCCCTAAAAGGCACATAACCCAATAATTGTTATATAAAAGATGTTTGACAAATTCCAACTATCATTTCCAATTTCAACAATGATCCTTTAGATCAATAATTATTTCCATCTTTACTAACAAGAGCTTTGTCTTTTACTGCATTATCTTTGTTTGATAATCAGTTCTAGCGTCTAGAACTATCTATACAGAACAGCTAAATGATTTGTTTCTCCTGAAAATGCAGAGGAGTCGTGGGACTTTTTTCAGCCCTGAGTAGTGTCTGCAGTCTTCCTCACAAGCCCCAACACCTCCACCAAGAATGTAGGGTAGCTTAGTATGTGACCTGAGAGGCAAAATCCGGGGCAAAAAAAGTCTAAATTACTTGGTGAGCATTTAACATTTTCATCAACTCAGAGCTTCTCCCTGGATGTTGGTGGTTGGACAGTAAGAGGACACTGTTTAGTGAATGAATCAAGCTGAAAAATAAAATGACGGGGACTGAAATAAGATTTTGAAAATGTCCCCTCCATTCTTTTAGGCTCACATATATCCTAATGACCTGAATTCATAGGATGCGATAGATTTAGCATCAAACTGAAGAAGAAGGACCTAAATTACATTATCTGTGGTTGTCTACCATATCACATTCTGAAGGCAGTTAGTTTAGACACATTTCCATATCTTAACACCTAAACATTTACCTTATTCTATAAACCAGCCATGCAACCTTAGAGAATGTGGAGATACTGTACAATAGTTTTCTTAAAGAAAATGATTAAAGTGCATATTAGAGTAGCTGAGCTGCCACATCCCTATCAGCATTTCATCCAGGCCAGGAAGGGCAGAGAGGCCGCTTCCCTGGACTAAGGATTGCTTTTTTTGGGGTTATCAGGTCAGCGCTGAGCCCCTGGAGCAGCGGCCCCCCATCAGAGAGAACCAGATTAGAAACTAGATCAGATTTTATAAGAGGAGAAATAGGCTAAAAGCAGCTTTCTTCATTAATGTGAGGATTCAGAGAGAAAGACAGAAATAAATCCTCACTGTGTTTTGTATTCATGTATTCCAATCTGAAAGGACCAACACAGACATGCAGAGTTCTGTTCCAAGAGATGGTGAAAGTGACACCCACACTTAAAAAATCACAGATAGTGCAAAGTTAAATTGTAGTACTTTTTGAGAGATGGTAGTTAACTAAGAGAGACAATGAGTGATAAGACAACTTTGGTCTATTTCAGTAATAGTTGAGACAATGAAAATACAGTGCCGACAGCAGTAAAGAATGTTGCAGCAAATAAAAGACATTCATATTTGAAAAATGGTGGTGACGCAAATTTTGTGCCCCTGATGGTCATTTATGGTAGGCTTGGTGAATCATCCAGAAGAAAAAATCTTACTGTAAATCAGATGTGGCCGAAAAGGCTCAGAAAAAGCTAAATTAGCAAAGGAAACTTCAGTAAAGATTATTTTGTCAAACCACTGTTCCCATGGTCAAGAATGAATCGTTCGTACTTTCCCCCAGAGAGCAGCAAAACTTCATAGGGTTTGACAATGTCACATATATTTCTAAAGCTGCACTCATCAATATTTTTAGATTAAGAATGGATTAATTGGATGGGGTCACTTTTGACAAACTCACAAAGAATTATCACCCAACTCTGCAGTTCTCCTCAGCTCTACAGGGCATGTTAGCATCTTTCTGCTCATTGTTTAGATTTTACTGTCCACAACTTCATCAGTATCGTTTCCAGCAGCAGCAGCAGCTGTTTTCAGCAGAAAAGCTCGGATAAAGCCACTGTACACTACCCGCTCAGCAGCAAACAGCGACAGATGCAGTCAGAGAGCAGCTGGTGAACATAGTGGAGCATTTAGCAGCTAAAGAGCCAGATATTTCTCTCAGGAACTGTTGGAGACCAAACACAGAGCTAACAGAGAGAATACTAGACTGACGTTCATCAAGTGACACAAACACACCTCCTTTTTCATTATGAAACACACATTAAGGTATTTTGAAAAATAACTTCTCACTCACACAAGTAAAAGCTGTTGATGTCAGAACAAAAACAAACACTCCAACAAAAGTCAACTCTGCACAAGCACAAAAAATGCTTTCTACTTTTTCTGAATACAAAATGTATTTAACCAAATGCACACCTGTAAGACAGAATGATATACAAAGACTCTCCCTGTTGTGTGGTTTGGAAACGTAGCTTCTTTAAAAACTTTGAGTTCACCTTTTTCACTGCTCCCCAGGTTACGGCATGATGACTGACGGCACCACGACGTTCATCAACGCCTCAGCCTGCACTGTCAACTTCTTGCCCATGAACCCACCCATTGTCTTTGACCTTCCAAACCCCAGGACCACATGACTAGAGGAAGCTCGCCCCCAAACACCTACCGCCAATCAGGAGAAAGGCGCCAGGAGAGGTAGCTGAGGTTGGTGGGCAGAAGGAACCGAATTCTGTAAATATAACACACACATACGGAACATGCCTGGAGATGGAGCGGACTAAGTGTGGGATGGACTCTCCCTCACGCTATTAATGTTATTTAATGTGCCATCATGTCTTCATCTCAACACTGAGTCGAAAAGCAGAGAAACGGACGAGCGGAGAGACACTTTTACATGCGGACAAATGGACATTTCTCACTGTCCTCTTTTACTGCACTGACAATCTGATGCGGCTCTCAGAGAGACAAAAGAGACACCCCGATGTCATTTAAATGAACTGTAAACATTTGGACTTAAGTGAAACAACCCAACGCCTCGTCTACAGGAGAGTTTTGGTTAAGCCACATTTGCCCTTGGGATTTTAACAGAACCCCACCCCCAATCTTCCTCCTGTTTCTCTCCCCTCCTCAGGCCCAGAGTGTTTTTTTGCCAGCGTGTGTCTATGTATGTAAGATCAAAGCAAGTGTGTGAGGGCAGCAAGAGGTCTCTGCCACGGCCTGTGTGAGAGTCGGGGTGTCAAACATGTTGACACCATTCCCCTGGGCCTCATTACAGGCCTCATAAGCCTCTTAACCAGCCGAGAGGAAAGCACACGCAGCACTTCCCATTCTTTTCTCTCGCCACTCCTCCTTCCATGTAGCTCCCTTTTCGCTATTTTTCCTTCCTCTCTATCCTTCATGCTGTGAATGACTGGGAGGTCGGGCTTCTTGGACGTGGAAAGGACAGCAGGTAACATAAAATGTAAAGGTGCTACACACTACTTGTGGACAGTCATGCTAATTCAGCTTCTGAGCACTGGTGGTCGTTTCAAGGATCCTCCCTTGTGTTATTCGTGGGAGAGATGGAACATTTGATCCTTTTTCAAGTGAAACTGTAACTACATGTACTGTAACTGGTCTCTGTAAATGTTCTCTGCCAATGTAAAGGAAAAAAACGTTGTTGCTATGCTTCTCAAACTTGTTAATACTTGTGTCCAGAAATTTGTGGTTGTTACATTTCATTTGGTTAATTTCTAAGTAATGTAAATGCTTATTATGGTATTTTCTTCTCTGTGAAGCCGCTCGGCCCTATTTGGTGATTATTAACTCTTTCATGTCCCTAAGCAGTTTGTCTGTGTTTTAAAAAAAGAGCTGTTCTTTTTTTTCTCTTTGCTCTATTTTCTGAATAAGGCCGTTCTCAGTAAGAGTCTGAATGTGCTTAGCATAACAAGACCACGTCACGCTTTGATCTCCCTGCTCTCCGACATTATATATGAACGTTCCCTGGGGCTGCAGTTTACTCCCGCTTCACTCTTGCTTCTTCAGCACATCAGCGTTCATCATGCCGGCTGATGAGAGCCGGCCAGAAAGAGCAGCAGAATCGCTCACCAAGAAACCTGTGTCTGCGGATACTGGTGGGGGGTGCATGCACTTGTTAGAGCATGCACACTGACGCCTGAGGGTCTGTACGTGTTATGCTAATGTCATGTGGAGCAGTTTGAAAGTCTGAGTCTACAATTGAGGACATTTTGGCTGATACCCACTTCTCCAAGTGGCACATTTAGGGTTAGGATTAGGTTTAGAATTAAGATTAAGTTTAAGGTATGGTGCGCATGGTGTAGAGAGTATGGGCACTGCAGCTTAACAAAACACAGGTAAATAGAGAAATCATATTTACCAATGTAACAGCACATACATTCATTTCAGAAGATGTTGGTCTGACAGGACAGTTGAGGTTCTGATAAATGACTAGGATACATGATTTAAATGTAACTTTCTCAAGATATTGTGATAAACCTTTAGATACAGTCTATGTCTCCAGTAATATTGGATCCATGCAATCAGGATGATAAAACTGAAATACCCTCACTTGTTAGCTAACTTTCCAACTCCACTGATGGATACTCAAAATCAAAAACTCAATTTGTTTATTCTTATGTATTTGCAGCTATTTTCTAAATGTGGTATATGTCAAATTGGTGAATACAGCACTAAAACTATTTAAGAAATATTCTTTGTTAACCTTGTAGGCATAACAAATAGCTCCACAAAGTGACATACTGTAGCTACAATGCATGTCAAGATGCCGCTTATGCTGGCAAAACTGTCGGTGCAGGTTCCACTAGTCAGTAAACGGCAAGTGGAACCAGGTGGAAGCATCAATGAAGTCCAAAGACAATGGCTATTGTTGTAGCATGTGCAGGCTTTTAGATTTGATGGCTAATAATCAATATTATGAGGCAAACTCAAGAAAAACAACAGTCCACAAAGACTTTGCCCTATCACTGTTAAGCTAATATACTTCCTGCAGATGTTTCACATTAAAAGCGAACTAGGAAAGGGAGAGTTTATGCCCTTTCAGCCGTTAGAAGGTGTTAGAAGGAGCATTTATGGTATATTGAAGATTCTCAAGCAGGCACAAATGATCTCTGCTCAACACTTTAATTGTTTATAAGAAACAAACAGTTTTCTCATTTTCTCACTAGCAAGTCTCCACCATTTCACTAACTGGTTTTGTTGGATCAGAAGAACAAGTAATGGTTCTTTGTTGAATGCTGGCACAATATATCATTGCGATCCCCTTCAAAGAACCAGGATTTTAGGTGGAGACTTTAGATCAGGGTTGGCAGTAGTAGTTTGAATGTTTGTGTTTCAGTTTGAATTTAAACACAAATTTAATAAAAGTCTATGTTTCAAGAAAGGAATAAAGGAAACTATTAAAAACCAAAAGATGGGAGGAACTTAAATCTTTAAATTTCATAAAAAGCTGTTTTGTCTGATTATCCAGTTCCAGTCCTCATGTCTCACTTTCATGCTCTTCTACTTCAATAGCTGTGTTATGCGTTTCCTGTTTTCTCCAAGTAAAAAAAATGTGCTGTACTATTTCTTGATTTATTTCTTGAGGCATGCTTAAAGGAGGTAATGACTTCTGCTACTCAGACAATCTGCATATGAAGAGTTTTGTTCCAAAATGAGATATCTACTGTTTGAAAAATGGACGCCTACACAGGCAGAATGATTGACAGCTACAGCTTGAAAGCAGATTGTGGTGGTACTTTATAAAGGATTGTTAGTAACATTTTTACTGTTATATTTCAACAATACTGGATGGTTAACTTCAGGTCTTTTTTTTAAATGGAATTATAGCATTTTGGAATCAAAGTGTTCATATGTTATTGTGTTTTGCTATCGTTGTTGGAGACTTTTACATTTTTTTAAACTGTAAAACAAGAAAATGAAGACTCAACAGCTGCAAAATTTTACTGTGTTGATCCTGGAGACAACTCTATGTAAAGTACCTTTCTTTCTTAAAACCATAAGGATTCTGCTGGTTCTGAGAGATTATTCACAGATTGAATAAAACCTTATCTGTGAAAGGTGGATGCTTGCTTCCTTATTTCCATCCTCACTCTTCCCTTTTGTCTCTCCTCTCCTTTATTTCCTGTTCCAGAGGAAAAAAAATTGAGGTGGTGACGAAACCGTTCTCGTCCTGGTTCTTCCCTTTTGTTCCAATCAAAGATATCTGTGTCTGATATCAATTATAGAGCCCAGAGCAGCAAGTTTGTTCCGCAGGTCTTCAACACCTCTGCACATTCTAATGAGAACCCTCGTTCAAATAATTACATTAGTAATCCCAGGGGAGACTGGGTAATTTATTCGCAGACGGCTTTTTACTTTGCCATTAACACAACTAGCTTTCATATACTCTAGTCTTCCTCCAGCTCTCTCCCTCCCTCTTTTTTCTCACTCTGCCTCTCCAACCACAATACTGAGCTCTTTTTCTCAGTTCTGATCATCCCTTTTCCATTTCCATCTGCTCGTCCTTCTCTTAGCTTCCTCAGATAATGATTCCCAGCTCCCTGCATTTTTCTCTCTCCTCTGAGTGCTACTGTATATCTTGCTGCCGTAGCGTTTCCTTTGAATGAATGACAGACGTCCCCTCTATCTCCTAGTCATCCATCTCAATTCACACTTCCCATCTGAACAAAAGAAGCACCCAGTACTTCCTGTCATCTGCATCATTAAAAAGGCACGTTATTTGATTGGCTTTGGAACACAACTGAGTGTCAAATAGTCAGACAACAGCCATAAGGTGGAGAACCCAGTGAATCAATTTCTCCTTGTTAATTGTTATTTTGTTCACATTTTTCAGTCATCAATTCCCTCTATGAATCTATTTGGTCAAATTTTAAATTCTAAAGTCCTGCTGCCAGGGCCAGATTAATCCACCAAGGGGCCCAGGGGCAAAAATGAGCTGTGGGCCCCTATTTCCCCACCCACTTCCCATATTAGTTTGTGATTATTTATGATAATTTTGCAACTGTATTGTTAAAGAATATGCACCTTGTAAGCATAATATTAACTGACGTATTAAAGGTATTGAAAGTAGTCCTTAACACAGGGCCTCTCTAGAAGCTGGCCTTAAAGAGTAATGTAACACCAGGCTGAAAAAGTGTTTCACAGTCCTCCACCCAGAATGACTGAGTGTGGTCTTAAATGTGCTCTGTTGTTAACCTGATTCCAGACCTCCGGTTCATTGCCCACATCTCAGATTTGTTTGGTAATTCAAATAGATCTGGCATTGTGCCTATTGATGGCTGTTTCCCCCGTTTATGGAAACAATTGATCAATCAGAGCTTAACAGACAGGAATAAGAATGGGGACACCATCTTCCTACATAGCTAGCCAGCTACACTTTACTACACTCGTGAAAAATAGTGAACAAGCGCGGAAACATCGACGCAAGTGTACATGTTGCTGTAAGTTGACATGCAGAAAAAACAACTCTTAAATCTACATATTTCTTTGATCAATGTAAAAAAAAAACTTTAGTTAACTGCTCCTAGCAACCGCTACTGCAGCTTCCCTTAACTGAAAATGACAGTGGCAGGATAGATATGGCACTCGCTACTAATTGGTTAGGGCAAAACAAAATAACTCTCTCCCAACAAGAAATCAGCTAACATTAACACAATGTCAGGCTGAATAAATGAAGTGAAGCAAAATGGCAATTCAGTCTCTGTTGCACCTCGATTGACAGACCCCGGAGTACATCACCGCAGCAAGGTAATAAGTTAAACTGGAGGTCAGCAGGAACAAGATCGTCACTCTTTAAAGGCCCTGAAAAGCTTCTTACTATGTGTGACAGGGTCCTACATGAACACACGATCTTCTGTGTCGGGTTTGAAGTGGGTGGGATTTAGTTGGAATAAGGTGATGTCACCTGTTTCCATGAGCCAGTCAGAGTTTGGCTATGTGTGAATGAAAATGTGATGACAGCTATGGGGTTGTTTACTTATGTTGCCAACACTGTCAATCAAATCTGATCAAACCACACTCACACAGTCCTGATAAAGCAGAGATTTTGACTGTTAAGCTTGTCGTAAATAATATCTAACAATGTCTTTTTCTGAACTTTAATTTTAATTATTGGTTAGATAGCAACTCTTTCACCAGACACAAACGTCCGTATGGGATGATTGTGCAAAACCACGGATTTACATTCAATAACAAGGGTTTTTTATGTCCAATGCAAAAGTTCTTAAAATTGCTTTCTACAATATCTGCACATTGCAACTACACTATGGTTAAGGTCAGGGAATCATTGTGGTTTTGGTTGAAAAAGTTTTTATTGCAGGTCTGTAAAGTCAAATGTGCTACACACCTATTCACCACCCTGAAATCACATCCTTACTTTATATCCCGCTACTTAAAGGGAACACTACTTCCTGCATTTGTGTTGGCATTGAATGTAAATCTGAGGTGCTGAATTTCCAACATGGAACGTAATTCCAAAGGATACTGGGCTATTAGTTAGTAATGAATATTTAATGTTATACAGAAATTGTTTTGCAGGGAATTTCAGACTTGGTGAAAATGCAGAAGCCACCATTTCAGGTTGTATTTTGCTTTTTATAGTGCATATTGCAAAACAATTAATCAAATTACCACAAAGTAATTGCCAAACACTAAACCTGGGGCCCCTGAATTGCCCATTTTGCCCAGTTGGTACTTCAGCCATGCTTGCTGAAGCAGCTGTAAGCATCTGAATGAAGGTCAGTGAAGAAATGGCCAAAGGAAGTTGTTGTAACAGGTCTTCCCTCTGGTGTCGTCATCAAAATAAGAGCTGAGATGGAAGAACTCCTCCTCCGACAGATTCACGCTGAAATGGCACAGCACCTGCAGGACAACAATAGCAAAAGTGAGTACATATGTGTGCACATTTGTGTGAGTCCTACTGTATTAGGTGGGAGGTTAGGAGATGTCATCCCTAAGCAGGCTGCTGATCGTTTCTATTGATTAGCTCAGGGAGCATTGTCTTCAGTAAATTGTACAGCAGGTAAATGGCAGGGACAATAAAAGAGAAGTGTCAGCTGCTGTTCTGTCAGCATGGTTTTGTTTCAACCTTCAGCTTAATTGAACAATTAAAATTACTGATTGGCTGTCAAGTGAACAGGTGTGTGTGTTAGATTAGATTAGATTAGATTAGATTAAATTAGGTTCAACTTTATTGTCATTAAACATGTACAAGTACAAGGCAACGAAATGCAGTTTAGGTCGAACCGGTAGTGCAATAAGCAAGTGCAGGATATAAAGTGTGTGCATAAATGCAGGATAGAGCAATATTATAAAAATATTTTACAACTGGTACTATGGACATTATATACAGATGGCATTACTATAAACAGAAGTATACTGATGGATGTGTGTGTGTGGCTTTGCAAGCTTGCAAGGATTTCCATCAGCTCTCCATCATTCTCCTTCAGACAGTTTGATAGAAGAGACACAAGTGGAGCTCAAACTGCCGCATCAGTAATTCATAAAGAACCAGTTTATCTTTGAGTGTTTGACATCGCTAGGATGGAGCAGTACAGGTGGAGGTCTGCAGGGTGGCGTGCTGTGGCTGACCTCACCTTCCTGAAGTCCTGCACGGAGACAATTCCTGTGCGGGTGCAGTCAGATGTCAGGAAGCAGCGTCTGATGGAGGTCCAGGAGGAGCGAACCACATCATAGATCCTCAGCATAACCTTGCATAGTCTTTGCTCAGAACACCCTGGCTTGTCTGAACCGGACCAAACCATGCAGGATCCCATCAGAATACAAGGCAGGAAGACGTGAACGACAACAACTAGAGGTGAGAGCCCCCAAATTATTGTTAATATTTCACTTCTTTACAAGCTGAGACTCAGAACAAGGTGTTTTTTGTTCTGTGATCACATAAAGAGGTTTTGTCTGTAAACTCGTGTACAGACACACCATCGCATCAGATAAGATGCAGGGGGTCTCTGCAATTTTACACAGATGGTGAGCTCGGTTGAGACAATGAAGGTTTTTGTGATTCCAAAGTTGGTTTGGAAGGTTGCAGCTTGTGGGTTGCCAGATTAGGCCCTCACCCACACGCTCCATTGAAGCTTGGGGCTCGGCTTAGTCGCTCAGTGGGGTTCCTTTTGGAACATGCCCACCCGTGTGTCATTGTTCAAAGCTTCATATACACCTCCCCATGCCAAAAAAGCACCGCAAATCACCAAACTTCCCCAAGTTGCTTGTAATGGGAGGCAATAGTCGAGGGCCTGAGGGTGGGAGGTCCCTGCTGAGTTTACACAATCTGGCAACCGTCGCCCATCACTGCCCCCTCACATTCCAGAGAGACCCCCCCCCCCATACACACACACACACACACACACACACACACACACTTTAAACTTGCAGCCAATAAAACTACAATAGATCAGACCTTAAACAGAGGAAAGGAGAGGGACTACAGAGTTAATTTGAAATGTGCTAATGTGCTGCTCAGCATGGGTATGTGTAGCTGAAAGTACATACCCTGTGTCCCAATTTCACACTAAACTCCAACTGTGATAACTTTGTACACATGGATGCATGAGGGAAAAGTATATTTTCTAATGCTAACATGCATACTAGGGCTGTGAGATATGGCTTATAAATACTATCTTGATATTTTTTAACTACCCAACAGTATATAAAGTAGTTTAAATTAGCTCAACCTTAAACATCTACAGCAGTAAAATGCAACATACACATTAATGTTTTAGTAATATTAATCCAAAAACATTATATTATATTAAACATTATATTATAGTATATAATAGTAAAACACTGACAGGGAACATTTTACTGCACAGTGAGTAAATGTTGCTATAATACTTACATACTTTTACCTTAGTAAGGTTAAGAATGCAGAACTTTTACTTGTAGTGGAGTATTTTCAAAGTTGGTATTAGTACTTTTGCTTAAGTAATGGACCTAAATACTTCTTCCACCTCTGGTTAGCACACCCACAGCCTAACTGCATCTGCGTTACCGGCCGATTCTCCCCCTTTAAGGAAGGTGGCCTTGTGGGTAACCAGCGGTTTTGTTGTGAAAGTGAGCCTTTCCCTTACGTAGAAAAGGTTTCAGTCGTAGTCATCTGGACACTGTTTTCAGAATCAAGACGTTTCGGCTCCCATCCGGAAGTCATTCTCAATTGCAAAAATGGTCTGAGAACAGTGATGAGGGAGGTGCAGCCAGAAAACAATAGGCCTGATTACTGGGCCATCATGGAAACAAAAGAAGGTCAGTTTCAGGTGAAACTAGGCAGGGTAAACAGCAGACACTCAGGAAGACTCCTCCCTGAGGGCAGGGCCTAAGCAACACAGAGTAGCTTAAATTTCAGTTCTCAGACCATTTTCACTATTGAGAATGACTTCTGGATGGGAGCCGAAACGTCTTGATTCTGAAAACAGTGTCCAGATGACTATGACTGAAACCTTTTCTACGATGGAACACTCCTGGACGAATGAGGGACTACACCGCCTTTCTCTTACGTTACTTTAGTCAGCCATAAAGTGTGTAGATGAGCTCAAGTTGCAGTATAATAGTTACTGGATAGCTGTGTGTTGTGAGAAACTCTTTTTCAAGAGTTTTTTGAAGTGGGGCTGTATGAGGTACTTATCCATAGTCAGTGTGTTACCTGCAGTAGAGGGCGGTCAGCATGCCCCCAGTTTGGAGAAGCAGAGAGTTGTACTGGCACGAAAGCTAAGCAATGAAAAGATTTAATAAAAGCAAAACACAAAATGTGAAACCAAACAAGTGTGTGTGTGTGTGTGTGTGTGTGTGTGTGTGTGTGTGCGCCAGTCTGAGTGCAAGCCAGAAAGAATGTGTGTGTTTTCTTTTGTTTGTTGTTAACTTAGCGGTGGCTGAGAACAACGGTTACAATAATAACCTCATGTTAACCATGGAGAAGATCACAACAATAAAACCTCAAGCAGTAATGTCACATGTACAAAAGTTAAAAAGTCCTATGCTTAGTCATATACACTGTTACTCTATGTCATGCCCAGTTGCTTCGTTACCAGTCCGCTGGAGGAAAAAAGAGGTTGCTTTGGTGTGCTGCTCCGTCAGCAGGCACATGCATTGCGTGGATTAGCCAGATGGGGAAGAATTGTGGTCCGATGCAATCTTTAGTCGTGCTGTGTTACGATTGTGCAGATGGAGGAACCGGTCGCTTTGTCTGTTCTCCTCAGAGTTAGCCACTCGGCGCTAAGCTAATGTTTCCTTGTTGCTCTTGTTGCTTGTTAAAGTTAGCTGGCAGACTTTGGGTCGTAGCCGCTCAAGCTAACTAAACTTGTTGCAGGGATCCAGCTGGCTCTCACAGCACAATTCTGAAACTTGCATGTGTACACAGGCACTGTCTTTGGCCCATGGTCCTTTTTACAGTGCATGTTCTGTGTTTTACTGTAAGCTAGATCAACATGTACGTGTGTACATGTATGTGTTTATCTTCCCTGTGCCTGCACAGGACTTGTTTGAAGGTTATATTGATAACATTTTTATGTAGATAAATATTTAAAAAATATTAATACATCCAGAGAGCTTTTAGAAAGGTGCTGAGTAAAAGTATCACATTCGGAAAAAAAATATGATTGTGTTAGCTATCTTAGCTTAATCGTCCAAACAACAATAAACCCATATAATTACAGTTCTGCATATTTAAACAAAATAAACAACAATTACTGACAGTCATAGTCTTTACAACCTTAACTAATGTGTTGTCACCAGTTTGTCAAAATTAGAAAAATAACAGCTTCACTCCCTGAGGAGCTACATTAGCATTAATGACCGTTACATCCAGTTATCTAACATTATAGTTCCCTCAAACAATGTAACATTATAATGAAAATGTTCATCAGAGGGGATTTAGGAGTGGGCCAGTGTCCAACATAACTGATGGCGCGGGGCCAGTAAAAGTTTATACAGGGCAAGCTAATTGACCAGTCACTGGTAAATCTGCTCATTATAGTGTTTAGACCCAAAACGTGACTGTTATTGAGGGTGTCATCTCATATAGCAGTAACATAGCTAACATTAGCCCTATTATGAGACCGTTTACTGAGGTACCTGTGGCTAGCTAGCCATGTAGCCAGCTGCATTGAGCTCAACAGCTATAGTACTCACGTTAATATAATAAAATACTGACATGATCATGTAGTCATCCTTTCTCCCTGTAGCCATTGTTGCTGTGTGGCTCTCTGTTTTTTTATAATCTGCAATGAGATTTGTTTTCAGCAGAAAACACTTTGACTCATGTTAGATCAGCGCCACGCTAACACAAACGCTAGCTTACGTCAACTTTTACTGTAGCTGTCTGTCTAATATCGAGCGCTGTGGGTTATAATAGCATCTCTATAATGTACTGTACTGGACTCTTTGATTGGATTAAAATGTAAATATTTACCTAATGTCTTATACTGTAAGGATGATTGAAATCTAAATCCTAAATCTATGTTGCAAAATGAATTCATTACTCTATCACGAAAGATTCATCCCTTGATATGACTGAGTCTGAGTCTCACTCCACTCGACCATGAAATATGCAGGATGTGCAATGAACTGGCACCTGCTCAATAGCACCTTTAAGAGCTGATAGGTTACTGAAAAGACAGATAGAAATGTTTGACTGTGTTTTACAAAACCAGCTCCTATACGGACTAAATGTGTATGAGTTTGAATGCAAGCGAAGATTTTGCCCTTGTCTATAAAGCATTAGTAAATGATCGCATGAAAATGGCATCAGGTAGGAGCAGCAGTAGGGCAGGTGCTGCTGCTGTCTCACCTTTTCTTAAACAACATGGAAAGGTGCTATGCTATACTAAATCACTCAAGTGCTGGGTTTTGTCCATATATTACCCTTCAAATGGTAAGCTTTCTGAAATAACCAAATATGTATTACTCACATCATACAGGTCTGTTGGTTGATTGTTACGGCTGTGTTGCTGCTGGCCCAACAGAGCTCACCATCTAAACGGTGACGGAGCTCAGCATTGCAAAACTCTGATTCCCTTTAACTCCTGGGGGCATTGCACAATCCACCTTTCAGTGCTGGATCATGGTCAAGCGTCTCCTCCGAGACAAGATTGCTGGAAATATGGCCAAAGAAGAAGACTGGCATCGCGGATGTCGTGGAGGCTTTATGGCTATTTCAGTGCCATTCTACTACTCTCCGGTGATGTTCACCTCAACCCGGGCCCAGACACCCTGGACTTCCATCACCAGAAATTCACTTAAGTGTAAGCCGACAACAACACCTGCTACCAGATGTAAACTTAATTCCTCCAGTGAGTACCTCTAAGCTTTTTGTTCACACTACTCATGTGGATAAATCGTCATTAGAGAGACATTGTAACATTTCGTTAAAATCAGCAACATTTACTTCTGTAAAAGCTGATGTCTTCTGCTCCTCTGTGTTATAAGTGCCGGAGGCCGATTAAAGACAATCAGAACCCTGCAGTGATTAAACAATGTGTGCTGAAAACGTTCCAAACAGTTAAGCATGCCAAATTACTCTGGGATCCTAGAGTCAAACCGAAGGGGATTTTTGAACATAGGAAGTGTCATCTCTAAGACTGAACAATTGCAGAAGCTCCTGACTGACTCCAACCTTCAGTTCCTGTGTCTTTCTGAAACTTGGATTACACCAATAACCCCAACAAGTGTTTTTACTATAGCAGGATATGATGTTTTTAGACGGGACAGAACTCAAGAGGGGATACTGATGTATGTCAAATTAGTGTTAAATGTAAACAAATTGAATATAGGAATACAAAACCAACTGGAATGTGTTGGTTTCACCATAACCATGTCTCCACAAATGTATTTTAATGTTATTGGAATTTACAGATCACCATCCTCAAAAGATGTTTTTTTTTTAAACATTTCATTGACATTTTAAAATAATATGACTGCAACAAAGAACTGCTCCTAATGGGTGACTTCAACTTAGACTGGCTTGACAATAAATGCAAAAACACAATTGATCAAAGGCCCTACAAGGATAACAAAATCCAGTCAAACAACAACTAGATCTAATTTTATCGAATGAACCA
The DNA here is from genome assembly GCF_020085105.1 of Siniperca chuatsi. Lineage (NCBI taxonomy): Eukaryota > Metazoa > Chordata > Actinopteri > Centrarchiformes > Sinipercidae > Siniperca > Siniperca chuatsi. Next base: position 23,311,809 of record NC_058064.1, on the reverse strand, counting down.
GAGTGAATTACAAAATCTTACAACCTGATCACTGGTCTTTCTGATCACAATCTCACTCTGGTTGCAAGAAAATTAACTAAGAGGTTTGACTTACAGAACACATAGAGAATGAAAAACACTTTCTATTACATCCCAATTTATATATATTTGAAAATGAACTAAAGGAAATAAACTGGGATGATATATAATCTGGTCAGGTTGTTGAAAATTTCTGTAATAAATTAACCACTACCATTCAAAATATTTACAGCACATTTTTCAAGCAGATGCAGAGAAAACCAGAAAATAAACATCTTCCCTGATTTAATGACTCTTTGTGGCATCTAATGAAAAAGAGAGATGCTACCCTGAAGAAATCTTTGAAATGGATAGATTAGTTTTCAAAGGACTACGAAATAAAATAACTGTGAATCTCAGAAAAGCCAAAGCCAACTTCTTTTTAAATATTATTAATGAGGCTAAAGGCAATTACAAGTTTGTTTGGAAAAATATCAACAAGCTAACAAGAAAGAGTCATGCCAAATCAAGGGACTTGCAATTGAAGGTGAATGGAACGCTGCACAATGACAACTTTCAATGACTATTTTATCAACTCAGTTTTAGAACTAGGTCATCAGTTCACCTCTGTGGCCATGCCCATAACCCTTAGCACTGATAGCCACCAGGCCTTTATCCTAACAACCACTGATGAAGAGAAGGTACATCAAATTATTAACTCACTCTCTAATTCAAAGGCAAAAGATATATATGGATTGAGTTTTTGAAAACATATACACACTGATAACCCAATCACTGACATTATCAGCTCATCTATACAAAAGCATATCTTCCCATCAGCATGGAAGTCAGCCATCATAACACCTTTCCTTTTCATTTCTAAAGCTGGAAACCTGCATTAAGTAAATACCTCAGACCAAAAGTATATTACCAGTCATCTGTAAAGTTGCTGAAAAGGCTGTAATGGACCAACTAACTGCACATCTAAATGCTGGTAATGTCACCCTTCACCCTATGCAGTTTGGCTTCTGAGCAAATCACTCAACAGAGACCGCTTGCTGCTACCTCTTAGAAACCATCAAGTCCAAGTTAGACAAAGGGGGTATTGTGGGTACAGTCTTTCTTGATCTCCACAAAGCATTTGACACTGTCAACCATAATATTTTACTCTCAAAACTTTCTGATTATAACTTTTCTTCAAATCCCCTAAGTGGATGGAGTCATACTTATTAGACAGAAGCCAATGTGTACGGATTAATAATGATCTGTCATCTCCAAGAATGAACACAATGGGTGTCCCGCAGGGATCAATTCTTGGCCTTTTACTCTTCAGTCTTTACATCAATGACCTACCCTCTGTATGTCATGGAGTAAATGTACAAATGTATGCTGATGACACCGTTATCTACACTTGTGGAAAAAATGCAGAAGAAGTGGAAAATAAACTTACCGCAGTTAAACCTGTTGCATCCATCAGACAGAATATCCAATCCTATCCTGATGTCTACATTTAAGACATTACATTTACATTTTATACTTGGGAGTTATTTTAGATCCAACCTTAACTTTGAAAAACATATCAAAAAGATGTCCAACACTTTAAAATTTAGCATTTCAAACATATTGAACATTACCTTTCCTTAGAAGTTGCCCAGACTTTTCTACATTCCATGATCTTCTCTCACCTGGCCTATTGCACCCCAGCTGGTCCCAGGCCAGCACGACCACCCTGAACCCCCTTTACTCCATCTATAAGAAATTTCTAAACATTTTGGACAAGAAACCACAACACCATCACCACTGTGATATACTTACCAAATTCAATCTGATGTACAGATAGTTTATAAAATCATCCACCTCCTCCCCAGCACTTCATTAAGCTCTGCTCTGAGAACAATAGCAGAATTACAAGGACCTCAACTAAGGGTGACTGTGTCATCCCTTCAAGATTTACAAAATTTGCACAGTCTGCTTTTTCCATTAAAGCCACAAAAAAATGGAACTCCCTTCTATCCCAAATCAAAACTTCGCCAGATTTATATTCTTTTTCTATGATGCTAAAAAGGTGGGTAAAGGCGAATCAAGAATGCAGTCATCAATTTTAACGTTATTAAGTAATCAAACAACCACAACTGTAGTGAACAGTATTTTAGCATGCTTGTTGTATGCAATGTGCATGCTGTCTGTATTTTTGTTCACCTGGGGATGAAAAATTGCTTTTAGCTATATCTCTGTATAATGCATCAGATTTCCAGTATTGAAATTTATGTTTATTATACATGGCCCCTGTCAAATAAACTTGTAAATAAATAAATACATTTTTAACCATAAATAAAGCTATATTAAAAAGTTGCACCTTATTGAAAGGATAAATAGCCTCCAAACCCAAGTAGGTGGGCCTGTGTACAGATTTGTTTGACACTAACACAATGTAAACAAAAATGCACTTACCAGCTAAGAACAGACAGCATTTCGATAGCAGTGATATTGAAGAATGAAGACTACAGCATTTAGCATCTAAAATGAGCGATGGTTAAGTTTGCAGGTTTTAAGCTGTTCAATGTGCTACAGCTGACTAGCTAATTAGCTTGCAGTTAGCAGGGCTTGTAGATAAGGAGGTAGTAGCTGGAAAGCTAATGTGGGTTTTTGTGTTGTGTCACAGCTGTTCATCAGTGTCACTGCTGACCTCCAATGACAACTATTGCTTTATGCATTTGGCTTTTTCCCAGCAGACATTTTGACTGGTCACAGTAGGAAAAGCACAGGTGTAACAAATAACATTAATGATAGCTCTGTTCTTTTCAAGTGTCCCAGTAAGCCATGACAGTGTGACAGTGAGCCAGCATGCACAATACCAGGACCCTGAAAGAATGGCAGTGGAATTCAGCCATAATTAATTTTATTATTCACACCTGTGCTTTTTCTACTGTCACATGTCAAAATGTCTAACATGAAAAAGGCCTATTGAGATTAAAATGAAATGATTTCATTGGTTATATTTAAAGAGGTAATCTGTCTGTGTATACAGAAAAACAATGATTCTCTCTGGTATATGCACACAGGGTGTCATCATAATATAAATGTCTCTCTGATACATTTCTTAAAAGAACACAGGACATGTGATTTACAAAACAGATCTATATGTAGCAGAATAAAAAACAGACATTTTCCAGTTTCAAATAATCATGTTTTCCAAAGTCATAGCTAAATATGATGTCTGTTCAAGAATATAAGATGGATTTGGGACACACTTATTGTCTCACAAGAGCTTATTTCATGCAGACATTGAATTGCAGAATTAAAAAAATGTTTTACCGGTGTAATAGGAAGAGGGAGTTTACGTCGATCAAATGCCGTCTTGGCCTCTGCTGGTTTTAGGTTCAGGGGGAAATGACGAAGGAAGTTATGATATGAAACACAGTCATTATTCATAATGTCAAACTTCCCAGCCAGATGATCAAACTGCTCCCGATTCATTCATTCATGCTGAGAGACTGGAGGTTCTCTGTAACACATAGTAAGTCAATAGCATTAGCATATAGCAGATAGAAGGAATAGCTCATTGTCATATATGATTGTCTGTAGTTTGCTACTCACCCAGGAAGGAAGTAGTCCTGATGTGTCCCTCTTGTTGCGGATCTTCCTTAGTACAGTTCCTCTGGATCTCCTTCCAGCATCGCTGCACCGCCCCACGCAGCCTCCTCTCCAAGCTGCCCAGCGGGCTTCCTGTTCTCGGCCTCCCCAATGAGGCAGGATGCCTGGAGGTGCACTGGGGGCAGACTGGGAGAGGAATGAGGGAGGTCAGGAGAGGGGCTGCACAACTACACTGACAAAAGTGCCATCTTGAGTTAGTCTCACGTGTCTGACGGAACAGACACACTTCAACTTTAATCAATCCAGCTGTCTACACAGGCTGCATAACAGCGTGAGTATGGTGCAAGTATTTTTATGCTTCAAGTCTATTTTCTTCCGTTTTACGCATGTACATTGATTTTGTGTTGTTCTCTGAGCACTGCCAAAACGCAGGCGACCTACGCTCAATTCTGACGGAGGACTGAAGCTGCTGCTCTGCTAACGTGCTGCTCTGCTAACGTGCTGCTCACACAAGCCTCTGTGTGGACATGGTGTAACTCTGGAGTGTATTCTCATTGAGTCTGACTAGCCAGGTACTCACACCACTCACTTTTGATAAAATTCATATAATTCATGAAACAATTCCACTAGCTTCCATTGTAGTTTCACTTAATGTTTGAAAAAGACACTGTCATGTTTCGGAAACAAAGCTCAATAAGTTAAATCATTTCACTTCTGTAGTGTCGTTGAAGTTACACCTAATTGGAGAACATACTTGAATTTTGGAATCACTTGTAAAGATGAAAACTCTGGTTTGAAATCAAGACAGTACACAATTTACATATATTGGCTACAGCAGTCTTTGTCAGCATATCATTTTCTAAGTTTCTAAGCTGAAAATGTGGCTAATGCTGTGCCTACAGCCTTGAAACATCAGCCCAGAATTTGAAATTGCTTCTTGTAGTCTGGCAAGACTGAACAGGCACCTGCTTAACATATTTTCAAGTAGGCTGTATAGTGACTGACTGACATTTGTCTAAACACAACCCCTTCGTGCAGCTTATATGACAAAAGGTATGGACAGAGGACATGCACATGTTTCTGCTTGCTATATTTTGGCGTGTGCGGTCCTCACAGACACGGCAGATAACAAAATCAACATCACGTGGAACCATGAGGCTTAAGTAGTGTCCCGCTCAACTGTGACTGGTCTTTGCTTTCAGTTTTCAAACTATTCAAACATGATGGCTCTACTGGAAATGTCAAATATCTCCAAAATATAAACTCTTTTCCAAAATATGTTTCTGAAGAAATGTAAGGTGAGAGAAAGGCTACACAGTTGCTGATCTTGCCTCTCTTTGTATATATAAAATATATACAATCAATGTATATAATACATTTTCGCCTCACAGTGTTTGCACAAATTTGACAGCTTGAGTGTTTCTGCAGTCTGTGTTTATTCACCCCAAACAGTTAACAACTGACTGTACAGATGTTAGCTGTAGCTAGCTAGCAACATACGCAGAGACAGTGTGTGCAGAGGGTGTCTGTGTGTGTGTTGATGTGACTGCTCGGCCTCTACAGGAACCGATTTTAAAACATTACCCCCTTTTAGGAACTCCACTGCTTTCTGACATTTCCCTCCTATCAATCCCCTTTTTTCTCTCTTGACTCTGTACCTTCATAAGGTTAAGTGGAATCATAAAGCCAACATTTTCACTTAAGTTGAAACATTTTCAACTCCTGCAGATGCATCTTTGCTCCAGGGAAATTTGTGCCCACTCACATCTTTGCATTGACTTTACAGACAATCCCACCACCTCTGAAATTCTCTTCACATTCAGTCTGCACACACCCTAACACCTCTTTTAAATAGTTTTTCACAGAATGTAAGAGTTTTAATAGCTGACGAATCTCATCATCATCTATGCCACTCAACATAGCCTGACACAGACTTAATAGATTTTTTTAATGCATTTATTTGTGCCTCAGTTCTGAGTGCGCAGTAGGATGCTTTGAGCACAGATAAAGATTTTTTGCAAACACATAAATTATACTTTGTAGAAAAAAGTGTTATCACGCAATGAAAAAATCCATTTGAGCTAACAAATCTATTCTCTGCTCAATAAATTGACTTGTGTGTTTGCTATTATCCACATGAGTACACAACAACCTCTCTCATTCAGTTTCACTCATTTTCCAACTCTTGCATTTCCTGTTCTGTGTGCTTTATTAGCTGACTGAAATTGTGCCCCACTGTAACACTCAAGAAAACTTGAAGAGTGCACAGAGCAGAGATGAGCAGGAGAGATACTGTGATTAAGTGTCCAAGGGTTTTTAAGTGCACAGAGCAGGAAATGTGACAGGGATAAAACAAGTAAAACTGAGTGAGAGAGGTTATTATTGTGGATAATAACAAATACACATATACATGTGTTGAGCACAGAATAGTTTTTTGTTGTTGTTGATAATGTTGATAATTTCTTTACAAAATATAATTTATGCTTTTGCAATAAACCTTTTTCTGTGCTCACAATGTCTCATCTAGCACATGCAGGATTGAGGCACGAATATAATTCTGTAGTTTTCAGACTTCTCGTAGCAACAAACTGAGCTTGTCTGGCTTTGCGAAGCAGCTGGTGTCTTCATGCATCACAGATCATACTGTAGCATTCAGGTCTATCCTGTGATGTGCTGTACCTTAGTGTGTTGCAGAATGGCACCTGCAGTCTCTGGGAAACAAGATTTTGTTGCTGAGACTGTTTCTCCAGGCTCAAGGGAAGGGATGGGACGTTATTGGTGGGACCCCCTGCTTCAGTGTGGGGGGTCTTGCCCAAAGCACCAAAGAGCCACAGAATCTCTGTACTGAAGCTTATTCTGCTTAGTCACAGGCATCTGACTCCACACACACTCAAACTGAGAAACAAAAGGAAACACACACATAATAATCATCCGCACTGGAGGGACTAATACCCCAAAGAGTGTTACACACAACATGTAAATTGGCTTTACAGATGACTAACTTTCTCACGCAGTCAGTAATTATCAGCAAGGATAAATTAGATTTTGATTAGAATAATTAAAGAAAACATATCAGACTAAAAATAATGGAACTGGACTGGAACTTCTCATTTGTAATCATGGACTGATGTCAGTATGTGTTGTTTCAGCTTGAAAGCACTGGGTGTTGCAAATGTGTTTGTTCTCTTGAATGTCTCCTTCTAATTCTCTGAATTATAATGCACTTGTTAAACAGTAGTAAACTATTTTTCTGGCTTTACCTGATCATTTGTGAGTCTCAGTCAGTGGTGATCACAAAGCTTTCTGAACTGCTCTTTCGAGATTGTAGTCCTTGTTGGAGGGGTCCAAATCCATCATCAACTTCCTGGATCTGCTGCAGATGCTCTGTGATTTCAGAGGTCTGGATAGGGGATTTGGTTTTAGTCCCTTTCTCTCAGGTCCAATTCATGCACCTCTACAGCATTATCAACAGAAGCATACAAGACACAAACATGCTCTATATGAGTCATACAGGTAGGGATAACATGGAACTAAAAGAATGGTTCAACATTTTGGGGATACACACTTATCCGCTTGCTTTCTGAGAGTGAGATGAAAAGATAGACAGAGTGAGTACAAAGCTGGAGTCAGGATGCGGTTAGCCTAACAACAAGGCTAAAAGCGAGATGTGAGATGGTACTTATGGTAAACATGGTCACCATTGTACCTGCTTAGCATCTGCATTTTAGCATAAACATTGTGGACATGATAGCCTGTTAGAATGCTAACATTTGCTAATTAGTGCTAAACACAAAGTACAGCAACTGATGGGAATGGCATTAGTTTTGCAGGTATTTGGTCATAATAAAGTATTGGACACATTGAAATTTTGACCTGATGACGGCGCTAGATGAAAAGTAAAACAATTTATTGCCTTCCTTAGAGCCACACCGCTGGCTAGAAATACACCTACCAACACCTCTAAAGCTAACTAATTAACACGTTGTGTCTCATTTATTTTACCTGTACAGAGAGAGAAATGTAAAAATGACAATTTGCGGTTTTAGGGGGAGTTAACTGTTGCTTTTGTGTTGGTGGCAGATGGATAAGCTGCTTTATGTTGAGAAATTGTTCTGGCATGTAACTCCTAAAATTACAAATGGTCACTTTAAAGTTGTTGGTGGGCTTATTTTTCATTGTTGTTGTCTGTTTCATCTGCTTCCAGTCTTTATGCTAAGCTAGGCTAACTATCATGCGATTAATATCAATCTTCTCAATGGATCAATGAAGAGCAAGGGAAGGAAAGCAAATTCAATTAAATTTTATTTATATAGCACCAATTCATAACCAAAGTTTTCCTATAGAGCAGATCTAGACCATAATCTTCATAATATTAATTACAGAGACCCAACAAATCCCACCATGAGGAAGCATTTGGCGACAGTGGCAAGAAAAAACTTCCTTTGGTGGGCGGCCATCCACCTATAAAAATGACATTTGTCAATGCGAAACAGTGTTTCCTTTTTAACATATATCTGAAACGTTTTGGTTTAGTGAAAACCTAGAGCTAAGACCTTACGTGTTCTTACAAATTCAGATTATGGAAGATTAAGGATAAGGGTCATTAAGTTCCTGTTGTGGAAAAGAGCTACCAAACTGTTTTGAGAGTGTTTTTTAATATACGTCTCATGCCAATATCTAAAATCAAAAAGCTCGTTAGCTTAGTCGTTAGTGTGTAACAGACTCAGCAACTCCTCCACTGTAACGTCTCTGCTCATTTCCAGGTGACTCGGGCAGCGGCTCAACCCCTTACAGTTCTCATGTAGTCTGTCTGTGGACAGTACAACAAGAGCTCATGACATGAACATGAAACTTATGCGGCTTTGCTTTTATAGCTGTTATCAGTGAAGTATTTCTGTTCAGAAGGAGAAATATTTTAAATAGGCATAAACTTTTATTCACATCATCAGAAAACAAATATGAGAAAATCAACATTCTGAAAAGTCCTCTTCTCTGTTAAACATCTGAACAAAAATGTTTTTCTGGTTTAAAACTAACTTCGCACAGCTAACATATTGCCATACCTATTGTGCAGCTTCCACAAATTTGTGGAAATTACTAAGCCCTTTTGCATGTCATATTGTAATAATGGCTCAATAATAATCACAGCATGTGCAAAATGTTTCTACACAGGGCTTATGTTTGTTTATCCAAACCCCCAGGGGTTAGAAGCTAATTTAGGAGACTAAAATAACAGCATATGTAGTATTGAAATGTATTGACACTCCAGGGCAAAGCTTGTTCAGAAAACAGAAATCTGTAAATATCAATCTACAAATATATTCTTATACAATTAGGGCATATATCCTGCCTGAGTCATTAAGGAAACTATACAAACTGTGTTATGCCTGTTATGGAACCTCATTTAGTTTAAAAGTGAATTAAGGTAATTCAAGTGTAAAAGTTTAATATTAGTGAAATGCTATTTGTGTTTATTGTTTAATTTGCTTCACTGGCTGCACGTATTTTATATTGGACTATTTAAGAAACTCTGTCTAATCTAAAACGAATCTGAGACCTCCAATGTATGGAAGTGTTCAATATTAAATTAAAAAAACATTATGAAATAATCATATGAATAAAGTGTGTAACCTAAATGAACCAACAATTTGTGAAATAACTGAAAAAAATAATAAAACATATCTAATTATTGTGAAATATTATTTCCTAATTCATTTCATTTTTATTTCAAAATGCCCTTTTTCAAAAGTCAGTTTTTGTTGTTGTGTACCTGTAGGGAGAGACTGAGGGGCAGACCCAGGGCATGCTGGAGGGATTACTTATCCCAGCTGGCCTGGGAAAGCTTTGTGATCCCCCAGGAAGAGCTGGAGGATGTGGCTAAGGAGAAGGACATCTGGGCTACTGACCTGGACCTGGAAAAGTAGCAGAGAATGGATGGATGGATAATGTAAAATTGCACACAGTACCCTTCTTCGCTTACTCTATACACTCCAGTGAGGCAGCATCAGAGGAAACTGGTCTGTCAGGATCCTGTTGGGCAACAGTTTGGTTCAGCTTCTGGCTCAGAGGCCTGATTTCTCCTTCATGATAAAACCCCAGCTTTTCCAGGAAGTCACAAACCTCTACACAGCCCTGTCACTCTAGGTCATACCTGTCAAAATGAAGTTAAAAACTGTGGCTGGCACAGACAAGAGCACTTCACTGCATGATGTACTGACTGTTGATTGTGATGCTTCAGTTGGATATCTCTTACTTCAACCAAAGCTGGTCAAACTTGTCAGACCTCATGGGAAGAGCATAGGGGAAGAGGAATCCCCTCAAGCTCTTTTTATGGATCCAACCCTGGCCATCTGTGTCAAACTGGAACAGCACCTGATGGGAAAGAGGAACAGAAACAGATTTTTGCATCATGCAGAGAATCATTCTGTATGTGCTTTCTGTAAGTTTTGCTGAACTTAAACATGTCTGTCCACTTGTAGCGTGCTTCACAGGCCAGGAGTTCATGGAGCTGCTCTTGTCTGATCTCAGTGAGATGACTTGATTAAATAAAGGTTGTATATTTAACTGAGGGAACATCTTGTGGAGGAATGGTATTCATCCCTCCAACAGAGTTCCGCAGACTTGGCACGAAGCCCTGAAGATGTTCTGGAGGCTCGTGGTGGCCTGACTCCATACTAACACACTTCATGGTTTTTCCTTTAGTTTTTTCCCCATCTGTATGTGGTCTGAATATGACGATTAAAAGATTTTTTGAGAATCCTGCTGGTTTGTTATTAAAGCAAATTGTGAATTCCCCAGTAAATACTCAGTAGCTACTTGTCCTAACCATGAAGTAATGAGGTATTACTTAATAACAACTCAGTGTGATGGCCCACTTAACTTGAGGCAATGTAATGATCAAGTAATTAGTAATTAATGAGGGGTTACTAGTTTTGTGCCACTGAGCATCTTGTTCAGAGTTGATCAGGAAGAATTCATGAAGAAAGTGGTCAGTATGTCGAGTATACAGAGTAATAGTATCTCCCATAGTCATGCGCGGATCAGCTCTGGCGGGATCCAAATCTGCATGTACACATAAATCATCCACCCGCCCATACAAATGATTTTCTCTGATTTAGAGACCCGCACCTGCATGGACATTTCTCTCCACCTCTACCGGTCCCTGTAGGCTATATTGCCATTGAAATTATGTTGAGCAACGCAAGCTTTCCAGGTGATTTCTTTACTGTGTGTTGTATTGATGTATGAGTGTTTTCTTTAACGATTTACTTTAATGATTAGAGAGGCTGCTGTCAGTTATTTTAAATGTAAAAAACATAAATTTACATTAGAGCCTGACTAATCCTGTTGGTGTATCGGCAGATTTAAATAATCATTGAAGTTACGCTGGGGAGACCTTAGGGCTGAGTATCGTTTAAAAAATTATGATAGCAGTACCCTTAAAGTGATACCGATACCAATAGAGTATTTCATTCGATACCCATCATGTGAATGGAAGCATTCAGTTGCGTAAAATGCCTCCACTCCTCCCCATCCAAATGATTTTTACACAAATTGTGCATTGTGTGTTTCTTAATTTGAATGCAGCCAGGGACAGCTCAGCACAAGTTAGCAGGGGGGTCGACCTCAGCTTTATCACCATGACCCTCAGAGCCCTGCTGCCGGTCTCTGGCTGTGGCCTCTGCAGAAACCATGGGGAAAAGAGATGTTAAATATTTGATATTTGGCCTTTTAATCAGGCACACAATTAACTGCTTCCCCTAAATTCCCAGTCTTTGTGAGGGAATTACACCCATCAAATTGGAATTTTTGTTCCATTTTGTGAATTATTTGTGTTTTTCCACACTCCACAGAATACCCTTCATGTCTGGAAAACACACTGGGCATTTAACTGCCTGACCTAATTTGCATCTAATTAGAAGCACACTCGCATTCTAAATCTAGGAAACTCCATTTGTATGCCTTGCAAATATGACTAACTTTACGTCCTGGTTTTGTTTCATGATTTTTCTCTTTTTTTGTTATTCTTTCTACTGTTTCTTTTTATTTTTTTACAGGATACAAATTAGAGCAATGCCCTGCTGCTCTGTTTTCTGCTTCTAAAGCACATAATTAGCCCAAACAAGCAGAAATGAGTGCGATTCTGAGTCTGTGTGCTTCTTCGCTCTGCTAATGAGAGATGAAGAGGCTCACTCTTACTCTATTTATAATCCAGGATGATTTCTCCAATGGCTCATGTGCTAAGAAAGACATCATTTTACAGGAAGCGGGGGGCTTATGTTTGATCACCATGGGTGGGGTAGGAGTTTGGATGCAAGGCAAGATGGAGTGGAGGGGGACTGGAGCCTGGTGGGGAGTAGGAAGGGATTTTTAAATCTCTATTTAAGCATTGAAAACCCTGCCATGTAGAACTGATGGGATTGTTGACGCCTCTGGTCAAGATGTTCTGCCTGCCGTTCTTCTAACTCACCCTCATACTTCGCCAGGAACACTGAGCACCATCCGCGATCCGTCCATCCCTGAAGTCCAGCAGTTCAGTGAACTTGTTTAAATTCTTCTCATCCAAGATGATCCAGCTGTCTGGGGCAAAAGAAGAGAAAGCAGGACAGGTTTGGTAGTCTGCTGCACTGCACTGCACTTCAGGCCAGGTTGCATTGACAGAACCACATTCATTCTCACTCAAGTACAACAGGTACACAAGGAAATCTGACCTGTATCTTCTATTGACCAACTACCTAAATAAAAACAAATCAAAGAAACTGTCACGGATACTCCAGGCTCCACTACCCACTAATTATCCACACCTGCTCCACATTAGCTCACAATCACAGCGAGCATAAAAGCCCTGCACTCACCTCATTTATGATCAGGACCCTCCATGCTACTCGGCATTACGCCTATTCTCCCTGTCTCCAGCGATCTCCCTGTCTCCAGCGTTTCTCCTGTCTCCAGCATTTCTCCTGTCTCCAGCGAGTCTTCCCTATCCACATACCCGTATATCTGTACAATCAGGCTGTCATCCAATAAAGAACATTCGGTATCCATCTCAGATGTCCCCTGCCTGCCTGTTCCGTAACAGAAACAAAGAGAAATACAATCCACTTCGTGTTCCCCTTTTATGTATGCATTTACTGTGTCATAATTCAATGAAAAACATATGTTGAAAGGACAATTATTTTGCTTTTTTGTCTTTAATAACTGAATGAATTGTTATTTTATTGTCACATGAATTTTCCATTCCACAATTCCACTACATTTTTGATTGATTTGTTTTTATTTAGGCATTAAAATCAACAAACTGATGTGGGTGCAGGACAAAATCTAACAGGACCTCACTGTGCATACACAGTAAACCATACTGGACTAGACTTTAAATCTTAAAGGATAATTCTGGTTTATTGTAACCTGGGGGTTCATAGTTTCTATTGGTAATAATAACACTCTACTCATCAAGTAAAACTGCTGATATCTGGGAACACATTTAAAAAATAATTTAAGATGGTGTACCCTAATTTAAACCTTAATATCTTAATGGAACAATAATTTTAACAAAAGCTGCTTATATGCTCAGTAGAAGTGGAATTAGTTGCTAAATTTATGGCAGAAATATTGCAGCCCCTCTCTTTTTATTGATGAAGAGTTACTAATAAATAAACAGTTATTACAGCTTCTGAACCAGGCAGCAGCTCTGTGGCTTTGCCACACACCTGGGTCCAAATAATGAAGATAAAAAGATAATTTAGATCAGATGTGTAACGGCCTGATATGTATGAGATCAGATGTCTTGCTGTCTTTGTCATAATCAAACCAAACACATGATTCACATGGCCAAGCGTACTGGAGATATTCCTCCAGACAGCTGTTCCAAAGAGTGCAGCTCAGTGCACATTCCCTATCAGCAAATTAAAGTCCAGTGCTCACCTGTGGTGGAAGAAATACTCAGCTCTTTCACCAATACAACAAAGTAAAAATACTCCTTGGCAAGTAAAACTCCTATATTATTAAAATTAATTAAAATATACTTATACAGAAAAAAGTGCCCTGATATATTATTATATATGACATTATTAAATTGTGAATACTGATACAGTGTTAGAGCAACATTTTTCTGTTCTAGCTGCTCAAGGTGGAGCTTAAAGTTTTAACTACTTTATATACAGTTAGCTAGTTTAGTCCATTAGTTCACAAGATAAATCTGAGGGGTTGTGAAATAATTCATGGGAGAGGAAAGAAAAAAGAGCAGTTCTGCTACACAAATGTATTTATTTAAATTCATATTTTGTACATTCTTCTAATATTTGCTTTTTTGTGAAATAATGGATCATTTGACCTCTTTGTGCCTGGAAAAGTTGTTAAAATCAAGCAATTCCATTGGTGGTACTGCTAACAGCTCATAGACATCTTAAATGTGACATGACCCCCTCTCCCCCTATAATAATTTTCATCCAGTCCCTAATCTGGCTAAACTGGTGTCTTGTTTACAACTTGGTGTCTTGTCTGATCATCTGACTGTATGTTTCTTGCCTTGTCTGACTTTTTTTCTGTGAAAAATGATTTGATATTCATTCACTTTTTTAAAATCTGTGCTTATTTATTTATTTAGTTGCCAATATTTCCATATTCTTTGTCTGATTGGATTTTGTATTACCTGAACTTCATAAATAATTGTCTAACATTTTTTTTGAAACAGTCACTGAGTTCTTAGATCTCAGCCATTAGTTTAATGAGTACAATGTTATCAAACCGATGGCCATAATTATGAAAATAAGAACCAAGTTGTAATAAATCAGAATTATCCTCTCACAAAAGTTGAAAACATGATCCGGTGTAGCAGCACAGTAAACATTAGTCAGAATCTCGAGTATTTGAAATATAATAGGAGTGTGTGAAGATTCACAGATCCAACCTGATGCCCTTTGTTTAACATTTAACAAACAGGAACATTGATTCAGTCTGACAGTCTGACAGTATCGAGCAATATGTGTATCTTTTTATTTTTAGGGTCACACATATCACATGTCCCCCCTTCCCTAGTTCAAGAATACACAAATAGGACCTTAAAGGATAAGGCTGTTGGTATTCTATATTTTCTTATTTTCAACAGATCCCATTAAAAGCTAGCCAACAGTGAATTTATCTGCTATTAATCAACAAGTGTGTGTGTGTGTATCACAGCCTGATATATCTTCTTCCTCTGAGTCATAGAGCTCCATTGTTGTCCAGAAACAGAAATATTATTAGGAAACACTCCATAAATGTTCATTGTTATGCGGATGATACCCAAATATATCTATCGATCAAGCCAGATGAAACTAACCAGTTAGCTAAACTTCAAGCATGCCTTAAAGACATTAAAACCTGGATGACCTGCAATTTCCTGATGTTGCCCCGGTGAGATGTGAAGTTATTGTACTTGGCCCCAAACACCTCTGAGACACGTTATCGAAAGATATAAGAGTTATCTTTGATCAGGATTTACCCAACTAGAACACTACGCTCCCAGAATGAAGAGTTACTTGTGGTTCCTAGAGTCTCCAAAAGTAGATTGGGAGCCAGAGCCTTCAGCTATCAAGCTCCTCTCCTGTGGAATCAGATTCCAGTTTGGGTGTGGGAGGCAGACACCATCTCCACGTTTAAGAGTAGGCTTAAGACTTTCCTCTTTGATAAAGCTTATGGTTAGGGCTGGCTTGGGTGAGTCCTGAACCATCCCTTAGTTATGCTGCTATAGGTCTAGACTGCCGGGAGACTTCCGATGATGCACATCTTTCCTCTCTCCTTCTCTCCCACTCCGTCTGTATGCATTTTTATCCCACTACTGCATGTTCCTAACTCGACATCTTCTCTCTCCCGTAGTTCTGTGCTTTCTCATTTCTCTCCTCTCTCCTTCTGTCACTTTCAGCTGGTATTTCTGCCTCCGGAGCTGCAGAGACTGGATCTGTGGTTCTGGGCCACTTGCTGCCTCCATGTTCCTGCAAAACAACTGCTACTACAGTAATTGTTATTGGCTCTTATGACTGTCATTCTCATTATTATTAACTTATTAATATTACCACTACCATTACATTATTACTATTTTAAAATTCTAGGTGGTATTTGCATTGTGCTTCCCTGGGGAAGGTGGGGGAGTGGCTCAGGTGAGCAGCATCAGGGAGAGATAATTGGCACAGCCATGTCTTGTTGACTAATTATGCTCTTCACTTTATATGCAGTAGCATGCTGGACCTGAGGCTCCACACACAGACAAGACAGACAGTCAGGCTGGCTGTGGAACTTGGCTTGGACTTTTGGTTTAGACGGTGATAAGAAGAAGAGGATCTCAACCAGCATGAACAAGCCGGTCAAGCAAGAGGCGTTGTGGTTGAGTGTTTTTGGTTGCTTGCTGAAAGTATGTGTGTGTGAGTCGGCTGAATAAATAAAAGACGAAACCTGTGGAAAGTCCTGCTGCATCCGTGTTTTTGCCAGGGGATCTCACGGAACCGACAGACCTGCTACAAACCCTAACCCCCCAATCCATCTAACTTTTATGAATTGATTGGTCACTTCCTATGAATTAATTTTTTGTTCTTGTAGAGTAGAAGTACAAGTTTGATTACAGCATGATTTGCTCTGGTGTCACTCTTGACTTGGAACTGGTTTTAACTTAACGCTCCAGACACCTGCACCATCCTGGAAAATATTTTCCAGAGGATGAGATTGAGGTTAGAGCAACACCACAGCAGTCTGACTGACCGCAACTAGGCTATCACCCACAGCTCTGATGGGACGCTGTCAAAGACAAATGTATGGAAGGTCAGTGGGGAACAAATAAAAGCCACATGACCATCTCGACAGTAAAGCATACATAGTGAACCCTGCCAATCTGCACGTGGACAATGGAGAGCTGACAGGGAAACACACTCTGGAGAGAGAACTCACTGGCACTGGATTCTTTAAAAAAAAAAAAGGTCAGTCAGTTCCTAAAACAGCTGGTCACTATGTATCGCAGAATGAGGCCACATAATGGTGAATGAGCCTATGGCCCACTGATGAAAGTATTGCAATATTTATATATTTTCAGTATTATGAACTGGGTTTTAGTGGCGACATTCCCGGAAAAAATGCTTTATAAAGTTATTGCCAGTGCAAACCGAACATTTCCTACTGCTGCTGCTTCACCTTAGAAGCATTTAAATGACACAACACGAGTTGACTTTTATTATGAAGTATCACAGGAAATGCAATGCATTTGTCAATGAGCTTGACACTGACCACTGTCGTTCATCAAAAATGTGTCTACAAAACAAGACAACGGTCATTTTGGCCATTTTTTGACAGCGGATGAGTTTGAAATATTGCAGGGAGTAATGCAACAGTCAGGAGCAGCCACAGTTGTTAGAGGAAGAGCTGCAGTTGACAGGCTGCTCACCTCCAACTTCTCAGCGAGGTAGCCAACTCCTTTCACTGTGCCCTGCTGTTTGCAGACTCATGCCATGTGCATAAAATCACATCACGGTTGCTCACAGAATGATGGGAAAAGGCCAATTACTGCCTTACGTCTTTATTAAAACCACAATAGTTTGTTTTGCTGTGCCCAGAATTCAGTGACATGTTGTATTAAACCGCATTTGCTGTTACCGCCAGTAACTACTGGTGTCGCCAAATCAACCAGGACTGAAATCTTAAGGATTGACACTTTAAACAGGAGGAAATAATGCATTTGTTGGGGACTATTTTCAGCGGTGGATTAATGCACATGTGGTGCTCTAGTGAGTATTTGGGGCAGAAAGACGGTTTATGTGGGACTCAGTCAGAATAAACTACAGTGTGTGTGTGTGTGTGTGTGTGTGTGTGTGTGTGTGTGTGTTCATGGTATTGAAGAAACATGTCACCCAGTGCAACAGTGTGGCTCACTGATGTGTTTTTAATTGTGTTTAAATGTGTTTTTATAATATTATTTACAGAGACCTAACAAATCCCACCATGAGCAAGCACTTGGTGAGTGGCAAGGAAAAACTTCGGGCAGAACCAGACTCAATGGCGGGTGGCCATCCACCGCTGCTGTGCACTATCAGATAGACATCTAGAGAAGGAGTTTTTGCCTAATGGCGTGTAGTCCAGTAAAAGGAGTTCAAAAGGTCTGATAATGAAAGATTCTGTGGAGACTATTAAATGTTCAATTTCAATGCCATATACCAGAACAAGGTTGAGGGTGTGGTTAAAACAGTGAGTGGCTTCATGTACACTCTGACAAAAGCCAATCTCATATTAGTGAGCATGCGCCAACGTGCATGCTGCCTGTTGCCGTAGCTCAGTTTCGTCGTTTACCATACATACTTATCATCAACCGGTAATCTACTCTGTACTTTACACTTGTTTTAATTTTATACTTAAACCCACTTGGTACTTAATTTATCTTACCTGTATTAAAGTTTATTATATTTTTTGCTTAGTACTTCTATTCTGGTACTTCTATTCTGGATGCTGGATGGCCTTGCAGATCTGTCAGTTATGACATCCAACTTTTGCTGGTGTTGTTGCAGTCGGGTCGCAGTCGCTGGACTGCTGTTGTTCCTTTTAATTTTCACAGGGTTCAGGCCCAGCTGGGAATACATCTCATCCCTAGAAGCCAGTTATAGTGCAGAGCACGTACAAAATAGAAATAGTAGTTACCTGGATGTAACTCCAGTTCCAGGGATGTTATCAAGACCAGCAGCTTTAATAAGTATATTTGGTTTTATTTTAGTGTTAAAGTTTTGTTACTGTATTATCAGAATCAGAAATACTTTATTGATCCCCGAGGAGAAAATCTTTTGTTACAGTAGCTCGCCTTTACATCAGTGCACACAGGAATACTACCAAAAAATATAATACACTATAATATAGGTGAGAAAATAAATTAAGTATCAAGTGGGTATAAGTATAAAATAAAATATGTGTGAAGTACCAAGTGGGTTTGCAGGTTGATGATAATAATACGGTATAAGGTAATAGTGCATGAACTGTCAAGTTAAGTGTAGCTTATTTAAGGTTATAATGACACGGAGGATATTGCACAGCAATAATAGAGGGATGAGTAATATCAATATCAATAAATAGGGAATTTTAAACTAAAATATTGCACAGGAGTATTACACAGAATATTGCACAATTATGTCAAGTATTGCAGAGATGTAATGATCAATGTCCAGTTTAATGACTTAGGATCATACAGACTACCCTTAGAGGGAGGAGTTAAAGAGTTTGATGGCCACAGGCAGGAATGAATTCCTGTGGCGCTCTGTGGTACTTTTTCGGGAGATGAGTCTTCCGCTGAAGGTACTCCTTTGCTTGACCAGCATGTCATGGAGTGGGTGGGAGACACTGTCCAAGATGGCATGTAGTTTGGCCAGCATCCTCCTCTCTGACACCACCAACAGAGAGGCCAGCTCCACCCCCACAATGTCACTGGCCTTACGGATCAGTTTGTTGAGTCTGTTAGCGTCCGCTACCCTCAGCCTGTTGCCCCAGCATGCAACAGCATACAGGATAGCACTGGCCACCACAGACTCATAAAACATCTTCAGCATTGTCCGGCAGATGTTGAAGGACCTCAGCCTCTTCAGAAAATAGATGCGGCTCTGGCCCTTCGTGTACAGAGCTTGAGTGTTCTTAGCCCAGTCCAGTTTTTTGTCCATGTGTACTCCCAGGTACTTGTAATCCTCTACCAGGTCCACACTGACCCCCTGGATGGACACCGGGGTCACTGGTGCCTTGGACCTTCGTAGATCCACAACCAGCTCCTGGCATCCTCAACTCCCAGCCGGGGCTGGTAGGCGAACTGAAGGGGGTCTAGGAGGGATCTGACCATGGGCCGCAGCTGTTCCAGCACCAGTCTCTCCAGGGTCTTCATTATGTGGGAGGTCAGTGCCACCGGTCTGTAGTCCTTGGAGCCACTGGGACGCGGCATCTTCGGCACAGGAATGAGGCAAGATGTCTTCCACAGAACAGGGACCCTTTGAAGACTCAGGCTCAGGTTGAAGACATGTTGAAGGACTCCACATAGCTGGGGGGCACAGGCTTTTAGCACCCCCGGGCTAACTCCATCGGGGCCTGCAGCCTTGTTTGAGTGGAGTTTCATCAGCTGTCCTCTCTGCTGGTCAGCAGTCAGGCACACAGCAGAGGTTCCAGTCGGGGGAGGGGGGAGTCATTAGTAGTGTGAAGAGGGCCTGATAGCCAGTTGAGGGGGGAGTAGGACTCTCCCAGGAAGATGGGGGAGGGGGGAGCAGTGGACACAGAGGAGTCTGAGGGCCGACAGCAGCTGAGTTAGAGGGGGGATGAGCAGGAGCCAGTGTGTCAAATCTGTTAAAGAACAGATTAAGTTCCTTGGCCCTGTCCAAGCTGCCTTCAACTCCTCTGCTGCCAGTCAGTCTGAAGCCAGTGATGGTCTTCATGCCACTCCAGACCTCTCTCATGCTGTTCTGCTGGAGTTTCCGCTCCAGCTTCCTCCTGTACTTCTCCTTGGATCCTGGATAGCCCTCACCTCCTCCCTATTACCATCAGTAAAGGCCCTCCTCTTGGCATTCAGGATGTCTTTGATGTCCTTTATTACCCACGGTTTGTTATTTGGATAACAATGGACCATCTTAGTTGGGACATTGCAGGCCATACAGAAGTTAATGTAGCCAGTAATGCACTCAGTAAGCCCATCAATGTCCTCTCCATGAGGCTCACAAAGTACATCCCAGTTTGTCACCTCAAAACTTTCCTGCAGTGTCTCATTGGTCGCAGGTTGCCTTTTAACCAGAGGCACATAACAGTGTGTGAGGTAAACCAGGTTGTGGTCTGACCTACCCGGGGGCTGTATGCGTCCTTAACGTTAGCATACAGCAGGTCCAGTGTCCTCTCCTCTCTAGTAGGACAATTCACATACTGTGTGAAATTAGTCAGTGTTGTTGAAACACTAATATGGTTGAAGTCACCCGAGATTAATATGAGTGCACTCGGGTGTTGAGTTTGGAGTTGTACTATGGTGGTGTGAATGGTGTTGCATGCCGATGCCGGGTTAGCAGAGGGGGGGGGTGTAAACAGCCACAACAATGGCATGTGAGAGTTCATGTCGCAGATAATATGGCCGGAGTCCCACAGCTAACAGTTCAATGTCCGGGCTACAGATACTCTGCTCGATAGTAGCGTGACCAGGGTTACACCATCTGTTGTTAACTTGAACAGCAAGCCCGCCGCCTTTCCGTTTACCGCTCTCGGTGTGATCCATGTCGCCCCTAACAGTCTGAAAGCCGTCGATGGAAACGTTACGGTCCGGGATATCCTGGTGTAGCCGTGTCTCTGAGAAGCACATCAAACTACACTCACCGAACTCCATCTGACTCCGGGCTAACGCCGTTAGCTCGTCCATTTTATTCGCCAGCGATCTCACGTTGCCCATGACGAGAGAAGGCAGACACGGCTTAAATCTCTTGTTCTTAAGTCTCTTTTGTCTGCACCCCTCTCTCTTCCCTCGCCACTTCGTTCCACCTCTGCATCCTCGGTGTGTCCTCCTCCAGATCTCAGTGGAGACATCGGTTGTCCTGGGCACCATGCCGCTCGGCTTCAGCGCGACCAGCTGTACCCTGGTGTAAACAATGCGGTCAAACAGCTGATCTGCAGTGGTACCCTGACCGAGTAGCAGGAGAAGAAGTTCCACGGCAAAAAAAAGTACTAAAACACTCTGATTTTCGTAAAGAGCGTAGTTTAAATTATACTTACACACAAGTTACTCAAGTTTGGAAGAAAAGGAAAGCTAAAAGTTGGAAAAAGTAAGACAACGAGAAGGAGCTACGGCAACAGGCAGCATGCAGCATGCAGGCTGGTGCATGCACACTAACACTTATGCTGTCAATACAAGCTCAACACTTCCTGTCTTCTTTTCAATTTGAAATCCCTCTAGCATTTCAGTGGACACTTTTCTAACAAGGCTTTTATTGTGAAACATTTGCAGGAACATGTTACGAAAAATTCAGCGACTTGCATGGTTCCCATACAGTACTTCAAATTATATAACAGGCACTGGGATTTTATCCACCCTTTTTCTCCCCCCGGCCTTTATTTGTTCTTGGTGACCACGGCCATTATTTGAGACCTGGCTTTTATTTGAGAAAATACGGTATTCTGATACATACTGATAACAGCAGACCTGTGATCAGCAAACCACTTGACAAGGAAAGAGTGCACTGAATAGACATCTACTATGTAGAGAGAGAGAGAGAGAGAGAGAGAGGGAGAGAGGTTTTGGGGAGGGTGGGTGGGGGTGGGTGAGAGGGAGGCACAATGCAAATACCACCTAGAATTTTTATAGTAGTAATAATGTAATTGTAGTGGTAACATTAATATTAATAAATTAATAATAATAGGAATGACACCTATAGGAATAATAGTGACAATAATAGTAACAGAGCCAATAACAACAACTGTAGTAGCAGTTGTCAAGTAGGAACATGGGGGCAGCAGGTGGCCCAGAACCTCAGATCCAGTCTCTGCAGCTCCAGAGGCCATCTGCTTTTATTTTATTTATTTCTTATTAGTTTGCTGTGTTCAGGATTTTTCTGGGCAGCAACCTTTGGGCAGTGATGTGTAGCCCCCACCCGGTAATAGCACGTAGGCTGTAAGGTCGGGACTGTAAAAACGTAGCGACATCGCTGTCTCCATCTCGCCTCTGCTCTCTGTCTGTGTGCAGGGCTGTGTGTCTGTTTGACCGAGGGCGGGGTGAGCTAAGCAATTCAGAGAGGCCACAGAGTGGACAGGATGAAGCCTACCTTTGCATTCACACAAAATCCGACAATTGCGGAGGTGTGCAGAGGTGTCAGCGTGTTTATTTGTGCTATAGAACGTAACCACCGTGAAACAATCAGTTACATACGCAGTTAATTCAAGTTAATTCAATTCAGTTAAATCCTACTTATTCTGCCTTTAAGCACATGTCATGTTTTAAATGTAACTTATAAATGTAACCTATTACTAGTAACTATTCATAAATATTATAGGAAACTGTCTAAGGAGAGCTGTGGAAATATTCGTTTTGGGACTATGACTGAATGAAAACACTGAAAATAGTTTACAGCTGGAGGACCAAAACAGACATTTGTAATTACAAGAACTATGGCTGTTGTAAAGCAGCATGCGGTGGAATTGTATGGCTGTAGTTTTTCCCATGTTATTTGTTCTTGTGATTGTCCACTCTACATTTATCTGTCAAAAATCAGTAGTGAAGTGTACTCTACTCACGGCGAATTAACTCCAGAAAAACAAAAACACCTTGAAATACTGTGATATTATCTTAAGGCCATATTAAGGCCTTGTAACTTTTTTAATACAATGAAAGTACAAGATGTTTTAGTGATTACACATGTACTTGCTTTGTCAGAAATAATTTTAATGAGGTTTTAGATTGAAACTGCATTTCCCATCTAATTGAAATTATGTTAACATTACTAATCTCTGTAGATCTAATGTCACTTTCGATTGCCAATAACAGTTGAGTAATCAACCTTTCTTTTATCCTTTGCATAAATGAAGGCATCAGAGACATATCAGCAAGTCATCTGTTTTATTTAAAAAATTCCTGTTCCACCTCTAGTAATATTCTCTAGAGTAACCACCACCATAAGACCAAATGATATAATATAAACATTAGTGATGTCTGTCTGTGACTGTCTCTGATGCTATATATTCTTTTGTTATCTCTTGGTCTCAATGAGGTGACCTGATTTAATAAAGGTTGTATATATAAATGAGGGAATATCTTGTGGAGGAATGGTGTTCATCCCTCCATAGATAGGCAAGGAGCACTAAAGCTGTTCTGGAGTCTTGTGGTGGCCTAACTCAATACTAAGACACTTCATGGTTTTGGCTTATTTTTGCATGTTTGTCACACTTAAATGTTTCAGATCATGAAACATATTTAAATATTAGTCAAAGATAACACAAGTAACCACAAAATGCAGCTTTTAAATGAAGGTTGTTATTATTATGGGAAAACAAAATCCAAACTTACATGGCCCTGTGTGAAAAAGTGATTGCCCCCTAAACCTAATAACTGGTTGAGCCTTGCTTAGCAGCAACAACTGCAATCAAGCGTTTGCGATAACTTGCAATGAATCTTTTAGAGCGCTGTGGAGGAATTTTGGCCCACTCATCTTTGCAGAATTGTTGTAATTCAGCCACACTGGAGGGTTTTAGAGCATGAACTGCCTTTTTAAGGTCATGCCATAGCATCTCAATAGGATTCAGGTCAGGACTTTGACTAGGCCACTCCAAAGTCTGTCAGCCTCACTAGAATGCTGTATCAAATTCACATCTGAATTCAGAGACCCCACAACAACATCCAAAGCTCCCTTGCCTCAGTTAAGGTCAGTGTTCATGACTCCACCATAAGAAAGAGACTGGGCAAAAATGGCCTGCATGGCAGAGTTCCAAGACAAAAAACACTGCTGAGCAAAAAGAACATTAAGGCTTGTCTCATTTTTGCCAGAAAACATCTTGATGATCCCCAAGACTTTTGGGAAAACATTCTGTGGACTGACGAGACAAAAGTTGAACTTTTTGGAAGGTGTGTGTCCCATTACATCTGGCGTAAAAGTAACACCGCATTTCAGAAAAAGAACATCATACCAACAGTAAAATATGTTAGTGGTAGTGTGATGGTCTGGGGCTGTTTTGCTGCTTCAGGACCTGGAAGACTTGCTGTGATGAATGGAACCATGAATTCTGCTGTCTACCAAAAACTCCTGAAGGAGAATGTCCGGCTATCTGTTAGTGACCTCAAGCTGAAGCAAACTTGGGGTCTGCAGCAGAACAATGATCGAAAACACACCAGCAAGTCCACCTCTGAATGGCTGTAGAAGAACAAAATGAAGACTTTGGAGTGACCTAGTCAAAGTCCTGACCTGAATCCTATTGAGATGCTGTGGCATGACCTTAAAAAGGCAATCCATGCTTGAAAACCCTCCAATGTGGCTGAATTACAACAATTCTGCAAAGATGAGTGGGCCAAAATTCCTCCACAGTGCTGTAAAAGACTCATTGCAAGTTATCGAAAACGCTTGATTGCAGTTGTTGCTGCTAAGCAAGGCTCAACCAGTTATTAGGTTTAGGGGGCAATCACTTTTTCACACAGGGCCATGTAGGTTTGGATTTTGTTTTCCCTTAATAATAACAACCTTCATTTAAAAACTGCATTTTGTGTTTACTTGTGTTATCTTTGACTAATATTTAAATTTGTTTGATCTGAAACATTCAAGTGTGACAAACATGCAAAAAAAAAGAAATCAGGAAGGGGGCAAATACTTTTGCACACCACTGTATAAAGAATTGGCCGATATAATGATATCGGAAGTTTTTACTCCCTCATTTTGGTATTGGCATCTGCCCCAAAAATCCTGCATCAGTCGGACTCTGATTAATTGTAAATATTCATTAATTACTTTACTTCTTAATTCAAGTTATTTGCTTTTATCAGTATTTGTGGCAGTCATATTCTCAGTTGTATTGTAATTAACTAATGCCATCTTCTACAGATGCCTGTTTGAACTTTTTTGAACAAAAATAACCTTTGAACTTGTCCATCTTGAAATAAAAAGCCCCACGGCATGCGTGCAGTGGGCACCTAGTCTCGTCTAAAATTGGCGATTACATCACTTTTGGTGCGCGGCTGCGCGCACCCTCGCAACCTTTTTTGACATTTGTTTACATGTCACTGCTAGTAGCTACATTCTACTTAGACCCCTTACTAGCTCTCTTAAATGCTTAAAACTATTGTATGGTTCTTTTCATTGACAGAACAACAAAAAAACCTTTATCCTAGTGTTCCACTTTGTATTGTGTACTAAACAGGTTACACAACAAATTTGCCCAAAAAGGGCACTAAAAGTGTTTTGATGTTTGTTGAGCAGCACAAAACAGCATTAACAAAACACATTTATCACATTTTTTTAAAAATGATCTTCAGATGTACAATTTGGATATATAAAACAAACACTAGGATTATTTTATAGATTTACACCTAATGATCTCTGGTGGATGTTATAAAATGAGAGTTAAGACATAGAATCCAATTCAAAACCACAAACTACATAGTCCCTTTATTGAAGGGATATTATATTTGATTACATTAACAGTATATATGTTAATGGTATTGTGTTTCACTCCTTGTTATGGTTATGTTACACAATATTTAAGTGCCTTATATGATAATGCACTGTAATATTATGATAGGACTAATTATGGCCTAGCACAATTGTGAATCCATCTGATTTGTATGTTAGATTGTGAATCAAACACAAACAATGGGAATCATAGCAAGTCTTCTGAGCTCTTAAATGTTTCCCTAGAGATAGTCTAAAAACCATAGCTGGCTTAGAACCTGCCTGACTGAAAAACCTCATTATTGGCTGGCGCTGTGAGGACACTCTTGTTTGATCTCCCACCGCTGAATAGATTATTAAAAAAGTTGATGGAGGGATTTTTTTCCCTCCCATGCCATTAAAGGGAGGAGATTCTGGCAGATAGATATGTGTGATTCATATCTGGGAGAAGCTTCATACACGTACACACACACAGACACACACCTCAAACTTGGAAGCTGCCTGTTGTTTTGTGAGTGGCGGCAGCAACATCAAACATAACTGTGAATTAATGGAAAACTAAACCCCCCTTCCACTAAAGTTTAGTCAAACTCCTAAGTTTCATCCAGCTGAAGTAGACTGATTTGAAATTAAAGAGGCAGAACTGGATGTGGAGGCGTGTTGAAGGGGATGGCTGTCAGACGAACATATGGCTAGTGACTGAGTGGCTAACCAGTGGCCATATGCAATCATCTAATCATGTTTATGGCCATCAAAAAGCTGCGGATGATGATTGGCTCATCTGTAAAGCTGTCTGGCATTTATATTCAAAGCATACACCTAAACATGTGCCTTTGTCTCTTAGCAATCTGCTGAGATTACTCCCTTGTGTCCTGTCTGACAACATTCAAAATCACTTCTGTCTTGTCTTTTACTACACTTTTTACAAGTAAATAATAAGGGCAATAAGGGAGAGGTTTGAAAGCATTTCAGTGTATCTTTTGTACAAAGTAGGAAATTCATCACTCCATTATTTTCTTCCTGTGTCCAGCAGATGGAAGATCTCTTTCATTCGAGGGTAACTGTCCTGGTCCAAGATGTCTTCATCTCAGGCAGGTTGCTTGAAGGCCCTGAGAGAGGAGATAGTTGGAATGGAAAGGAAAGGAGCTGACATATCACAATAGATATACAGTGGTGTAAAAAAGTGTTTGCCCACTTCCTGATTCTTTTTTTTTTTTTGCATGTTTGTCACACTTAACTGTTTCAGATCATCAAACAAAGTTAAATATTAGTCAAAGATAACACAAGTAAACACAAAATGCAGTTTTTAAATGAAGGTTGTTATTATTAAGGGAAAACAAAATCCAAACCTACATGGCCCTGTCTGAAAAAGTGATTTCCCCCTAAACCTAAAAACTGGTTGGGCCACCCTTAGCAGCAACGACTGCAATCAAGCGTTTGCGAAAACTTGCAATGAGTCTTTTTGGAGGAATTTTGAAAGAGTGAAGTGCAGGGAGGTTGAGGCAGAGTAGGTTGGTAAAAAGAGGGAAGAAAAAAGAAGAAAGAAGAAATAAATGAAATATTGCTTTCCCTACCTGCTGGTCAGCTTCTGGATGGAGTGAGGGTTCATGGGTAATATAACGCTGCAGAGAACTGCCTTGAGGACATCCTGTTTTACCAAGCCAGAGCGGGTGGTGTCAAAGGCCTGCAGCGCTTGCCACAGTGGGGTACAGTTTATACACATCTGAAAGGTAAAAGAACACACTGATGTACATACATCATATTTTAGAGACAGATCTCTCTCTTGCTTTGTCTTTCTCTCCTCAAAAAGGGCAGGAAGTGAGTCATCTCTGGTTTCGGTTGCCATGGAGAAGATCCCAGTGCAGCTCTGGGATGTGAGAGAAAAGCTAGCCCCAACTCCACTGCCTTTCCTGCAAATTAGCCGTGATTAACACACTAACTCAGGAGCTGATTTTTCTGGGCAAACATTTTAATTAGAAGTGTTTCCTCTGCCGTTTGCATCCTGACATGTCACTTAGAGCCAATTTACCCCTTCGTCTTTAAAGAGGATTATGCAGGGGAGAGGGCCTGATGTTGACATGCAAACAGGAGGAATAAAACACACAACGTCGTTCAGATAAGTCTGTACCTTGTCGTAGAAAAGAGTCTGCAGCTTCCTGTGTGGCAGGACTGATGGGGCTTCACACAAACTGGAAAGAGATTCTGATCTCTGCTACCTGTATTTGACTTGCTCAGGTGGAATTGTTCCTCGACTGGCCATCTCTATAAAACACAATCTATAGAATAACTTTTGATTCTAGTATTTACAAATATGGCCATGGTAGTTGGAGACTAGATTTCATGAAACAGTTAGATCTTGTATCTGACTTTGCCATTGGTTTTAATCTGGAAGGTTTTTAGCCATACTAGCGGTTGGGCTCTAGGGATGGCAATGTTGGTCTGTCAGTACACCATTTTGACCCAGACTGAAATATTTCAAAAACTATTGGATGGATTGATCTAAAAACTGGTACAGATATTCATGGTAACCAGAGAATTCTAATACATTTGGTGATCCTCTGACTTTTCATCTAGCACCACCAGCAGGTTACATTCACTTATCCAGTGAAATACCTCTATCTCTAATATCTGCTAGATGAATTGGCAAATTTGTTTTTGTTGGATGTGCAAATAAATTGCACTTAAGGGAGCTTTAGTGTGTGGACCCTTTTTCATGTTTAAATGTTTTTTGTACAGACATTCATGTTTACAAGAGGAATCCTACTGAGTTTGGTGATTCCCTGACTTTTCCTCTAGCTCCAACATGAGGTTGACATTTGTGATTTTGGGTAAAATGCCTCGACAACTATTGGATAGATTGCCATGTTTAGACATTCATGTTCCCCTCAGGATGAATTGTAAAAATTTTGGTGATTCTCAGAATTTTCATCTAGCGCCATCATCAGGTCAAAATTTAAATGTATCCAATACCATTCCTATCCAATACCAATACCCCTCTGACCAGGGTTACATGCAAAGGATGTGGGATGAATGGTTACTTCGAAACCCACAATCAAGGCTTACAGCGAAGCAACTAGTAGTGTTCCAACATCCACAAGCGGCAACTGCTATCACAACTTGAGATTGACGAGATACAACACAAGGTCAGAGATTGGGTCAGAGATTGGGTATGAAGCCCCAACAAGTGCAATCACGCTGAACGAGGCAGCGACTGACCTGAAAGATAAGATCATAGCGAGGATGAATGCAAGGCAACCCCGATGCCAATTACAACGGCCAAGTGAAGTACCATCAGAAAGTCACTTTCAGATGTGAATGCAGCATTGAGTGCAATCCCTACCACAACCATCACTGAAACCAATGAGCTGATATACACCTCAGCAGCAGTGATCCGCGAGATGCTTGGCTATAAGCCATGAGAAACAGTACCCACCATGGAAACTGGCTAAAGAAGCTCACTGCACTCCACGAGCGCCTAGCAGCACAAATGAACCAGCTGCTAAGAGATGGGACGCACCCTGAATGGCTTACCGAAGGGCGTACAATCCTGATCCCGAAGGATCCCACGATGGCAAAGGAACCAGAGGAGCCAAACAGCAACTCCTGGTTGACAGAACAGTCACCCAAGACTGCAGAACCCGACACACCAACCTGTGCACTGCCTGGATCGATTACAAGAAAGCTTATGACTCAATGCCACACACATGGATCACTGAATGCTTGGAGATGTACAACATCAACAGGACTCTAAGAGACTTCATTGCAAACTCGATGAGGCTGTGGAAAACCACCCTTGAGGCCAATGGCAAGCCACTTGCACAAGTATCCATCAAATGTGGCATATACCAAGGAGATGCTCTGTCCCCACTGCTGTTCTGCATAGGTCTGAACCCCCTCAGCCAAATAATCAACAAGACTGGCTATGGATATGGACTCAGGAAAGGGGCCACCATCAGTCACCTCCTCTACATGGATGACATCAAGCTATATGCTAAGAGCAAGCGGGACATCGGCTCACTGATCCACACCACCAGAATCTACAGCTCTGACATTGGGATGTCATTCGGGCTTGAGAAGTGCAGTCGAATGGTGACAAAGAGAGGGAAGGTAGTCCACACAGAAGGAACAATAGCAGACATTGAGTAAGGGTACAAATACCATGGAATACCACAAGCAACTGGCAACCTCGAAGAGGTAACAAGAAAAACAGCAACTGCCAAATACCTTCAACGAGTAAGGCAAGTCCTAAGAAGTCAGCTCAATGGCAAGAACATGTCCCAGGCAATAAACAGCTACGCCCTGCCAGTGATCAGATACCCTGCGGGAATAATAAGGTGGCCAAAGGAAGAGATACAGACCACAGACGTTAAGACGCGAAAGCTCCTCACCATGCATGGAGGGTTCCATCCCAAATCCAGCACCCTGAGACTGTACGCTAGCCGTAAGGAAGGCGGCCGTGGACTAGTGAGTGTGAGAGCCACTATCCAGGATGAAACATCCAAGATCCACAAGTAGATCAAAGATAAGGCCCCAACAGATGACGTGCTCAGTGAATGTCTCAGGCAATGGGGAACAGAGGAAGAGGTGCTGGAGGAGGGACCATCATGGGAGGACAAACCCCTACATGGGATGTACCACCGGAACATAACTGAAGTGGCTGATATCAAGAAATCCTACCAGCGGCTAGAGCGGGCCGGACTGAATGACAGCACAGAGGCACTCATCATGGCTGCACAGGAGCAGGCCCTGAGCACCAGAGCAATAGAGGCCCAGATCTACCACACCAGACAAGACCCAAGGTGTAGGCTGTGCAAAGAGGCCCCTGAGACAATCCAGCACATAACTGCAGGGTGTAAGATGCTGGCAGGGAAAGCATACATGGAACGCCATAACCAAGTAGCTGGCATAGTGTACAGGAACATATGCATGGAGTATGGACTGGAAACCCCGAGGTCAAAGTGGGAAACACAGAGGAAAGCCATTGTGGTTGACGTAGCTATACCAAGTGATGGCAACATCAGGAAAAAGGAACATGAGAAACTAGAGAAATACCAAGGGCTCAGAGAAGAGCTGGAGAAGGCTTGGAAGGTGAAGGCGACAGTGGTGCCCGTGGTCATCGGAGCACTCGGGCCAGTGACCCCCAAACTGGAGGAGTGGCTACAGCAGATCCATACATATGTGGTTAACAGTTATAGTTTAATCCACTGTATCCATATCTAGCTCAGTAAACTGGAGCAAGCATAAAGCTATGGCTTTTTACAAAGCTTAGCTTGTCCAGGAAGAGTTTATAGGAAATGGTGGACTTGTTATTGGGACTGTAGTGATTCCACAACCTAGAAAAAAGCAAACAGATGCTGGACGTTCATATTTAAATAAGTGGTACAGTTTATAATTTCAAGAAAATCCATGTCAATGACAAGATGAGAAAAGAAGTCATGCTTCATGCTTGGCTTCATGTGTTCTAACACAGACAGAGCAAGTGTGTGTATGTGTTTGAGAGAGAGAGAGAGTCCTGAGCACTAAAAGCAATTAAAGCCATTGAAAATGAACCTGTCACACACAATCCTCTAGAGCC
Organism: Siniperca chuatsi; assembly: GCF_020085105.1. Lineage (NCBI taxonomy): Eukaryota > Metazoa > Chordata > Actinopteri > Centrarchiformes > Sinipercidae > Siniperca > Siniperca chuatsi. The sequence goes on along the minus strand of NC_058064.1, from coordinate 23,280,549 downwards.
GCGTCAAAAAAGTTGAGCCGCGTTTCTGGAGTGGATTTGACTGCAGGGCCCAAAGTTTTAAAAGTCAATTAGCTCTTTCTTATCCTGAGACAAAGGCTGACCACAAAGTTAGTGTTAGTGATCTTGTCCTAGCTGACAGACGACTTCGCACCACAGGGACTACTCAAAATTGGGCCTGTGATGGTTGGTTTACAACGCATGTGTGTGTGTGCAACACATTAACATATGCACATATGTTTAAAAAAAGGATGATTTGAATTTGATTATATGCATGTACATTTTTTTAAGTCAGTATGTGTTCAGACATTCAGCTGTTGCTCTCAGGTGTAATAGTGTGTATGTGCATGTCTGTGAGAGAGAGGATCCAGATTTGATAAAATGGTATTGAACTGTAAACGTCATTGCACAGAAAAACTGTGTGTGCACAGTAAGTAAAGCAGGTTAAGTTTAAGCAGGAAATTAGTCTGTAAACTGTCTGTAGGACAGTTTGGGTAATCATTTTACCGTTTACCGACTTCTTTTTAGCACTGTTATCATCTTTCCAGATCTCAGCAATTAACTTGATGTGGGCCTGTGATTGATACTGATAGAAATGATGGACAAACTACAAAAATAAGACCCAAACTGTAATAAACCAGAATCAATCTTTAAGTATATATTTTTTTTTTCCTATATATTCTGGCTGGTTGGCTGGAAACATTTCTTGTGGCGGATGTAGTCTCAGTAATGAAAGCGCTATATGCTTGTATGTATGGTTTTTGGGACAGGAAGTGACGCTGACTGCCTGTCAAATTGTGTCAGATGTATAACACTAACCCCCACCTCTGAAACTTCTTGTCTGTCAGGTGGATGCAGTAGTTGTCCAGGATGCGGCGGAACTCGTGCTGTCGGATGTGTCCTTCTCAGTTGTAGTCAAGCAGGTGGAACACTCTGATCACGGTCCTCAGGTTGCCTCCGATCTGCAGGGTTCACATACAATGATTGACAGCAAACCTACACCTTGGTGGCACCTGTGAACTCCTGAACCCGACCAACTTGTGAGGCATGGCTCATCTCTGTGAACATTGTTATTGACATGCCTGCCTTTATCTGTGAAAGCCTGGGCCTATTCCCCAAAGTGCTGACAACTGATGACGTGGGAGAGAGCAAATAGGAGATGCAAAGATTGCTGGTAGACAGATGAAATAGAGAGAAGAGAAGGAGGTGGGAGGGTACTGAGGTGGATTATGGGTCAGTAAAGCACAGATGGAGAGGTTTATGGTTTAGAACAGCAGCTTGAAATGGATGTGCTCCTATGTTTCATGATTGAAAATTGGGAGACATACTTATAGGTGATCTGATTTGAAGGATGATATCTACTCAGACTAGACTGTGATCAATTTCACATGACAACTTGACAGCTCATTGATTGCTGGCGTAATGAGAATTTAAGTCTATAAACAAGGTCATGGGCCACAAAATACTGAAAAACAACTATTATAGATCATCATGTGATACTACAAATTCCATTAAAACCAGTACAAATGAAACTCAGGTATATCAGGAGGCATCACACATAACACATCACATCATAAAAGAGATTAACTGCCTGATTTTTCAACAGTGATTAGTAATGGTTTTGGAGGGTATAGACAAATTATGTCGTCCTACTGATACAGCGTCAGATCAGAAAATGCTTCTTTGTTGGATAAACTCCTCTCTGCATTGGTCCGCAGAGACATTTAAACATATCACAGAAGATCATAAATAGTGGCAGTGTCACATTTCACAAATTATTTTCGCTTGCAAATTGCAGATTCAGTCCTACAGGGCTCTCACATGCTCATGCATGAGTTACAATATGACATTTGTTTTTTTTTCAGTGAAAACAAAATGAGCAAATCACAACCAGCATTTTGCAAATTCTGTGAAATGGAACGCAGTAAACCCTGGTTTCTGGTGCTTTTGTTATGGTTTCACAGAGGTTCTGGACCCAAATGCACCACTAACACAGAGAGAGATTAGGTGATAGCTTCAGTTTATTATCAGAACCACGAAAAGACACTTGGTGCGTGTAGGGAAGCGGCAAGAGCTTGTGGCTTAGGCAGGCTGGCGAGTGACTGGCGGAACTGGTGCTGGCTGGAGACAGGTTAATCAGGGAGATGAGCCTGGACACAGGAATCAGACGAATAATCAGGGTTTCACAAGACATACAAGCAAGATAATCTTTCGTTGAGTACAGGCCGAGCTTCATAGGTAAACTAACGATCTGGCGAAGACTGGATGGAAGAGCTGGGTATATATACTGTCAGGTGTTGATTAGTGGAAGGAGATCAGGTGAGTTACAGCAGGTGTAGCAGGTGTGTCAGTTCTTGATTGGAGGTTCCTGGGAGGCCGTGCCCTGCCAGCCACACACTCACACACACACACACACACACACACACACACACACACACACACACACAGACAAACACAGAGGGAGAACCAACAGGGGACAAACAGATAGTCGGAGTGGACTGCAGAACCATCTAAAATGTACATAATTCCTAGGGATAGTAGGCTGCATTTAATAGAGGGTGCAATATTGGGCCTCCTTACAGGCAATACATCTAATGTCTAGTCAGTCTAACTCTGACTAGCACAATGAGCAGTCTAGGATCAGAGCAGTAGAACACTGAGGAGCTACATGCACAAAGAGATTAGATACATGTATAATTGGAACACCCTGACACTCTCAGAAGCTGGATGATGAGGTTTTGGATCAGGTTACCATTGTTAGACCTCAGTTGCAGTCACTCAGTCAGTCTGAGTGAGCACCTCAGCCAAGTCCAGGCCGTCCCGCTTCCAATGTCTCTGCCATGCACCAGCTCGCTTTGTAGCTCCAGGGCGCTACGCTAACCATGGAGGAACAAGAGCAGAGATACTAAATATACCCCCAGTGACTCTTGGGTAATCAGAGTCTTCTGTCGCCCAGAGAAGTCTCAGTCTAATTGCACTCTGATTAGATGAGCTGCTAAGTGTCTCAGTGAAAGGCGTGAAGGGACCCTCCCTCATGTGCTGTACATTGTGACATCGTCACTACGAAGACACAAAATAGAGCAGATGGAGTAAAGTCAAGCAAAAACATACTAGATGCTGAACATTACGGTTCACTATTTCCTGAAATGCACGAGACTATGTTGTGTTTCTATAAGTCCAGATTTCTACGTCTTTAGTTCTCTTTTGAATCACAGGGGAGGTGGGGGTTTTGTAAGGCAGCAAAACTTTCTCTCCTCTCCACTTTTTGTAATCTAACAACTTTAGCTACTGTGCAAGCTTCCTTATAAGCATAACAATTAGCCCTGCATTTATACCACCTTTCATTCTGCCAGAGTCAGGGGAAAGGGAAGAGGCGCTGCACAGCAGCCTGTGCGTTTAAAAAAAGATCAAATGAAAGTGAATTTATTAAAGACAGATATAAATATGATTCTCTCCCCCTCCTCCCTCCCTCCTTCTTTAACTTAGAGGATTCTGTGCTAATTAGAAATGTGTTAAAATCACAAAGGAGGGAGAAAGGAGATCATACGATATTAATGAACAGAGTCAGAGGGATATCATCCAATCTCCATCTCTATCTCCATCTCATCTCTCCCTCTGCACACACACACTCTCCCTCTCCTTTTATCCGCCTTTGTTTCCTCCTCATCTCAATTCCCTTGCAAACTTTGTTTCCCTTTCTTTCTTCCCCTTTTGTCTTTCAGCCCATGCCTCCCTCTGCCTTTTTTCTCCTACAAATTTCTTGATTATTTAGTTTTTATCTCCAATTTCCTCCTTTCTATTTCTCCTTTTTCCCCCTCTCTCCACTCCCCCTGTCTTTCAGCAGTGCCAGCGCTCCATTAGGCAGCTGTGTTCTGGTTGGCGTGGTTGGAGGCCTGGCGCTGTGCCACGCTCAGAGTGTCTCAGCAGCCCTCGCCCATCCGTCTGCCCACCCAGCCCCTTGGTCCTTAATTAATGAAAGCTCTGTTGTTTTTGTTTACCGGCCTGTTATATGCTAAACCAGCGAGCCCTGAGTGTGTGTGCCCATCCTTCCTCGATGTCTTTGTGTTACCCTCTCAGTTGATTAGTATGATTTCAACAGCCATGACCCAAAGTCAGGTCTGCTAGCCATTTGATCACTGTGTTTTCTCAACCTTTCTCCTCCTAATGTCTCTAACACGTTTAAAGGGTCAGTTCACCCAAATTTCAAGGACAAATAAAAAGCATATTTCCTCATTCACCTCTACTGGTATCTAGCCACCCTGATTTTGAGATTCTCTCTCTGAGATACAATGGAGGTGAATGGAATTCTGTTTGTGGTGCTCACAGCATTGAACAATGGCGTTCAAAAAAAATTAAAAAGTAGCATCTCTCTCTACAAACAGTGTTCCTGATACTACACAGAACACACAAAAGAATTTCAATTTCATTTTCAAAGGGACTATTTCTTCAGAAGAAAGTAGTTCCATTAAAAACGGTTCACAGTGAGGTCTATTTCAAGAGTAGTTGGGACAGATGACTGACAGTTGGAGCAATTCCAAGTCATGGGTGGGCATGAAACTCTCCTGGCTGAATCAGAACATGAGCAACTGTGTATGAAAATATCTGGTTCTGTGATAAAAAGTCTAAAGTGAACCCAGATTATACTTTCCACATTCCCGTGGATAAGAGGGTCACTGGGATGTAAATTTTGTCATCTGCCCATGACCGCAGAGAATGGTATCCACTGTCCATGTTCTTGTCCATTATAGCCGATCCTGTAAAAGCATGTGGACAAAAAATTCCACTATGACTAGAAAAGTGTATTACAGTAAGAAACATCCAATCACAGAGCTTAAAATTCTGTTGCATAATGCGCTAGTGGCGAGCTAAAGCTAGAAATTACAATTTGTAGAAACTTGATAAAACAGTCATAATACAATTATGGCACAATGTTTTGTTCCAAAGTGCAACAACAAAGCATTTTGAATTTGTTATAGCTTTAAATTATGTCTCTGACTGACCTTTTTATTTGTAGCAGCAGTGGTTAAAGCTAATGGGTATGAGTTTTCAGACCATACCAAATAATTGAAAAAATTGTATCCTTACACAAAAGACTTCTGTGTTGAGGAAAATTGACAGACTGAGAATTTACAGTAAGGAAAAATATTCCCAAACCAGCAGCTTCTACCACTTTTCAGAGACAGGTATATCAAAAATCTGGACAAATAAATCTAAATGTGTTCAGAAATGACATTACTGGATCTTTAAACGGATTTGCTTAATTCAGCTGACCTGTTTAAATACAGGAAAATATCTTCAATGATTTGTTAAGCATGAAACCTTCTCAGCTGGCCTTAATTAGAGATGATTAATGACTAATGTGATGTGTTTGTGCCTCTAGCCTCCCACCTCACCTGCATGTTTGTTACTGTTACTGTTTGACTTGGTAATGTATACAGAAGGTAAAACGGGCCAAAGTGTTTCACTTAGACAACACATTTTTTTTCCTTTCCTGTAAGAGACAAAATTATGAAACCTACACACGGGATCGTGGACACTAAAACCACCAAATAAAACTTATGAAAGACGAAACCTTAATCATAGAACATGACAGGATAGCTGTGTTATAATAAATATATAAGTGTAGCAATAATCCTCACATGTCAACACTGTCTCTCAGACATTACTTAATGTCACAGATGAAGCTGCATTTCAGTATTTTCAGTCAAACTGTGATAACTTGTAAACAGTCTGTAATGACAAGGCTTTAAAAGATACCTGACTCTCCTCTCTCTGTCAGCTAGAGCTCCGCCGTGCTTGCTCTAACCTTTCCTGTCACCATGAATTATGGGAAGGAGACAAGCAGAGGGATAGGACGGCTCTCTCAAGAGGAGAGATGAAAGAGGGAGATGGGGAGAGAGAAAGAGATGGAGAGTTGGAGGGGAATGAATGACAGTCAGATCACAAACAAAGACAAAGAGAAGAGAAAATAGAAAAAAGCCAGGAGAGATCAGACAGCGATCATAAGAGAGCGCAGAGATGAACTTTCTTTTTTCTGTCCATTAGAGGGCTAATTTCTCACTGGTTGGGCTCCAGAGTGCCAGAGACAGACAGCATTAGATTGGAGCTCAGGGGGATAATAAGGGGCTCTAGGACCATTCTGTTGCTGTCACTTGCAATCCAAACATTAGTATTACAAAGGCACTACATAACCTTAACAACATGGAGGGTCTACAAGAGGGCTTCCCAGCAATAGCTGTGGCCCCTGAAATAGATGCAGATTAGACCACACCCTCTCCCTGACTAAACATACATTGAACATTTGTGTTGCATTTTTTCTGTCCACATTCTAAGGCTTTTTGTTTTAGAAAGAAACTGTCAAGAGAAAGGGGGACATTCCTTCTTTTTACATGCAAGTTTTGAATTGTTAAAGACGAAAAAGAGAAAGGACACCTCAACACAACCACTTTTATGTGGAGTATAAGTAAATTAATTGGATAGTGGTTGTGCAATGACATAAATTGTAGTTAAGTTAAATAATAAAGAATGAAAGAATATGCATATACTTTTGTTAACCTTTTTGGGTCTTATTTCTAAATTACTGTTTAAACTGGAAAGGAGGGCTCTCATACTCTACATACCAACAAGTCCTCCAAAATTAAATGACAAAATACGTTGTTGGTCCATACCCTTCAGAACGTTTTCTGAACTGACGCTCCTATCTGCAGGATATCACCACGTGTCTGTCTTCCAAAACGATTACAAATCACTGTTGGAAAATAAATACGACGTTACGGTTAAGATTTGGTTATGTTTTGGCACAAAAGCAAGTTTTGGGAAAGATTGTGGTTTGGGTTCAAATAAGTACTTTATTAAGGCTAAGGAAATATCATGGTTTGGGTTACAGTTACTAATTTGTTAAGATTAGGGGACCTTTGTCGTCATAGTTACAAATTGTGCAACGTGCCTGCTGCCTGTTGCTGTAGCTCCGTCTTGTCGTCTTACTTTTTCCAACTTTTAGCTTTCCTTTTTCTTCAAAACTTGAGTAACTTGTGTGTAAGTATAATTTAAACTACGCTCTTTACGAAAATGAGCTTCTGCTACTCGGTCAGGGCACCGCTGCAAATCAGCTGTTTACACGTGCTGAAGCCGTGCGCCATGGCACCCAGTACAACTGGAGGAGGACACACCGAGGATGCAGAGGTGGAACGAAGCGGCGAGGGAAGAGAGAAGGGTCCAGACAAAAGAGACTTAAGAACAAGAGATTTAAGCCATGTCTACCTTCTCTCATCATGGGCAATGTGAGATCACTGGCGAATAAAAAGGACGAGCTAATGCCGTTAGCCCGCAGTCAGATGGAGTTCCGTGAGTGTAGATTGATTTGCTTCTCAGAGACATGGCTACACCAGGATATCCCGGATATTACGTTTCCATCAACGACTTTCAGACTATTCGGGCCGACAGGGATCACACCGGGAGCGGTAAGCAGAAAGGTGGCGGGCTTTGTGACTTTCTAAATAACAATAGTTTATTTGAGGATTTTCAGTCAGGGTTTAGAGTGCATCATAGCACAGAGACAGCACCGGTGAAAAATACAAATGACCTTTTAGTTGCATCAGACAATGCACTTGTCTCTGTACTTGTCTTGTTAGATCTTAGTGCTGCGTTCGACACCATTGACCATCACATCCTATTACAGAGACTGGAACATGTAATTGGCATTAAAGGAACCATACTAAGTTGGTTTAAATCCTATCTATCAGATCGATCTCAGTTTGTACATGTTAACAGTGAGTCCTCCGTCCGCGCCAAAGTTAGTCTCGGAGTTCCACAAGGTTCTGTGCTTGGACTGATTCTATTCACCTTATACATGCTTCCTCTAGGCAGTATTATTAGGAAGCACTCCATAAACTTTCATTGCTATGCAGATGATACCCAATTATATCTATCGATCAAGCCAGATGAAACTAACCGGTTAACTAAACTTCATGCATGCCTTAAGGACATAAAGACCTGGATGACCTGCAACTTTCTGATGTTAAACTCTGACAAGACTAAAGTTATTGTACTTGGTCCCAAACACCTCCGAGACAAATTATCTAAAGATATAGTTACTCTAGATGGCATTGCCCTGGCCTCCAGCAGCACCATAAAGAACCTCAGAGTTATCTTTGATCAGGATTTATCCTTTAACTCCCACATGAAACAAACTTCAAGGACTGCCTTTTTTCACATACATAATATTACAAAAATCGGGCACATCCTGTCTCAAAATAATGCCGAAACATTTGTGCATGCATTTGTTACTTCTAGGCTGGACTACTGCAATTCCTTATTATCTGGCGGCCCGAATAAGTCCCTTAAGACTCTCCAGTTGATCCAAAATGCTGCGGCACGTGTACTGACAAAAACTAGGAAAAGAGATCATGTCTCTCCAATATTAGCTTCTCTGCACTGGCTCCCTATAAAATCCGAAATAGAATTTAAAATCCTTCTCCTCACCTACAAAGCTCTTAATGGTATCATCGTATCTTAAAGATCTCATTACACAATATTATACAACTAGAACACTGTGCTCCCAGGTTGCAGGGTTACTTGTGGTTCCTAGAGTCTCCAAAAGTAGAATGGGAGTCAGATCCTTCAGTTATCAAGCTCCTCTTCTATGGAATCAGGTCCCAGTTTGGGTTCGGGAGGCAGACACCATCTCCACATTTAAGAGTAGGCTAAAGACTTTCCTCTTTGATAAAGCTTATAATTAGGGCTGGCTTGGGTGAGTCCTGAACCTGTCTGAGCAGAGATATGTTTTATAACTGTTATTTTACCTAAGTTTCATTATTTTGAATTTTGCTTTGCTTTTTGGAAAAATGACAGGCCGCTGCACTCGAATTGCTGTGTGTTTTTCTTTGTGTTAAGCACGTTCCATTTTGTATCGGTACCACACTGTTGGGCCGTTTTAACTGTGTCAGTTTTAGCCACTGTGGGAGCTACTAACTGTGTTTTAACAGACCAAAGTCCAGTAACACAGCTGCTGAATGAAAGTTTACTGCCGCATTACTGTGTGATAAAGGGACAGCTAATACGCTTTGCCATTGCATTTAAGATTCCTTGTGCCTTACTCTGTGCGCTTTCCTCTCTCTTCTCTCTCTCCACTAACCCACACACCTTTACACATACATTTACATGCTTACACACATCTCAAACCAGATAATATGGTAGCTTAGCCAGCTAAGCTGCATGTTGTTGTCCTCCCATTTTAGCTCTGTCCATCTGTTTGAGATTCGCCGGTCTGCCCGCCATTTGGCTTTGTGCATGACGACCACCCAGGTGGCCGCCACCTTCCTTGCACTCCCCCTCTCTATTGTCCACACACACATATCTTATATGCTTTCTTATTGCTGTATGCTTATTGTGTTTAGACTAGACGATAGTGGTTGTTGGCTGAAGTTATTGGTTGTTAATCAGTGCTAAAGTTAAATAAATGTATTGTATCTTTTAAAGAGCAGTTGCCTGTGGTTATTGTGTGTACATGTTGTGATAATAACATGTTGTGGGGTTAATGTTGTGGGCGACTGTGGCTTAGTGCTAGGGCGGGTCATCCACCAATTGGAAGGTCAGCGGCTCAATCCCGGCCTCCCCCAGCCCACGTGTCCTTGGGCAAGACACTGAACCCCAAATTGCTCCCGAGGGCACAGCCCTCGGTGTGTGTGAATGATTGGTAATACAACTGATGAGCAATTGCCATCAGCATATGAATGTGAATCGGGTGAATGTGATATCTAGTTAAAACACTTTGAATATTCAGAAAGACTAGAAAGGCGCTATATATGTACAGTCCATTTACCATAATAGCTGGTTGAGACGGTCAGTGCTCGGATCTCAATCTCAATCAATCTCAAAAAATCACACCTGCCTGAAAAGTATTGGTCTGTTCCAAAAATGTTCAACTTTTCCAAGTTTTAATTCCATCAAAATATAGTTTTCATTTAGATGCATCTATCAAAAACACATGGACAGACACATGGCATCTGACTCTCTCCTAAAAACCCCTGTTTTCTTGACAGAGGGCATTGCATAAAGTGGGGGTGATTAGATTTCATTTTGGGGCATTTTTATGTCTTTAGACAGTAGAGAGAAATGTGGGAGACAGAGATGCAACAAAGGTCATCAGCATCATCAGCATCTTAACCCCTAAGTTTGTTTCATTTCCCTTTTTGTACATTTAAAGCTCTAAAAAGCAATATGCATTGCTCTGAATCTTGTCAGATTTAAAGAGAACACAAGTAATGGAGATCAAGATACAGATGAAGTTAATAAACAGTTGAGAAACATCCTTCATTCCACCCTTGGATGAGTCTAAGTGTGTCTGTGTGTGTGTGTGTGTGTGCGTGCATGTATGCGTGTTGGGTGTGTGTGTGTGTGTGTGTGTGTGTGTGGGGTTGCAGTGATCTTAATTGAATATTGATAAGTGAGGTGAGCACACGGGGTAAACAGTTGTGACTGGTACTTCATCATATGTGTGTGTGCATCACTCATTATCAGACCCAGCTGGTCCTCCAAGACGAGTCATCAGACAGTGACCGCAGACGCACACACACACACTTACACTCATACACATATTCCTACACACTCACACTTATTACAGTAATTGACAAACAATTTTGACAGAGATCAAAGTCACGAAAACTGTGTACACTACACAGAGGGATTCCCTAGTGGCTTTGTTGTTTGTTCAGTCAACAGCCCTCAGATTATCAGATTTATTCAGCAACTTTCTTTAAAACAGAGCCTCTTTTTGTCCCTCAGAGGGGTTCTACCTGGGTAGGCCAACATCTTCTTACTGTTGCCGTGACAACAGAACCCATCGTCTTAGTAACAGAAGTCAGATGCAGAGCGTTTCTGGAGATGGATTTAGAAATGACTGGCAGTTGTTTGGGTGGAAGGAAGCAGTGTATGTAGAGGCTTTACGGTTGTGTCACAAGTCTCCTAGCAACAACAGTTGTCACCATAATGGAGGTCCATTGGAGAATTGGCTGTGTATGAATAACGGCTAAATATACTGATGGAAGAAAGAAGAAACAGTCATTGTCAGAGGGACATTTTAAACAGCAACATGAGCACAAAACAGGAGAAGCACAAAGGTGACCATTAAACAGCAGTCCTTTTTCATTACTTTGGTACCTTGTGTGACCTCTTGAAGCCTAAATCTGCAGGTGTTGAATGTTATCCCATTCTTGTAGACTGGCCTGACCATGCTGCAAGGCTTTGAGCAAACAAAAATACTTCTCCTGATGTTACGTCGAGAACATTTTACATTTGCAGACCATTAAACAGCAGTCCTTTTGCATTACTTTGGTACCTTGTGTGACCTCTTGAAGCCTAAATCTGCAGGTGTTGAATGTTATCCCATTCCTGTAGATTGGCCTGACCATGCTGCAAGGCTTTTAGCAAACAAAAATACTTCTCCTGATGTTACATCAAGAACATTTTACATTTGGGGCATTACATTAGCACTGGAATTTACACATTATCAATTAATCTATCTATTAATTGTTTTGTCTATATGCTGAAAAATTGCCTTTCTCAACTCGTCAAATTGCTTGGTTCTTCCAACCAACCATCCATAACCTAAAGATATTTCATTATCATTTCATTTTAAACAGAGAAGAGGAGCAAATTCTAAAATTTGAGAAGCTGGAAATAGTTTGGCAATTTTGACTATTAAATTGGTTAGATGATTAATAGGTTGTCAAAATAGTTGTTGATACAAATCCATCAATTCAATTAAGGAAGCCATTTTTGTAAAAAAAGAGAACCCCTCTTTGAACAGAAATGGTGGTCTGAGATTCAATCTGCCCAAAGTCTATCAGAGTGTATTATCACCTTGGTCACGCCAATCACATGCTAATCAGGTACTTAACAGTGATGAAGTAGATGCAGCCAGAAAACAATAGGCCTGATTACTGATTATTGGACCATCTTGGAAACTATTAGGTCACTTTCAGGTGAAACTAGCAATTAACAGATACTCAGGCAGATTCCTTCCTGAGGGCAGGGCTTATGTAACACAGAGTAGCTTAAATTTCTAATTCCCGTCCCATTTTTTCACAATTGAGAATGACTTCCGGATGGGAGCCGAAACATCTTGATTCTGAAAACAGTGTCCAGATGACTACAACTGAAACGGACGAATGAGGGACTACACCGTCTTATTTTGAAGAATTTTGGGCAGAAAACCGTGGATCTGGTTCGGGAACTCGAAAACACAGCCAGGAAATTAGCAGACCACAGGAACCATCTCCGTTTTAATCTAAGATGCAGGCAGAGCAAGATTATTCCCAAGAGCCTACAGATTAAACCACCAGTAAAAGGACACAGAGCAGAGAAGATTTGGAGAAGAAACCTGACCCAGATGCTTAGTGAAAGGATCAGGGAAAACAACTCAAGAATAGACAATTTGAAGAACAGAACAGAATTTTTGCAGAAGAAGTTAACAAGCATTGTCCCAGAAGAAATCCTCAAGATTTTACACAGGTAGCACAGGGTGCACAACACAGGAAGAGCAAGGAGCGGCAAATTAAGAAATTTAACATCCTTTTGAATAAGAAGAATCTAGGAAAGGACCAGCACAACAGGAGATCAGGGACTGAACAAGGGGAGACATGTATTAACAGAAACAATTGGATCAAAAACTTATCAGACCGCATCCTGACACAGGCGGAAAAAGATGTGCTCTCCAAAGGGCTCAACTTTTCAGTTACATCCAACCACATCCCTACAGTGGACTACATCACAGCCACCGAAACAGCCATTAGGAAGAACAAGATGACTGAAACAGAGGCTGCAGACCTGAGGCTACGTGTCACAGCAACATTAAAGAGTGCCAAACCGCCTCCTTCCAACATTACATCCGAAGAGAGGAGGGCACTCTCAGCACTGCAGAAGGATCACAGCATAAACATTTTACCAGCAGACCAGGGTCGCTGCACTGTGATTCTGAACACAGCCGATTATGAAACCAAGGTCAACAACCTTCTTGAAGACACAACCACATATCAAAAACTTAAAAGAGATCCAACAAATGGCTACAAGAAGAAGGTCATAGACTGTCTACAGAAGCTTGAGCAGGAGGATGTGATAGACAGGCCTCTGTACTACAGACTATACCCTGGGGAAGCCATTCCTTGCATCTATGGCCTTCCCAAAATTCACAAAGAGAATGTTCCACTCAGACCCATCGTGTGCAGCACAGATTCCATCACATACAACATAGCCAAACATTTGACTACAATCTTGGCTCCGTTGGTGGGGAACACAGTACATCATGTGGAAAACACACAGAAATTTGTGGACAAAGTGAAACATCTCCAGTTGGACTCAGATGACGTTATGGTTTCTTATGATGTTGTGTCCTTGTTCAGTAATCAGGTACTTAACAGTGATGAAGTAGATGCAGCCAGAAAACAATAGGCCTGATTACTGATTACTGGGCCATCTTGGAAACTATTGGGTCAGTTTCAGGTGAAACTAGCTATTAACAGATACTTAGGCAGATTCCTTCCTGAGGGCAGGGCTTATGTAACACAGAGTAGCTTAAATTTCTAATTCCCGTCCCATTTTTTCACAATTGAGAATGACTTCCGGATGGGAGCCGAAACGTCTTGATTCTGAAAACAGTGTCCAGATGACTACGACTGAAACCTTTTCTATGATAGAACACTCCTGGACAAATGAGGGACTACACCGTCTTAAATCCATCAATTGTTTCACCACTGCATTCCAGTACAAACAAAATGCAGAGGAAACTGACATGGGCTCGAAATTTTCTTGAAGTGACCTAAATTTTGGATTAACAATATTTAAAGGCACCCACAGAGGCATAGGGCTTAAGACACCAACCATGAGACACCAAGCGTCCAGCTAGGGACCTTTGTTGCAGCTTTCTCCCTCATTTCCTATGATCATCAAACAAATGTAAATATTAGTCAAAGATAACACAAGTAAACACAAAATGCAGTTTTTAAATGAAGGTTGTTATTATTAAGGGAAAACAAAATCCAAACCTACATGGCCCTGTGTGAAATAGTGATTGCTCCCTAAACCAAATAACTGGTTGGGCCACCCTTAGCAGCAACATCTGCAATCAAGCGTTTGCGATAACATGCAATGAGTCTTTTACAGCGCTGTGGAGGAATTTTGGCCCACTCATCTTTGCAGAATTGTTGTAATTCAGACACATTGGAGGGTTTTCGAGCATGAACTGCCTTTTTAAGGTCATGCTACAGCATCTCAATAGGATTCAGGTCAGGACTTTGACTAGGTCACTCCAAAGTCTTCATTTTGTTCTTCTACAGCCATTCAGAGGTGAACTTGCTGGTGTGTTTTGGATTATTGGCCTGCTGCAGAACCCAAGTTCACTTCAGCTTGAGGTCACGAACAGATAGAGTTTTTGGTAGACAGCAGAATTCATGGTTCCATTTATCACAGCAAGTCTTCCAGGTCCTGAAGCAGCAAAACAGCCCCAGACCATCACACTACCACCACCTTATTATCATCAACCGGTAAACCCACTTGGTACTTCACACTTGTTTTTTTTTTATACTTATACCCACTTGGCACTTAATTTATTTTCTGACCTGTATTATAGTGTATTATATTTTTTGCTAGTACTTCTATTCCTGTGTGCACTGACATAAAGGCGAGCTGCTGTAACAAAAGATTTTCCCCTCGGGGATCAATAAAGTATTTCTGATTTCTGATGAATGAGGAGGCTGCGTTTTTTTCTGCGAGTGCAGATGTCAGCCTTTGCCCTGGAAGAACCTGAACACTGTCAGCTAAAAGTGCACCTAATGACCTTCATGTAAATAGAAAGCTGCAATGCCTGGCTGCCTAAACTGTGTCAAACAAAGTAACAACAAGTACAGATTCTATAACTAGAGTTTTCACATTTTTGTTTTAATTTTACTATTGGTTTATAAAGCACAGAATGGTGCTTATATTTCTGATCTTCTGCAACATAAACCGTTGTTGTAAAATGTCCAGACAGTAGGCATAGATTTGAATCAGAATCAGAATCAGAAATACTTTATTGATCCCCGAAGGGAAACTCTTTGTTACAGCAGCTCGCCTTTACGTCAGTGCACACAGGAGAAAGTACTAGCAAAAAATATAATACAATACACTATAAAAACACTATAAAAACAGGTCAGAAAATAAATTAAGTACCAGGTGGGTATAAGTATAAGCTAAAATAAGTGTGAAGTACCAAGTGGGTTTACCGGTTGATGATGATAATACAGTATAATAATACAACGTAATAATATAGTAATAAGTAATAAGCAGTGGTAAATGTACTGTCGAGTTAAGTGTAGCTTATTGAGATTATTAAGATATTGCACAGCAGTAATGGAGGCATATAATATCAATATCAATAAATAGGAAAAACTAACATAGGAAAACTAAATATTGCACGGGAGTAGTACACAGAATATTGCACAATTATTCAAGTATGGCATAGATGTAATGATCAATGTCCAGTTTAGTGACCTAGGGTCATACAGACTAACACTTAGAGGGAGGAGTTAAGAGTTTGATGGCCACAGGCAAGAATGACTTCCTGTGGCGCTCTGTGGTGCTTTTTGGTGGGATGAGTCTTCCGCTGAAGGTGCTCCTTTGCTTGACCAGCACGTCATGGAGTGGGTGGGAAGGAGACACTGTCCAAGATGACATGTAGTTTGGCCAGCATCCTCCTCTCTGACACCACCGCCAGAGAGTCCAGCTCCACCCCCACAATGTCACTGGCCTTACGGATCAGTTTGTTGAGTCTGTTGGCGTCCACTACCTTCAACCTGCTGCCCCAGCATGCAACAGCATACAGGATAGCACTGGCCACCACAGACTCATAAAACATCTTCAGCATTGTCCGGCAGATGTTGAAGGACCTCAGCCTCCTCAGAAAATAGATGTGGCTCTGGCCCTTCCTTTAAACAGCTTGAGTGTTCATAGTCCAGTCCAGTTTATTATCCAAGTGTACTCCCAGGTACTTGTAATCCTCTACAATGTCCACACTGACCCCCTGGGCCCTCCTTAGACTTTGTCACATTGAGCTGCAGATGGTTCTGCTCACACCATGAGACAAAGTTACCCACCACAGCCCTGTACTCAGACTCATCACCACCGCTGATACATCCCACCACTGCAGAGTCATCAGAAAACTTCTGAAGGTGGCAGGACTCTGTGTGGTAGCTGAAGTCCATGGTGTAGATGGTGAAGAGGAAGGGAGAGAGGACAGTCCCCTGAGGGGCCCCAGTGTTGCTGACCACGCTGTCCGACACACAGTGCTGCAGGCGCACGTGCCGTGGTCTGCCAGTCAGGTAGTCCACAATCCAGGACACAAGGGGGGAGCTGTATGCATCCTTAACGTTAACATACAGCAGGTCCAGTGTCCTCTCCTCTCCAGTAGGACAACTTACATATTGGGTGTCACCCGAGATTAATATGAGTGCATTCGGGTGTTGAGTCTGGAGTTGTGCTATGGCGGTGTGAATGCGTTGCACGCCGATGCCGGATTAGCAGAGGGGGGGATGTTAACAGCCACAACAATGGCATGTGAAAATTCACGTGGCAGATAATATGGCCGGAGTCCCACAGCTAACAGTTCAATGTCCGGGCTACAGATACTCTGCTTGATGGTAATGTGACCAGGGTTACACCATCTGTTGTTAACCAGAACAGCAAGCCCGCTTACCACTCCCGGTGTGATCCCTGTCGGCCTGAATAGTCTGAAAGCCGTCGATGGAAACGTTATGATCCGGGATATCCTGGTGTAGCCATGTCTCAGAGAAGCACATCAAACTACACTCACTCAACTCCGTGTGACTCCGGGCTAACGCCGTTAGCTCGTCCATTTTATTCACCAGCGATCTCATGTTGCCCATGATGAGAGAAGGCAGACACGGCTTAAATCTCTTATTCTTAAGTCTCTTTTGTCTGCACCCCTCTCTCTTTCCTCGCTGCTTCGTTCCACCTCTGCATCCTCGGTGTGTCCTCCTCCAGATCTCAGTGGGGACATCGGTAGTCCTGGGCGCCATGCTGCTCAGCTTCAGCGCGATCAGCTGTTCCCTGGTGTTAACAATGCGACCAAACAGCTGATCTGCTGCGGTGCCCCGACCGAGTAGCAGAAGAAGTTCCACGGCGAAAAAAAGTACTAAAACACTCTCTACCCTCATTTTTGCAAAGAGCGTAGTTTAAATTACACTTATACACAAGTTACTCAAGTTTGGAAGAAAAAGGAAAGTTAAAAGTAGGAAAAAGTAAGACGACGAGACGGCGCTATGGCAACGGGCAGCATGCGGGCTGGCACATGCGCACACATCATTTGGGTATGGGCGTTAAGGACACGTGCCTACCAATGTCAAGATCCTGCCTGTCCCTATCAATATTTTTTAAAAGAAAGATCGGGATATGGGGGATACCTGACCTGATGATCTGGCAAGCCGCTTTACTATGCATTGTTGGCTAGCTGCAGCACCAGCAGTAGTAGTAGTGTCTGAACAGTGATAAATGAATGCCGTTTTGAAGTGGTTAGTATTAGTAGGCAGACTGGTTATAGTGGGACTGAGGGTCCAAGCGGACTTGTTAGAGTTGGACAGAGAGACCGAGTGGACTGGTTAGACTGGGACAGATGGGTCAAGCGGACTGGTAATAGCGGGACAGAAGGGCCAATCGGACTGGTTATAGTGGGACAAAGGGGCAGAGCCGATTGGTTAGACTAGGGCAGACTAGCAGAGTGGACTGGTTATATTGGGACAGATTGGCCGAACAGGCTGGTTAGAGTAGGACAGAGGGGCAGAGTAGACTGGTTATAGTGGGACAGAGAGGCCGAGCGGACTGTTTATAGTTGGACAGATGGGTCAAGCGGACTGGTAATAGTGGAACAGAGGGACCAATCGGACTGGTTACAGTGGGACAGAGGGGTCAAGCGGACTGGTAATAGTGGAACAGAGAGGCAGAGTGGACTGGTTATATTGGGACAAAGAGACAGACAAGTAAAGCTATCTGTCCATCAGGAAATTCTGTAATTCATAGAGAGTTGAGGCAGAGCAGCTGGAGGACATCAGAAGGAAAACCAGAAAATATTTTCTCCATAAAATATGATCTCTGTGATGTTGCAAATGGAGCTGCTGTGATGCAAGAAACATTTCAGACTCGATCTGACAATAAAGTATCATCATCATCATCCAGTTTTACCAGAATCAGTGAATAAAGTTATAAAGTTTTGTGTGTGGCTCGGTCCCCAGAAACGCTGCGGCGTCAATCGTTTTTCAAACCGAATTCTTATCTCATTTGTGGTCTGATGAACAGTAAATTCATCAAATTCAGTGTCCCATATCACTAGTTTCACCAAAATCATTGAATACAGTTATAAAGTTGTGTTTCGTGTTGTGTTTGTATTGTGTTCTCGCCTTTCTGCCACAAGAGAACTATACACATGAGCAAAGCAGCAGATGACGTCCTAACTGAAGACCCGCCTTGTTGAGAGCAGTGACAGATTACATGGTGACCCAAAAAGAGTGTGGTGACATGTAAATGTAAATGCAAAAGACTGGGGGTGCTGTTTCACTGCAGGTTGAGTCTTTGAAAATGAAATGTCGAATGCAGTTTTTATTTTCATTTTCAAATTGTTAGAAAATTGCATTTTTATTGTCATTTTGATTTAAATATTGCTTGCATGAATGGAAAATCAGGTTACATTGTTTATATTGCATTTTCATTTTCAAATTTGAATTAACATTTGAATATTGTCCATTGTACAGCAAATTACAACTTTAAAAATTAAATGTCAAATAGCTTTTCCATTTTCATTTTGATATAGTCATAGAACACCCATATAAATATGTGAAAATTAAAATGAAAATTGTATTTTTTCATTTTCATTTTTACACATACACATACATATGTGGAAAATTATTTTGCTATTGTGAATTACATTTTCATTTTCAAGTTACCATTATCATTTAAATATAGAAAATAAATATGCTTCCATATATCCCAGTTAATCTAAGAAATCAAATCTGTGTTCACTGCTTAAACCTGGTAAAGTGTGACATGGTTTGTATGGGTGGTGGTGTGTCTCCAGGTGGGCCGGTCCAATTTTTATTCCTGCTCCACCCCTGCATATCTGGAAACTCCCAGAGCTTGAGTTCTGCTTCAACTCTCAGTGTCTTTTTATATCGCCTTGTGCTTCTTTCATATCTTGTCTTAATGCTTATTTATGTCTTATGTGAAACATTTTGAATTGCCTCATAAACTTGCCTTGCCTTTTCCATCAGTACATAGAAAAACTGGACCAAAAATGATAGAATATCTAGAAAATATAAGTGGTTTGACTGTAACTCCAGTGAGTTTTGTTTATGAAATGAAACACCCTTACAAGGCTGATTTGTTTCTCAGTGTGGGTTACAGTAACATTGCCGTTGGGTTCCAAGATTAAACAAGACAGGATCACCTGTGGTGATTGGGTCAATACTACTCAGAACAGAAAACCGAACGCTTCCGATACCAAAATCTTGTCCCTTGCCTACAGATTCTGCATTCATACGCTAGCTCCTCTCCTATGGAATCAGAATCCAATTTGGGTTCGGGAAGCAGACACCATTACTATTTTAAAAATTCTAGGTGGTATTTGCATTGTTCCTCCCGCTCAACCAACCCCAAACCCCCCGCGCGCGCCCCACCCACCCCCGCCCCCAAAACCTCTCTCTCTCTTGCTCTCTCTCTCTCTCTCTCTCTCTCTCTCTCAAAACCTAACAAGGCAGTGACGGTCCATTAAGTCTGGTTCTGTCCAAGGTTTCTGCCTCTTAAAGGAAGTTTTTTCTTGCCACTGTCGGCAAATGCTTGCTCATGGTGGGATTTGTTGGGTCTTTGTAAATAATATTATAAAGAGTATGGTGTAGACCTGCTCTATAGGAAAAATGCAGAAGAATTGGCACTATATAAATAAAATTTAATTGAATTGAATATGCAGATATCTGTTTATAGAGATTATGTCTTGTTTTATAACCCTGGCTTGCATCTTATTATTTTTGCTAGAACTCAATCTCTTTGGACACATCCGGTCGGCTGGTAAGACAAGTAGCAAAAAAGCATATGTACAGAATGAATGGCATGATGTAGAAAGAGAATGATATGGATGGACTACAAATAAATGTGTATTGTGTCGACTGAAGGATGAGGGCTGTGAGAGATGTTTTTCCTGAATACAGCCAACACAGCAACATACAGTTCAACACACACATGCACATGTATGTATGTCTGTCGTAAGGATAAGTACAGCCTTGATAGCCCTCAGGCAGTCATTTATTCAAAGAGAGGATTTGGAAAATGTTCTGCATTTCACAACAACATCAACAGCCTGGTTTAATATGTGTAACACAAGCAGCACAAATCCAGAGTCAATTCTGTCATGCTTCCTACGTAGAACCTGAATTCTGCCAGAGCTAGCCCCACAAACACAGCTGCAGCCACATGAATCACCCCCTCATACACACACACACACACACACACACACACACACACACACACACACACTCTGTGTGAGTCAGATTTCATTCATTTGTTTTTCAAAGCACTGTCTGCGAAACTGTGACTTTGCAGCATTAATTGATGTTAAAGCAAGTTCACCCTCACATACTCTATACACTACCATATCATCACCCTGTTTTGTTCAGTGCTTTCAGGGGTGCCACGGTGGTGCGGTGGTTAGCCTCACAGCAAGAGGGTTCTGGGTTTGCCTTTCTGTGAGGAGTTGGCATGTTCTCCCTGTGCCTGTGTGGGTTTTTTCCAGGTACTCTGGCTTCTCCCTAGAATTAAGTATACTCAAAAGTCCATTGTCTGGTGCAATTAAAAAGTCATTTGTTATTTTCACCAGTGCTGTCTCTAATTCCTGACTGAAAATCCTCAAATAAACTATTGTTATTTAGAAAGTCACACAACTGATTGGCGAATGCTTTTTCAAGGATATTAGAGGGAAAGGGAAGGTTAGATATAGGTCTATAGTTGGCTGAAACCCCTGGATCAAGAGTGGGCGTTTTAAGAAGTGGTTTAATTACAGCTACTTTAAAGGACTGTGGTACATAACCTGTTAATAAAGACAGACTGATCATATCCAGTAAAGAAGTGCTAACTAAGGGTAAAACGTCTTTAAGCAGCCTAGTTGGAATCGTGTCTAAGAGACAGGTTGATGGCTTATATGAATTAATTGTTAAAAGTTAGTTGAAGAAGGTCTATATATATAGGTAGGTATATATATATATATATATATATATATATATATATATATATATATATATATATATATATATATTTATACATATATATATATATATATTTATACATATATATTTATACATATATATATATTTATATATAGTTAGTTGAAGAAGGTCTATATATATAGGTAGGTATATATATATATATATATATATATATATATATATATATATATATATATATATATATATATATATATATATTTATACATATATATTTATACATATATATATATTTATACATATATATATTTATACATATATATATATATTTATACATATATATATATCAGGTTTTACAGTTGTTTCTATGGTCTATGAAGTCGTTAATGAAGGTTATAGGAATACATGGTTCAATAGAGCTATGACTCTGTCAGCCTGGCTACAGTGCTGAAAAGATTTTTTTTTCATGTATTAATGATGCTATGCTATCAAGCTGCTCTGGCATTACGGAGTTACTATATTACTATATGTTTTAAGACTATCTTGCCAGACTAAACGAGATTCTTCCAGGTTGTTGGAACACCATTTCCTTTCAAGTTTTTGCAATGTTTGCTTTAATTTGCAGGTTTGGGGGTTTTACCATGGAACTAACCTTTGTTTTATTATCTCCTTTCTTAAAGGGGCAATAGAATCGAGTGTTGTTCGCAGCGAGCCTGCAGCACTATCAACAAGATGGTCAATTTGGGAGGGGCTAAAATTAGCGTAGGAGTCCTCTGTTATTTTGAGACATAACATTGAATTAAATGTAGATGGGATCGCGTCCTTAAATTTAGCTGCAGTAAGTATACAACTGAAAAGTATGTTGATGTTTTTGTGTGATTACTGTAAAACAGTATACAATACTATAACAATCAGTATAAAGTACATAGCACATACAATTAGTAAGTGCTATGGAAATAGGACAACATTTAGATGCCTATTGCACGGGTCACACCAGAAAGTGGCAGAGCATATCATCCTCATGAAATAGGTGGTGCTAGAAGCTCAGTGATGTAGGGACAACTGCCCAGTGCCTCTGAGCTGTCATTGGTCCTTTTCCTGGCCTCCAGTCGGCGCCGCGGGGGTCTCCATTTTCTGCACCGCGGCGGTCATCAGTCCATGTGCGGCAGCCTTCTCTGGTCCCTGTTGGGCCGCAACAGCCCCCTGAACTCCCTGGGCTGTAGCACACTCCTGCCGCTGCTGGATCGCAGCCACCACATCCTGTCACTGCTGGATCACAGCTATGTCCTGTTCCGGTTGGGCCACAACCATATCCTGCTCTGGTTGGGCTGCAACCTCCTGAACTCTCTGTGTTGCACATTCCTGAATCCCCAGAGCTGCAGCACACTCCTGCCTCTGCTGGATCGCAGTAGCCACGTCCTGCCTCTGCTGGATCGCAGCAGCCATGTCCAGTTCCGGTTAGGCCGCAACCTCCAGACGTTTCTGAGCTGCAGCAACCTCCTGTGCCTGCCGAGCTGCCACAGCGTCTTATCCCTGCTGACCTCGAGCAATCCTCTGAACTCTCTGCGCTGCAGTATACTAATGACGCTGCTGGATTGCAGCAGCCATCTACTGATCCACCTGAGCAGCAGACTCCTGGTTTCCTGGCATCATTGATTCCACCGGCTCCTCTGCCAGTTTCTCCGTCGCTGCCCTCCTGTCCTGCTGCCCTGTCACCGGCTTCCTGTCTTGTCGCCTGCCTGCCAGTAAGCTCTCAATAAACCACTGAAGTCATTGTTCTGCTTCCTCTGTCTGCATTTGGGTCCTTTCCCTGTTCCCTGTTTGCCCACACATTGTAACAGAATGACATGCAGCAAAGGGCTACAGGCTGGATTCGAACCTGGGCCACTGCGGTAAGGACGCAGCCTTGTACATGGTGCGCATACTCTACCAGGTGCAAACAATTATGTTGCCAAACTTTGCTGCTGAGCGTTTAATTTAACTGCAGCTTAATGCAGATGGACTCACTGTACCTGACCACCATGAACTAGACAAACATTTAGGTGATTGGAGGGAAACAGAGGGTAAACACTTTAACTTTGAGTTGCTTCTGGATCTCAGACGGGGACATGGAAGTGTTCTGTGGACCACGCCTGAGAGAAACACAGACAGAGTTAAAGCATGTTCAGCTGCTGCCACCAAATGCCTAAAAATTGCAAACACAGCGTGGTGTTTCTTTGTTTAGAAAAGGTCTACTGTGGTGCTGAAAGAGAGAAGTGTGTGTGTGTGTACCTCACACTGCTGCGGCTGCTGCAGGGCTCTGTGGGTCATTGGAGCTCATCCGAAGCTCCTCGGAAACTGCATGTAGTCCACTGTTTCACTGCTCCTCTCACACACCTACAGCAGCCACAAAGACGTGTAAACATGAAAAGCAAGAGGAAGATGAAGATGATGGGGAAACATGACTCCACATCCAACATACTCCTGTACTCATGCCCCCTCCAAACTTTTAAAACATTTCAGTACCAGCGCCTGTGCTAAAGGCACATGTAATGGCATCTCCGTGGAGATGGGAAGAGCAGCGTGGTGAAGCGGCAGGCTGGCGTCAGGTGGGTTGAGCAGTAATTTTCAGGATGAGGCTGTTCGGGGAATACACTAGGTGATGTTCTCTGGAACAGGGCACACTTGGGGAATGCACAGCCACACGCGTTTGTTCTGACCTTGTGCTCTTTTACACACACACACATGCATGGACACACACATACACTTAAAGGAAATCTGATAAAGAGTTGGCACATACCCAAACACACACAATCAGAGAACTAGTTTCCACAAAACACACACACAAATACACACATACATTCAATCAAGCAGACAAATACTTACTTATACACACGTATACCTATATTGGTGGCTCATAATCAAAGTACATTCCCTGTTGCCCTGCCCTACATCCTTCCATGGTGTAATCCAGTGCAGCAGTCCCCAGTGGAGCTCCTGGTATTGAGTCTTATTATAGACACCACACCATCCAATTATCACTGTTATGGGGGGGATTCTCCATGCTCTAGATATCCGTTGTTACACCTGCAGTTCAGTCTGAGGCTGAAGGTGAGACAGAGGTCAGTGGATGATGGTATGGAGGGCAGGGGCCATAAGACATTTTGAGATGTCTGTAAATATCAGCTTAGCTTTATTATTTTTATT
This sequence comes from Siniperca chuatsi, assembly GCF_020085105.1. Classification (NCBI taxonomy): domain Eukaryota; kingdom Metazoa; phylum Chordata; class Actinopteri; order Centrarchiformes; family Sinipercidae; genus Siniperca; species Siniperca chuatsi. The sequence continues at coordinate 23,256,118 of NC_058064.1, read as the reverse complement.
GTTTTCACTTTGTTTTTTCTCCAGGTGGGTGCAACAAAGCATTAATAATAGTTATTCATGTATACTAGAGGAAATCTCCAAAAAATGTGGTAAAGCAAAATACCATGTAAAAGTCTATCAAAAATATTCATCATAGGAATGATAAAAGTTGTTGTACTGCAGTTTCAGACTACTGGAATGTGACTGGTGCACAAAATGCTTAGTGAAACATTAAAAAAAGAAAAGTAAATAATAAAAAATATTTAATTAAATTATCAGTAAATACTAATATACCGATAAATGATCCCAGGTCTATTTGGTTCAGAGTTGACATCAGAACTTCTGTTCGGCCTTCACACAGGACCCTTCACACCCTGCTCCATAACTCATTCCATTCGTTGTTGTGGGGTCTCTGAATGGCTGAAGAAGAACAAAATGAAGACTTTGGAGTGGCCTAGTGGAGATAAGTTGAGCAAACTGTTTGCGAATGTTTATTCAACATCTGTTGCATAATGCCGAACCTTATATGGATTCAGATGTGAATTTGCTAGAACAAAATGATGCCGAAAAACTAGTGTATGCATTTGTTACTTCTAGGTTGGACTATTGCAATTCTTTATTATCCGGCTGTCGGATAAGTCCAGTTGATCCAGAATGCTGCGGCACGTGGACTGACAAGAACTAGGAAAAGAGATCATATTTCTCCAATATTAGTTTCTCTGCACTGGCTCTCTGTAAAATCCAGAACTGAATTTAAAATCCTTCTCCTCACCTACAAAGCTCTTAATGGTCAGGCACTGTCGTATCTTAAATATCTCATAATGCCTTATTACCCGACTAGAACACTGCGCTCCCAGGATGCAGGGTTACTTGTGGTTCCTAGTATCTCCAAAAGTAGAATGGGAGCCAGAGCCTTCAGTTATCAAGCTCCTCTCCTGTGGAATCAGCTTCCAGTTTGGGTTCGGGAAGACTTTCCTCGATGATAAAGCTTATAATTAGGGCTGAGCCCTGAACCATCCCTTAGTTATGCTGCTATAGGCCTAGACTGCCGGGAGACTTCCCATGATGCATCTCTTTCCTCTCTCCTCCTCTCCCCCTCCATCTGTATGCATTTTATCCAATTACTGCATGTTACTAACTCTACATCTTCTGTCTCCCGTAGTTCTGTGCTTTCATGTTTCTCTCCTCTCCTGTCACTTACAGCAGGTATTTCTGCCTCCGGAGCTGCAGAGACTGGATCTGTGGTTGTGGGCCACCTGCTGCCCCCATGTTCCTGCTCAACAACTGCTACTCCAGTTGTTGTTATTAGCTCTGTTACTAATACTGTCATTATCTTTCCTATCACTGTCATTCCTATTATTATTAATTTATTAATACTAACACTACAATTACATTTCTACTATTTAAAAAATTTTAGGTGGTATTTGCATTATGCCCCCTCAAAGGCTTTTGCGACACAGCACCACCCAATTATTTCGCTCAAGCTGAACACATTTTCAACTCACGTGGATGTGTCTTTGCATCTATTTGCATCGCCCAATGCAAATTCGGGTCTATTGGCATTGACTTTGTATATAATCGTACATACAAATCGTAATCTCTCTCTCTCTCTCTCTCTCTCTCTCTCTCTCTCTCTCTCTCTCTCTCTCTCTCTCCTCAAAACTTAACATGGCCGCCCACCATTGAATCTGGTTCTGTCCAAGGTTTCTGCATCTTAAAGGAAGTTTTTTCTTGGCACTGTCGCCAAATGCTTGCTCATGGTGGGATTTGTTGGGTCTCTGTAAATAATATTATATATAAATAAAATTGAATTGAATTGGTCACTCCAGACTGCTAATAAAAGAAAGACCTTTAATTTAAAATTGTATGTAACTTGTTACTGACTCAGGAGAAACCAAACATCTTCATTCATGAACGTGGTGCTTATTACAGAAACAAATTAACTTGGAAATATCTGGCTCTTTAGCTGCTAAATGCTCCACTATGTTCATCAGCTAGTCTCTATCTTTGTTTGTCGTCGCTTGCTGCTGAGCAGGTAGTGTACAGTGGGTTTATCAGAGCTTTTCTGCTGAAAACAGCTGCTGCTGGAAACAATACTGATGAGATCCATGAGAGTGAACCAAAAGAGTAAAGTTGTGGACCATAAAATCTAAATAATGAGCAGAAATATGCTAACATGCCCTGTAGAGATGAGGAGAACTGCAGATTCGGGTGAGGATTTTCTGTGGGTTTGTCCCTTTTCACGTAACGCACTGCAGGATCACATTCAGATTTGTCCAGATTTCAGATTTGTGACTGACTGACCCTAACAGGAGTGAGACTCAGTCTAGATGGTGAGAGATTTCAATCATTAACCCACACACACCACAGGATAACATACAGTATAGCATGTCAACAGTCTCTGCCATTGTTTTGGTGGATGAGCACAGATTCTCCACGTTCTTGAAAAATCAGTCATCACAGCCAAATGTGGGTTCAAATTAGGCTTTAAATTGCAAAGTGTGTTTTCAAAGCTATAGGTAGGATGCTGCAACATTTAAGAGGAATCAAAATCAATTCTAATCACAAGCAAGGGAGGAGACTGAGCTTGAGCTCTCATGATACAATGGGTTTTCTCTGTCTTGTTCTCTGCAAGAGTCTGGCTGTCTGTCACCAGCTTCTTCTTTTCACCCAATTTGTCAGCTGTGATTGTCTTTTTGTCCATCAACCCTCCCTCCTTCCCATTAAGTTCTAATTATTTAAGCAACTTCTCTTTTACAGGCCCAGCTATCAGTGCATGTCGATCTCTTCTTTTGAAAATGTAGCATAGATGAGACCAGATAGATAAATAAATAACAGAAGAAGAAGAAGAAGAAGAAAGGGGGGGTGGGGTTATTGGGCTGTTTGTGGCATCTCCCTCCCTCAGGCACAAAGCAACTTCCACAAAAAATGCCACCAGAACAACAGCTGCTGCTCCAGTGATGGTCTTTTAAAGTAAACTTTCCACAACTCTCCAGAAAGCACACACACTCACCCACAAAATATCTTTAATGAATAAGACGGTGAGTGGGGGGGTCGGCAGGGGATGGAGGTAAGTGGGGTTGTGTGTGTGTGTGGGGGGGGGGGAGTGGAAGACACAAAGTGCTGATATTATGGGAGGAAATCTGTGTGGGAAATACAGGCAGTCAAACTGTCAGCATGAGCGCTGAGACGGAACAAAGAGGAACAGTGGAGACGATTACAGTGGTGTAGCAGTGTGACAGAGGCATCGTGCACACAGATGAAGATGAAGGGAGAGGGGGAATTACGGCACCGTACACGGACCCTAAACACAACGCACACGCATGCACGCTCAATTGATCAATGCCAGAGAGGAGAAGCATCCTGATACAAGGCATCAACACTCTCATTAGGCCTCATGGATGCAGAGTGACGACTTCCACATCCTACATCACCCAGCAATATCACTGCTTCTGCTGTCATAGCCCAGAGGGGATTTTTAAATGTATTCCTTCATCTTTTACTTAAAAGACATTTGTATGAAATAAAACATAGCAAAGAATAGGTCTGTGGGCTGGAACAGATGAAAAACTGATGCCAGCCAATGCAACAGAAGTGCAAACAAAAACGTCTGCTTTAACAGCTGCCAGATTCACTTCTCCTCTGACCAGTCTCCACGGCCACAGAGCATCATTTGTCAATGTCAGCCACCTAGTAGAGATAAAAAAAAACTTATACTGCCATCTTCTGGATGCTGTCTCACATAACAACACAGAAATAACTGTGTTTTTCTGGAAATTCTAAGATGGCAGAATCATAACCAGGGAAAAAAGGCCCAGAGAACAAATTCCTTATTTAGGTCCAGGTCACAGTGGTAGTGGGTTGAGCAATCTACCCTACAAGTCCGTCTACCTAGCTTGTACACCCAGCATCTCCTGGGGGATTCCAAGGCAATCCCAAGCCAAATGAGATATACAATCCCTCTTGTGTTCTGTATCTGCCTTCGGATCTTCTCCCAGTTGGATTACTTAAATGCAATAGACCCAGAAACGCAAGATATACAGTATCTAAATTAATATGTATATGTCTATTGCAGGGAGGTCAGGGCAAAGGGTCAGACACACTTCAAGATGGTTGACAACATCAGGATGTGAACCAGACCTTTTGAAGGTTGGTCCTTTAAACCACGGGACCACCCTGTCAAGCAATGGAGGAACAAATGTCACAGAGATATTTACTTAAAATACAAAAATCTTGGTTGCATATTTTCATTTGTTAAATGTATACTGACATGGAGTTTGTGCCATTGCTTAGGGAGTGTGTTATGGTAGAGCTACAGTGTTCAAACCAGTGGGCTAATCTTTCATCTTGCTCGCTGGACAATGTAACCAACTTATCAAGCAGAATTCCTTCCTTTTGTTTGAACGACATAGTATTTTTGTTTTTATTAGAGCTATTAAGCAGAGTTTCAGGAGCAGGACCGCACCTCAATCACACCACTCCCAGCATTCCCATAAATAGCCACCTGACCCATCTCCTCCTCTTTCGCTCTCATATTCTGCGCCAGAATCGAGATCACGCAACATCGCCTTGAGCAGACTCAGAAAAGTGAGCTAACGTTACTACTTCACCCTATGAGCAACTGCATCCACTTACCTCATCTCGAATATGGACTTTGTGATGCGCCCATGTTAAAGGGACAGTTCACCCTTCAGCTCAAGACAGCAGAAAGGCCAGAAACAATGAACGGGTGTCATCAGCAACCACCTCTCATCATATCTTACACAATCACCTTCAGATGTAGCAACTAACACAATAATTCCGGTGCACTCCACCTCTCATCACCATCACACCAGCAACAGCAGCCTACATCATCCAAGCCAATTTACAACGGGATGTCAGCGCCTCCCGTCATCTAGCTCCAGCAATCACATCAGCCAGCCTTCACAGGCAAACCCGGCACTGGGATGTCAGCGCACCCTGCTGCCCACTTCCAGCAACCACAGCACCTCCCTCTAGCCGGGGCTCCTGGCACCAGGATGCCAGAACTATCTGGGACTAATCAACTAATCAGTTTAACGAACCATAACGTAGACAAACTCTTACCAAAGCCACCCGGGAGAAGAGTGAAAACGTCTTTTCCATCAAGAGCCATTGCTCTTCTTTCAAAGAAATACTCTCCACCTCTGATACTGAACTGATGCTAGCAGCATATACGATAACCTTTTTAGCATTGTGGTTTTCAACAGTCACTTCTCACACACGTTGTCACGCTCACCTAGCGTTAGGGCACACCAGTAGGTCATGTCGTAGCTGCCAGTACTTCCTCATAGGACGCTGATTGGTGCGAATGAACCGTGGCGCAGACACAAGTCCATAGTTCGAAGCCCGGCAAGATGGATTCTCATGATTTCATGATCTCACAAGTCCAGCTGCCTAGCAAGGTTAAGCAACAAAGGCAGCTTGTTTTAACTGGGGTTCCTGGCACCGGGATGCCAGCGCCCCCAGCTGTGCACGTCCAGCAACCAGAGCAGCCAGCCTTAGAAGGAGAACCTGGCACTGGGATCGCTCCCTGTCACCTACTTCGCCAAGGCACCTCTACCTTAAAGGGAGAACATCCACCCATTCCAGAGAACACCCACAGAGTTCGCTTATGCTTTCTATCTCATCAGAGATATATTTTGTTCACAATTTCCCACCTGCCAGCAGGAAATGGACAATTATCCTTAATCTGGCTCTCTGTTTTAGAGGCAATGGCAAATCACATTCACTCTGCCTCTGAAGCCGCAGCCTGTCTTCAGCAGGCCAATTCGGACACATGCCAGGGCACACTTGAAATTTACTGCCGCATCCTCACCACCCATGCAGCCCTGCTATGTGGTTCCCCCCATTTGCCTACGTATCATTCTCCAAGGAAGAGCCTTTATCTCTCTCTTACTATCAATCACTTTCCATCTTCAGTGAATAAACTAACCATTCCATCTCATTGGACAGTCGAAGCCATGTTTGGTTCAACCTTCTCACCAAAGGGAAGGGGATCACCTACCTCTACAACGTACAACTGACTCACCCACATGATATCCATCTGTACACTGACCCTGCTCCTTCTGTCGGATTTGGGGGTTTCTACAATGAAAGATAGTTTGCAGTAGAATGGCCCCGGAGCTTGCAAGTGAATGCCAGGAGTAGAATGGCCCCGGAGCTTGCAAGTGAATGCCAGGTGGCTTCTTCCTACACTGTTTTCGAAATCTACACCATAAGAGCTGCATCTACTCCATGGGGCCACCAAAGGTTCCGCAAGTCCATCCTCGTATACTTCGACAACCTTGCAGACTTCAAATTCAATTCAGTTTTATTTATATAGCGCCAATTCATAACAGAAGTTATCTCATTGCACTTTTCCTATAGAGCAGGTCTAGACCGTACTCTTTATAATATTAATTACAGAGACCCAACAAATCCCACCATGAGCAAGTATTTGGCGACAGTGGCAAGGAAAAACTTCCTTTAAGAGGGCAGAAACCTTGGACAGAACAAGACTCAATGATGGGTGGCCATACGTAGATATAATCCACAAAGTTCACTCCAACTCTGTTACACACCTATATGTTCTCCGTGCAGCTCATGTTCCCGGTCATTCAAACGCCAACGCTGACTCTTTCCTGTTTCTCATTTCAGATGTTCAGAGGCTCGGGCCCTCCGGTTGATATCATCAGCATATCACCCTCAACCATCTCGTCTTACTTGTCAACTTAGCAGAGTTACCTTCATGACCAGTACAACATAACCACCAGTCCTTCAATCTCATAACCATGACTTGTTTTGTTACCTACGCCCATTTCGTGATGACCATCAAAACACATGCAACCAAAAGTTTACCCTAGTGGCTTTAGCTTCTCTAAACTCCTGACCGGCAGCCCGGGTCTTGTCTCCAGCTATCCTCAGATAACTTCTCTGAGGCCTTCTTTGTCAAGAGCCACCTCAAGTCCTCGCCGCCTTCCTCTTAGCCCAGACTTGCCGTCAGTCTGCATCCACACCATCCGCTCCAGATACAGCATCCTCCATGTTGCTCAAACTGTAGAAGCCAT